>NC_141875.1:327371028-327682428 GCF_056163025.1 Triticum urartu
GACCGATTAGAGATCACTTGAACGCTGCACCAGTAAGATCGGAGAATGATAACTGAAAGCTGAGAATGAATAAACCTGACTTGATGGACTCCGGATAACAAATTGAGAAGACTCTTAAATTGCTCTGGAAGGGTGAAAAGAATACTCACGATCTAAACAATTATGAGAGGATGGCAACGATCTAGAATCACGAATCTTTGATAGATCGAAACAAGATTCAAGGGGAAACTCTTCTTCGGTCTTCAAATGCAGAGAATGACGATGAGAAACACCACCAAGAATTATTGAGATACTCCGGGATGAAAAATGGAAAGGTTGAACCAACGATGAAAGAATTTGAAAGATCAAGGGGAAAGGCATTTGACTGATGATAATTCATTCTTACGTCAATTTTGAAATAAATTTGAGAATAACTCCGAAAAAATAAGAAGAGTCAGGTAAGATCCTGGAAAAAGACCTGTGGGTTAGGGCCCACTCAAAAGAAACACTATAGAACGATTACTTGAAAAGGAGATAGCACTGGTTGAATTTAAATGGATTGAATGAGATAACATCCTTGAAAAGAGATTGAAAGAAAGCAGAGTGGAGACACGAATCTTCGAGATATCTTGAGCACTCCGGAACAATTGAATAGCAAGCGGGGAAGATTAAGAGGTGCACCGGCATAAGAAGGTATTTGAAACGAGGAAAAAGGATATGATCAACACCGAAAGCTTGAATTGGTTCCACCGGAGAAGAAAAAAAATGAATAATGATGAACTTGAGGCTCCGTTAGTATCTTCTAGAGAATCACCGGATAAGAACATTGACGAAAAGAATGGAGAGACTTCACACGAATAAAAAGATACTTGATTAAGAAATCTGAGTCCTAGAAGAAAACAAAGGGATGGAGGGTGGGAAAAACAAAGGAAACTTGGAGACGGAAGAAATGAACACCGTTGAGAAAACTGAGATTGAATCTTGCGGATGTTGAAAATGAACGGATCCACTTGAAGAGAGACACGCCGGTTGAAAATAAATTGAAATGACAAACTCGATGATCGAGAAGGATTAGTATTCACATCGGAATATGAGAACACCATTTGGAGGAAGGTATGGGATCAACATTTGACTTCGAAGCAACTCGAATACCACAACTCAAAACAAAAGCAAAGGGTTGGCTTGCAGAATAAGCCGGAACAAACATATGATAGAGATTTCGTCTGAAGTTTTCGTGGTGGGGCCTACACGGGCTCGATCATACAACACCATCATGTACAAGGCAGTGCACATGACATACGAAGCGTCCCCGAGTCGGCATAGCCAAGGACTCTTTAAGACACAACAAGACCACTGTAAAACCGACCGTGAATAGGCGGACCACTAGACGTCGAACCCCAATTTCATATCATACATCTGTCAGAAAGATATCCTAAGAGCTACTTGACTTCCCACCTATGAAACTCCCGAACCTTTCCGGTTATGCAATCAGGTGTTGGGGATACAGGGGAAGCATAATATCTCACCCAAAGCTAGCAAATCCTACATCCAGTTGTATCCATCCTTCAACACATAACCAAGAAACCTTCGGAAATCGTCTACCTCAACCTTCGAAAAGCATCCGTTATACGAGTTATGGCAATACTCCCGAACTCCCGCCCCAGTACTGGGTGGCGTCGAGGTTATCTCACCAACGAACTGCATAAAAGAGATTTTCGATGTCGGCGTACTAAACTCAGGTATTCCAGAACTACAATGATAAAATTATGATGACAACACCTCAGAGCTCAACTCCCCGGGACACTTCCACTAAACCCCTGACAGGAGGCACCAAGACAATGTTCTCATCATAAAACCATCGGAACGATTCCAAGATACCCGCGTGATCCTAAAAAGTTTTTTAGTGAAATTTGAGAAGAGAAGAGTCAAAACTCTACGTCAGGATGCCTTACCAGAGCGATGAGGAGACTGGGAAGTAAAAAGAATTCCTAAACTCTCCGATATATAATTCCTAAATGACTCAAAACATTTTTCTAGACACAACTCGGCTGCTAAAAACGATCAATCAGTGGGGGCTCCTAAGGTCGGGGAAGGCTCTGATACCAACTTTGTAACACCCTCGATGCGGCTATATCTCCCACGTGTTGAAGCACGACTTAGAGGCATAACCGCATTGAAAGCAATGTCGCAAGTGAGGTAATCTTCACACAACCCATGTGATACAATAGGGGAAAAGATACATAGTTGGCTTACAATCGCCACTTCACAAAATTACATGAATAAAGCATTACATCATACAGATACAATCACGGTCCGACTATGGAACCAAAATAAAAGAAGAACCCCAAATGCGACAAAGGTCCCCGATCGACCCCAACTGGGCTCCACTACTGAACAACTAGAACGAAACAACACAAAGGACAAGATCTTCAACGAGCTCCTCCTGAGCTTGGTTGCGTCATCTGCACGGACTCATCGGCACCTGCAAACTGGTTTTGGAAGGTATCTGTGAGCCACAGGGACTCAGCAATCTCGCACCCTCGCGATCAAGACTATTTAAGCTTATGGGTAAGGTAAAGGTATGAGGTGGAGCTGCAGCAAGCGACTAGCATATATGGTGGCTAACATACGCAAATGAGAGCAAGAAGAGAAGGCAAAGCACGGTCGATAAAACTATGATCAAGAAGTGATCCTAAAACAACCTACGTCAAGCATAACTCCAACAACCGTGTTCACTTCCCGGACTCCGCCGGAAAGAGACCATCACGGTTACACACGCGGTTGATTCATTTTAATTAAGGTCAACTTCAGGTTTTCTACAACTGGACGTTAACAAATTCACATCTGCCCATAACCACGGGCACGGCTTTCCAAAGTTCAAATCCCAGCAGGGGTGTCCCAACTTAGCCCATGACAAGCTCTCACGGTCAACGAAGGAATAGACCTCCTCCCAAGACATTCCAATCAGACTCGGTATCCCGGTACTCCAAGACATCCTCGATAATGGTAAAACAAGTCCTGCAAGACCGCCCGATGCGCCGACATCATGATAGGAGCTGCACATATCTCGTTCTCGGGGCAACACCGGATGAACACTACGTACAGCTAAAACCAGCCCTCAAGTTTCCCCGAGGTGGCGCCGCAAGTGGCTCTAGTTTGGACCAACACTTAGAAAAGCACTGGCCCGGGGGGAGGGGGTTAAAATAAAGATGACCCTCGGGATGCGCGACTCCCAAGGGAAAAGGCTAGGTGGCGAATGGTAAAACCAAGGTTGGGCCTTGCTGGAGGAGTTTTATTCAAAGCGAACTGTCAAGGGCTTCCCATTATAACCCAACCGCGTAAGGAACGCAAAATCCGGGAACATAACACCGATATGACGGAAACTAGGGCGGCAAGAGTGGAACAAAACACCAGGCATAAGGCCGAGCCTTCCACCCTTTACCAAGTATATAGATGCATTAATTAAATAAGATATATAGTGATATCCCAACAAGTAAACATGTTCCAACAAGGAACATCATCTCCATGTTCCAACAAGGAACAAACTTCATTCTTCACCTGCAACTAACAACGCTATAATAGGGGCTGAGCAAAGCGGTAACATAGCCAAACAACAGTTTGCTAGGACAAGGTGGGTTAGAGGCTTGGTTCAACAATTTAGGAGACATGATAAGCAAGTGGTAGGTATCGCAGCATAGGCATAGCAAAAGAGCGAGCAACTAAGCAAGCAAATATAGAAGTGATTTCGAGGGTATGATCATCTTGCCTGAAATTGCGCAAGGAAGAAGAACGAGTCCATGAAGAAGGCAAACGGACGTAGACGAACGAATCCTCACAAACGCGACGATATCGGAACCAACCCGAAGAAGCAACACCGTAAAGGAGCAAACAACATAGTAAACAACCACCACATAAGCATGGCATGATGCACAACCAAGTATGATGCATGTCCGGTTTAATGAAGCATGGCATGGCAAAATGCACAAAACAATCCTACAAATTAAGTGGAGCTCAATATGCAACAAGTTGCATATTGACGAAACACCACATTCAAGTTATTTAGTTCTCTCCCGATTATGTACCCAACAATATTAAATGTTATTAAGCATGGCAAGAGGTGAAGCATAAAATAAACTATCTAACTAAGCAATTTAAATGGGGCCGGATATAACAAACAACAAATCCGGTAAATCCCCATATGCATTAGCAATTTAATGCAACAACAATTTAAACATTTTGATTGTTGTTATCATGATGCGGATGACATGAACAAGTTTATGCAATTTTTATTAAAAGTTGACAAGAGCATTATAAGGCATTTGTGATCGTGGTGGAAGGAAAAGGGTGCCACGGCAACGATAATGAAAACGGTGCCACGGCGGCGTTCCGGTTCCGGTAACTCGATTGAGATACCGATGCAAAGGAGAAGTGTGCGGAACGTGACAAGCAAGGATGGTGGGGTGATCTCGGATACCGAGTTCCCACATGTCGTTGGCAAGGCAAAAAGAGGGGTGACGTGCAAACACGATCATCTCATATCACATAACATGCATTCGGTCCACGGACGATCGTGTCGATGGTTATACCTTTAGAAGCGTGCCTTATCGGAACAGATCAAGTTCGTAGAGGGAAGTAGGCGTTCTCGCGACGGCAGTAGTGGAAGTAGTTGTTCACGCGACGGTACTCGGACTTGACGATACCGTTACACGGGTCTTCGGCAACGGTAGTGGTACCCATTTTGTAGTCGTGCACATTCCGTAGATGTTCGAGGTTATGGCGAGGATCTTGACATCCACGGAGTCTTCGAGGGTCGACGGTAGTGGTACTCGGGTCATCGGCGACGGTAGTCGTTCTATGCATCGGGCGTCAAGGTACTTGCCGAGGTACTTGCCGTTCTTGTGTAGACGAACTTGGCGCATCCGAAGGGGTACTTGACGCGTTCGAGGGTCCTCATGGCATGGTACTTGGCAAATTCCTTGGAGAAGGTGCTTGACGGTCCGGGTACGGGTCTTGGCGGTTTCCGGTGGAGGCATTTGTTTGTTTGACCAAGGGAAACAGCGGCAGCGGCAGGCATCGCAGGAGCTAACGGGCCACTGCGTGTCTTCAGGAGCGAAGCAGGGGTGCAGGCGCGCGAGGAGAGGAGCCCGGCAGCGTCGTCCTGCGGGCATCCATGCCGACGCAAGCAACCAGGTTGCAGCAATGCGGTGCTGGAGCATGGCGCAGGACCCGTGGCCGCTGGAGGCGAGGCCGGTCATCGGACGACGAGGCAGGGCAAAGGAGCACAAGGAGGCGACCCCATGGACTGGGCGAGGCGGCGGGGAACCGATTCGGTCTGGCCGGAGTTGAGGCAGAGGAGCAGCGGAAGGAGACTCGGTCGACGCGGCGGCAGGCTTGGGCTCGCCGGCCGGCAGGGCACCATGGTGAGGAGGCGGCGATGCGAGGCGCTGCTCTTTGCGTGGAGCGGTCGGGATCGAACTCCTCTCTCCCTAGAGCAAGGTCGCAGGCGCGGGATGGAGGTGGACGCCCGACGGGGATGGCGGCTTGGGCCTCCATGGTGGTGCAACGCGAGGACGGAGAAGCCGGGGCGATGGCGGCGCCATGGGGACGAAGCAGGAGGGAAGAAGAGGGAGGTGCGGCGCTGAATGTGTGCGGTGCTGCGGGAGGGAGGAGAACGGGAGATGGGGATCGGGCCAGGGAGAGGGTTAGGGTTAGGAGGGGAGGAACTGGGCCTTGGAGGCCGGCCCAGGGAGGGGAAGTGGCCAGAGGCCTGCTGGCTGGATGGGCCTCGCTGGAGCCTAGTTCGGCTAGGCTCTCTCTACTCTCTTCTCTCTCCCTCTAATTTGCTTTAACAAGAAAAACAAATAGAGAGAAGAAAAAATAAAGAGAGGGTTAGGGAAATAATATTTCAGAAAATAAAATATTCTTGGAGCGCCGGAACTTTGCACAAATATAATAAAATGGTTTGGCGATATCTTAGAGATACAAAAATAATTCAAGTTTGAGTTAGATTCAAACTTGAGCCATTTTTGAATCCAACCAAAACAAGTCCAAAGGATCTGAAAATTGGAGGAGGTGGTCCTGGCACGGTCTAGAATTTATAGGAAAAG
The DNA here is from genome assembly GCF_056163025.1 of Triticum urartu. NCBI lineage: Eukaryota > Viridiplantae > Streptophyta > Magnoliopsida > Poales > Poaceae > Triticum > Triticum urartu. The sequence goes on from NC_141875.1 coordinate 327,377,115, forward strand.
AATGGACATTAATAGAGAAGGGAAAACGGGACTAGCAAAAGATAGGAAATGAGAAGGAGATGAGGTATGGGACGAAGGCATGGGGTAATATTTTGCAAGTGTGTTTGCGGTAAATCCAAAAAATGAAATATTTAATGTAGCTCCCTAATATCGGGAGGATATGTTATAAAGAGAATCACCATGTGAATTCCCTCGATTTAAATGGATCAAAGATCCATGCAATTTATTTAGTTGAGTTGCAAAAGATTTATGAGATGATGGCATGATGACATGATGCAATGCAAAAAAAATAAAAGGGCAAGCCCAAATGAAACACACGGCGAAACCCGGAAACCCTGGAAGGCATCTGAAGCTCCGGTCTTAGGGCGTCACAGGTATGATTTGCACGTTTGTTTGGGGTGCCGTGAATCTGATAGAGTTTGTCGAGAATTTTGTTTAGGCTAGATTGTTTTTCTCTGCTACCTTTGAAAGGCTTTTTCCGCTGACCTGGTCGGGAGCCCCTGAATCCGGTGTTTACCGCCGTGTTATCTGGGCTACCTTCTTTAATTCAACGCTTGTTTTTGTTGCGTCGTGGTTTACGATTGCCATCCCTGACTTCGGATGTGCTTGGGTCGCTGGTGCTGCTACGGGCCAACCAGCTATCCTCGCCCGTGCAAAAGCGGGTCATGAGTCTTGTTAGGGCTGCCGTTGTTCTTAGTTTTTCTTGACCGAGGTTTCTGGCGAGCCATTCATCTCGGACGCTATGTTTAAAAGCTGCTAAGGTTTCGGCATCCGGACAGTCGACGATTTGGTTCTTCTTGGTGAGGAACCGGTTCCAAAGCTTTCGGGCGGACTCTCCGGACTGTTGGATTATATGACTTAAATTTTCTGCATCCGGAGGTCGGACATAAGTCCCTTGAAAATTGGCCCGTAAAGTGTCCTCGAGCTCCTCCCTACTTCCAATTGAGTTTTCGGGGAGGCTTTTCAGCTAGTGCCAAGCTGGCCCTTTAAGCTTGAGGGGCAAGTATTTAATGTTATGGAGATCGTCTCCACGAGCCATATGAATATGGAGGATGAAGTCCTCTATCCAGACTCCAGGGTCTGTGGTTCCGTCGTACGCCTCTATGTTCACTGGTTTGAATCCCTCTAGGAATTCGTGATCCAACACCTCATTAGTGAAACATAATGGGTGTGTGGCATCCCTGTATTGGGATGCGCCATGGTGTTCGGACGGTTGTAGTATTCGGTGTTGGTTGTGTACTGTAGCGCCCTTCCTAGATCCATAGATGGATCTGGTGGCGATGGATTTTTGGCGCCAGTTCTCACGTAGATCGTGTGTTGACTTGTGAGCGACCTTGTTAGTCGCTCTATCACGCTCACAAGGTGGTGGATCCGACCGGTTGGCCGTATCATTCTTCGGATGTCTGGGCTCTAAGGCCTCATCATCGAATTCCGGTAATAGCTTGCGCTTTGGATAACTATTTTTATGGTAGCTTCCACCATACTTTGTTACTTTGTTCCACCTGCTATTGAGCGTATCTTCTGCGACCTTGAGCCTTTGCTTCTATTTCTTCAGGCTCCTCGCTATGGCAAGAAGCCTGCTGCGGAGGTTCTCTTGCTCCAAGTGTGTTTCCGGGATGATGCGTGCATCTTCGTCCGGACTGTTTTCTTCCCTAGACGGGGATTAATGAGGCTTATCTTTGGCATCATCGTGTTCGGACGTCGGATCCGTACTATGTTTGCAGTTTGCATCTTGATAGTGTTCTGCCACCGGGGTGGTCCAGTTGTCGTTTCTTCTAGATTCGCGTGGACTATTATTTCCTCTTGCGATGTTATCGCTGTTTTTGCTATGGCGGGACTTGGAGCGGTGTCGCTGACATCGGCGCTTGGGTTTCTTAGAGGGTGCATCCTCCGCTGTCTCTTCGCCATTGCACTCTCTGGGTGCATCCACCATGTATACACCATGTGATGGAGTGGCGGTCCAGCGCCCTGTGGGCGGTGGTTCCTGTCCGTCCTCTACATCGTCGTCCATACCGTCAATGTCTTCGGAGTTGAAGTCGAGCATGTCGGTTAAGTCATCGACAGTGGCTACTAAGTGGGTGGTGGGTGGGCAGCGAATTTCTTCGTCGTCCGCATCCCATTCCAGCCGGACATAGTTTGGCCAAGGTTCTCCTGACAGGGAGAGAGACCTTAATGAATTTAGCACATCTCTGAAAGGTGAGTGCTGAAAGATATCCGCGGAGGTGAACTCCATGATCGGCACCCCATCGGATTCGACAGGCACGGATGTAGGCGGCTAGGAGTCCGTGGCCGGAGATGAATCCAATGGTTCGGCGACACGGCTCTCATAAGGGGTGAAGTCATTATATGGCTCTATCTCCACTGAGAGTGCGGCCTACATGGCGGGGTCCATCCCTCCGCTCTTGGATGGCGTGATTTGCTCCGGATTAAAGCCCGGAGTAGCTACGGATGCGATCTCCCGAACACTGTCCGACGGCAGAGTTACGTCTTGCTCGTCGCGACTGTGCGGCGTGTCCGGCATGGGCTCGAATCCGTCGAAGATCAAGTCTCTGTGGATGTCGGTCGTGTAGTTCAAGTTTCCAAATCTGACCTGATGGCCAGGGGCGTAGCTTTCGATCTGCTCCAGATGGCCAAGCGAATTGGCCCGCAGTGCGAAGCTACCAAATACGAAGATCTGTCCGGGGAGGAAAGCCTCACCCTGGACCGCATCGCTAGCGATGATCGAAGGAGCCATCAAGCCTTATGGTGACGACACAGTGGAACTCTCAATTAAAGCACCAATGTCGGTGTCAAAACCAGCGGATCTCGGGTAGGGGGTCCCGAATGGTGCGTCTAAGGCAGATGCTAACAGCAGGCAGGGGACACGATGTTTACCCAGGTTTGGGCCCTCTTGATGGAGGTAATAGCCTACGTCCTGCTTGATTGTTCTTGATGATATGAGTATTACAAGAGTTGATCTACCACGAGATCAGAGAGGCTAAACCCTAGAAGCTAGCCTATGGTACGATTGTCTGTTGTCATATGGACTAAAAACCCTCCGGTTTATATAGGCACCGGAGGGGGCTAGGGTTACACAGGGTCGGTTACGAAGGAGGAGATATACATATCTGTATTGCCTAGCTTGCCTTCCACGCCAAGTAAAGTCCCATCCGGACACGGGACGAAGTCCTCAATCTCGTATCTTCATAGTCCAACAGTCCGGCCAAAGGATATAGTCCGGCTGTCTGGAGACCCCCTAATCCAGGACTCCCTTAGTACAGATAACTTTCTTTGGCCATGTTATTTTGAGAAGACATGATTTGCTTATTAGTATGCTTGAAGTATTATTGCCTTAATGTCAAATAATAGACTATTGCTTTGAATTGCTCGTGTCTTAATATTCATGCCATGATTAGATTATATGATCAAGATTATGCTAGGTAGCATTCCACATCAAAAATTATCATTTTTTATCATTTACCTACTCAAGGACGAGCAGGAATTAAGCTTGGGGATGCTGATACGTCTTCATCGTATCTATAATTTTTGATTGTTTCATGCCAATATTCTACATCTTTCATATACTTTTGGCAACTTTTTATACTTTTTTTGGGACTAACATATTGATTCAGTGCCCAGTGCCAGTTCATGTTTGTTGCATGTTTTTTCTTTCATAGAAAATCCATATCAAACGGAGTCCAAACGCGATAAAAACTTACAGAGTTTTTTTGGAATATATGTCATTTTGGGGAAAAAGAATCTAGGCAAGACGATGCCTGAGGGGGCCACAAGATAGGGGGTGCGCCCCAGGGGGTAGGGCGTGCCCTGTGCCCTTGTGGTCACCTCGTAAGGCGGTTGATGCCCTTCTTCTAGTGCAAAAAGGTAATATCTGAATAAAAATCATGTTACAATTTCTGCCCAATCAGAGTTACAGATCTCCTGGAATTTAAGAAATGGTGAAAGGCCAGAATTTGGGAGCGCCGAAACACAAGGAAACAGAGAGAGAGAGAGAGAGAGAGAGATCCAATCTCAGAGGGGCTCCTGCCCCTCCACCGCCATGGAGGCCATGGACCAGAGGGAAAACCCTTCTCCCATCTAGGGGCAAGGTCAGGGAAGAAGAAGAAGAAGAAGAAGAAGGAGGAGGGGCTCTCTCCCCCTCTCTCCCGGTGGCGCTGGAACGCCGCTAGGGCCATCATCGTGACGGCGATCTACACCAACAACTTTGCCGCCGTCATCACCAACTCTCTCCCCCTCTATGCAGTGGTGTAACACCTCTTCTACCGTTGTAATCTCTACTTAAACATGGTGCTCAACGCTATATATTATTTTCCAATGATGTATGGCTATCCTATGATGTTTGAGTAGATCCATTTTGTCCTATGGGTTAATTGATGATCGTGATTGGTTTGAGTTGTATGTTTTATTATTGGTGCTGTCCTATGGTGCTCTCTGTGTCACGCAAGCGTGAGGGATCCCCATTGTAGGGTTTGCAATATGCTCATGGTTTTCTTATTGTCTGCGTTGCGTGAGTGATAGAAAGACAAACACGGATAAGTGGGTTATGGCGTATGGGAATAAAGAGGAATTGATACTTTAATGTTATGGTTGGGTTTTACCTTAATGATCTTTTACTACGGATGTTTGCTAGAGTTCCAATCATAAGTGCATATGATCCAAGAAGAGAAAGTATGTTAGCTTATGCCTCTCCCTCATACAAAATTGCAATAATGATTACCGGTCTAGTTATCGATTGCCTAGGGACAAATAACTTTCTTGTGACAAAAAGCTCTCTACTAAAATTAACTTAGATTTTTCTTTATCTAAACATCCTCTCTCTTTAATTTACGTGCTCTTTATTATCTTGCAAACCTATCCTACAACACCTACAAAGTACTTCTAGTTTCATACTTGTTCTAGGTAAAGCGAACGTTAAGCGTGCGTAGACTTGTATCAGTGGTTGATAGAACTTGAGGGAATATTTGTTCTACCTTTAGCTCCTCCTTGGGTTCGACACTCTTACTTATTGAGAAAGGCTACAATTGATACCCTATACTTGTGGGTTATCAGTCAGCAATAAGGATAGCATAACTAGGTGTTGTGCAGGTACTTGTATTTTTTTGTGTGTGTGCAGGTACCTGTATTTGTTAGTGTGTCTCTGTGTGTGTGTGTGCAGGTACCTGTATTGGTTTGTGTGTGTGTGTGTGCAAGTACCTGTATTTGTTAGGTGAAGCCTCCTTGGCAACGGCACCAGAAATTCTTCTGCTACTTGCGATAGGCATTGGGATTTCCCCAAAGAGGAAGGGTGATGTAGTATAGTATAAGATGGTATTTCCCTCAGTTAAGAACCAATGTTATCAAAACAGTAGGAGACTCACACTAACAAATGTCAATAATACCTCCACATATGCACAACAAATACTTGCACCCAACGCAGGCAAGAGGGTTGTCAATCCCCTTGTACTCATATGCACGGATTAATTCTGGTAATGGATAGTTAAATTGCAAAGTAAAATAAAAGATAATAAATTGTAGTAAGTATTTTTAGGGTTTTCACAAATATAAAGTAAATGGACCTAGGGGCCATAGTGTTTACTAGATGCATCTCTCTCATGAGCATAGCAATGGTGGGTAAACAAATTATATTTGGGCAGTTGATAGAATAGTGCATAGTTATGACGTTATTCATGGCATGAAAAATAGGCATTACATCTGAGACAAGTAGACTGCATCCATCTGCATCTACTACTATTACTCCACCCCTCGACTGCTATCCAGCATGCATCTTAAGGTATTAAGTTCATAACAAATAGAGTAATGCTTGGAGCATGATGACATAATGTAGACAAAGAAAGGCCAAATAATATGTTTGAGCCCCATCGTTTTACCCTTAGTAGCAACAATACAAATACGTTTCTCGCTACTCCTCTTGTCATAGAGTGAGGACACCACAAGATTGAACCTACCATGTAGCACCTCTCCCACTGAAGATTAATCAATCAAATTGGCCAAAAGATATAGATAGACCAGACAGAAATACGAGACTATAAAATCACACGTAATAAAGTTCAGAAAAGACTCAATTACTTTCAATGAATAATCTGATCATAAACCCACAATTCATCAGATCCCAACAAACACACCGCAAAAGGTATACATCGAAATGATCTCCGAAGAGAACATTGTATTGAAGATCAGAGACATAGAGAGAGAGAGACAGAGAGAGAGATAGAGCCATCTAGCTATTGACCCATAAGTCATGTTGGAGCTACTCACACATCATTGGGATGGCAGCAAGGTTAATGTAGACGTCATATGTGATGGACTCCCCCTCCGTTAGAGTACTGGAAAAGGCCTCAAGATGGGATCACGAAAGAACAAAAGCTTGTGGCGGCCAAAGAATTGTTTCGAGAACTCTCCTGGGTGTTTCTGGATTAATGTGAATTTATAGCACATGAATTAGGGCAATCGGAGCCATAGGGAGCCCACAAGGGGGCAGGGAGCGCCCCCTGCCTTGTGGCTTCATCATCTGTCGTCTAGTCTCCTCTCGAAGCTTTTGGGGTCTCTTCTGGTCCAGAAAAAATCATCTGAAAGTTTCAACGTGTTTGGACCTTTGTTTTGTATGGATTTTCTATAAAAAAAACAAGCACAAAACAACAACTGACACTAGGCACTGAGTTAATAGGTTAGTCCCCAAAAATGATATAAAATGGTATATAAAGCATACAAGATTGATAATATAATAGCATGAAACAATCAAAAATTATGGATACGTTGGAGACGTATCAGCTGATATGTGGGCCAATAGGTCGAACCCTACAGAGGGCGTTGTCAATTTAGTCAACAAATGATTTTGACATCCGTAGCTATTGGATTTATATCTAACGGACGACATGCATCTTCAATCTCTCGTCTTCTTCCTCTGGTGCTGGCGGGACCTCCTGTTCCCGCCTCCGTTGGCTAGCGGCGCTACTTCGGATGCCTTGTTGTGAAGCGCTACTCAAATGCCGACCAGGTCATCCCTCCACCCGTCCACACCTCCTGTTATTCTCCGCCGACTGCAACCCCACGCCGCACCTGAACCAGTCAACCCTCATACTCCTCTCCATCTGTGACTCCACTGCCACACTTTCCCTATCTCCGGGTCGTTCCCATACAGGACCTCACCGTTGTCCATGCCCTTGGTGCTTTCAGCACGGTGTGGTCAAAAAACAAGAGTCATAGGAAGAGGACTGCACGTGGAGAAGCTGATAGTGGGGACGCATTAGGTCCATGGACGCACGCATGCAACTGCCTCATTAAGCGAAAAAAAGGATTCCTCCCCTGACAGTTGGGACCCACTAGGTTGAAGCGTACATATAGTGTTATCTGTGCGGCCCTAATGGTGTACACACATACTACTTTGTGTCCGACTATGAACTGTGGCCGAGTAAATCGTGTATATTTCACGTAGTCCCGTCTAAATTGTGTACACATACGTACAACCACGCTGCAAAAAATATGGCTACCTACATACATATGGGCGGGGTCTCGAACGCATACTCGCGCATACGTATGGATAGGGCTCGTGTACATGGAGAGGCAACATGGCAGAGGCAACGAATAACTACACTAGACAGTGGGATACGCAACAACAACGTCATGTTCATCAGCAACCAACCGGCTGGGTCGAAATGGAGGAAACACCATTGTGTTCATCACGAGTCAAGTGATTTGGTCTAAATGCATCCTATTCAATGGGAGCTAACCGGCTTGGACGAAACAGCCAAAACAGGGTCCTGTTCAACGAACCCCTTCCGTCTGGGGGTGTGGCATACTACAAAATGAATGAAACAGAGTTCTTTCAACCGCCTATGGTCAAAACAGGGTCCTGTTTATCAGGAGGGGTCTGGTGTACCACAAAACGGACGAAACAGACTTCTCTTCAACTAGGTACATTCAAAACGGGGTCTTGTTCATCAGGACGGGTCTAGCGTACCGCAAAATAGAGGAAACAACCTTCTGTCCTACCACCTATGGTCGAAATGAGGTCCTGTTAATCGGCAAGGGTGTGGCGTACCGCAAAACAGAATCCAAAGGCTACCGCGCACCCACCATCTACTTCCTACAGCATGCATCCATGGGCTACTATTCATCCGCCAATTGCCTAGGGCCTTAATGGGGTCCTGTTCATCCAAACCCCACTGGCTGGGGTGTGGCGTACGAGTGGGCGGCAACAACGTGAACTGTTCATCCATAGGCAACCAACCGGCTAGGTTAACTCACCATGTCTTGCACAAGGGGTCGGTCGATGCAAGTCTCGACTCCATCTACATAGTGTGCTCATGGAAGCAAGGGACACTATTCATCGAGAGGCAACCAATTGGCTAGGTCAACTCACGTCTCGCACGAGGGCTTGATGACCCACAAGTACAGGGGGTCGCAATAGTCTTTGAGGGCAGTATTTCACCCAAATTTATTAATTCAACACAAGGGGAGCCAAAGAATATGTACGAGCCTTAGCAGTTGAGTTGTCAATTCAACCACACCTAGAAAGTTATTTCTCTGCAGCAAAGGGTTTAGTAGCATAGTAATATGATAGTTTGATAGTAGCGCACTACTGTAGGATGCTGCTAACATGACACTACAATCAGATACCCTTTGAGGAAACTGTATGATATGCATTAATCGCAAACAGTGTTGTAAGAAAACCATAAAAAATGATACGAACCATTTGTGATGGCAGAGTCATCAAACACGATTCATATTAGAGTTGCGTCTGTGATGCATGGCATATTGTTGATCCACACAAACTGTTTGCGATGAGCATAACAACATAAATGGTTAGGTAGATGAAGGTGTGTGTGATAGATAGCATACAGTTCACTCGGATGAACTGTTTGTGATTAGGCAATACAACAAAAAAGTGAGCCAAATCAAGGTGTGTGTGATAGACAACATACATTTCACTCGGATGAACTGTTTGCCATGAGCCAAGACAACAGAAATGGTTCAACTTAATAAGATGTGTGTGATACGTGGCAAACATGTCCGTGATCAGAAATGTGTGCGAAGAGGAATAATAAAACAGACGATTGCAACTAATAAATGATACGTCTCCAACGTATCTATAATTTTTTATTGTTCCATGCTATTATATTATCTGTTTTGGATGTTTTATATGCATTAATATGCTATTTTATATTATTTTTGGGACTAACCAATTAACCTAGAGCCCTGTGCCAGTTTCTGTTTTTTCCTTGTTTTAGAGTTTCGTAGAAAAGGAATACAAAACGGAGTCCAAGCAGAATAAAACTTTCGCGATGATTTTTCTTGGAATAGAAGTGCAAGTCAGAGAAGCCATGAGGCGGCCACAAGGACGGAGGGCGCACCCCCACCCTTGTGGACCCCTTGTGACTCCACCGACCTAGTTTCTTCGCCTATATATTCTCATATACCCCAAAACCAACAAAGAGAGCCACAAAAACACTTTTCCACTGCCGCAACCTTCTCTACTGGTGAGAACCCATGTAGGGACCTTTTCTGGTGCCCTACTGGAGGGGAATTCAATCACAGAGGGCTTCTACATCAACACCATTTCCCTTCCTATGAAGCATGAGTAGTTTACCACAGGCCTACGCGTCTATAGCTAGTAGCTAGATGGCTTCTTATCTGTCTTTGATTCTCAATACCATGTTCTCCGCGATGTTCTTGGAAATCTATTCGATGTAATACTTTTTTACATTGTGTTTGCTGAGATCCAATGAATTGTGGATTTATGATCAGCTTATCTATTAATATTATTTGAATCTTCTTTGAATTCTTATATGCATGATTTGATATGTTTGCAAGTCTATTCGAACTATCGATTTGGTCTGGCCAACTAGATTGGTTTTTCTTGCAATGGGAGAAGTGCTTAGCTTTGGGTTCAATCTCGCGGTGTCCTTTCTGTTGGGAACGTTGCAGAAAACAAAAATTTTCCTACGGTTTCACCAAGATCCATCTATGAGTTCATCTAGCAACGAGTGATCGGATGCATCTACATACCTTTGTAGATCGCGAGCAGAAGCGTTCAAAGAACGGGGATGATGTAGTCGAACACGACGTGATCCAAATCACCGGAGATCCTAGCGCCGAACGGACGGCACCTCCGCGTTCAACACACGTACGGTTAGCGTAACGTCTCCTTCTTCTTGATCCAGCAAGGGGGAAGGAGAGGTTGAGGAAGATGGCTCCAGCAGCAGCACGACGGCGTGGTGATGGTGGAGCTGCAGTACTCCGTCAGGGCTTCGCCAAACACTATGGAGGAGGAGGAGGTGTTGGAGAGGGAGAAGGAGGCAACCAAAGGCGCGGATCAAAAGCCCTCCTTCCCCCACTATATATAGGAGGGCCAAGGGGGGGCGCCGGCCTAGGAGATCCAATCTCCTAGGGGCCGGCGGCCAAGGGAGGTTCCCCCCCCCCCCCCAAGGCACCTAGGAGGTGCCTTCCACTATTGGGACTCTTCCCTTTTGTGAACCCTAGGCGCATGGGCCTCTTGGGGCTGGTGCCCTTGGCCCATGTAGGCCAAGGAGCACCCCCTACAGCCCATGTGGCCCCCCGGGGCAGGTGGCCCCACCCGGTGGGCCCCCGGGACCCTTCTGGTGGTCCCAGTACAATACCGATAACCCTGAAACTTGTCCCGATGGCCGAAACAGCACTTCCTATATATAATTCTTTACCTCCGGACCATTCCGGAACTCCTCGTGACGTCCGGGATCTCATCCGGGACTCCGAACAACATTCGGGTTACTGCATATACATATCCCTACAACCCTAGCGTCACCGAACCTTAAGTGTGTAGACCCTACGGGTTCGGGAGACATGTAGACATGACCGAGACGACTCTCCGGTCAATAACCAACAGCGGGATCTGGATACTCATGTTGGCACCCACATGCTCCACGATGATCTCATCGGATGAACCACGATGTCGAGGATTCAATCAACCCCGTATGCAATTCCCTTTGTCAATCGATATGTTACTTGCCCGAGATTCGATCGTCGGTATCCCAATACCTCGTTCAATCTCGTTACTGGCAAGTCACTTTACTCGTACCGTAATGCATGATCCCGTGACCAGACACTTGGTCACTTTGAGATCATTATGATGATGCATTACCGAGTGGGCCCAGTGATACCTCTCCGTCATACGGAGTGACAAATCCCAGTCTTGATCCGTGTCAACCCAACAGACACTTTCGGAGATACCCGTAGTCTACCTTTATAGTCACCCAGTTACGTTGTGACGTTTGGTACACCCAAAGCACTCCTACAGTATCTGGGAGTTACACGATCTCATGGTCTAAGGAAAGGATACTTGACATTGGAAAAATTCTAGCAAACGAACTATACGACCTTTATGCTATGTGCAGGATTGGGTCTTGTCCATCACATCATTCTCCTAATGATGTGATCTCGTTATCAATGACATCCAATGTCCATAGTCAGGAAACCATGACTATCTGTTGATCAACGACCTAGTCAACTAGAGGAATACTAGGGACATGTTGGTGTCTGTTATTCACACATGTATTACGATTTCCGGATAACACAATTATAGCATGAATAAAGACAATTATCATGAACAAGGAAATATAATAATAATGCTTTTATTATTGCCTCTAGGGAATATTTCCAACAGTCTCCCACTTGCACTAGAGTCAATAATCTAGTTACATTGTGATGAATCGAACACGCATGGAATTCTGGTGTTGATCATGTTTTGCCCTAGGGAGAGGTTTAGTCAACGGATCTGCTATATTCAGGTCCGTATGTACTTTACAAATATCTATGTCTCCATCTTGAACATTTTCACGAATGGAGTTGAAGCGACGCTTGATGTGCCTTGTCTTCTTGTGAAACCTGGGCTCCTTGGCAAGTGCAATAGCTCCAGTGTTGTCACAGAAGAGTTTGATTGGCCCCGACGCATTGGGTATGACTCCTAGGTCGGTGATGAACTCCTTCACCCATATTGCTTCATGTGCTGCCTCCGAGGCTGCCATGTACTCCACTTCACATGTAGATCCCGCCACGACGCTCTGCTTGCAACTGCACCAGCTTACTGCCCCACCATTCAAAATATACACGTATCCGGTTTGTGACTTAGAGTCATCCAGATCTGTGTCGAAGCTAGCGTCGACGTAACCCTTTACGACGAGCTCTTCGTCACCTCCATAAATGAGAAACATTTCCTTAGTCCTTTTCAGGTACTTCAGGATATTCTTGACCACTGTCCAGTGTTCCTTGCCGGGATTACTTTGGTACCTTCCTACCAAACTTACGGCAAGGTTTACATCAGGTCTGGTACACAGCATGGCATACATAATAGAACCTATGGCTGAGGCATAGGGGATGACACTCATCTCTTCTATATCTTCTGCCGTGGTTGGACATTGAGCTGAGCTCAATTTCACACCTTGAAACACAGGCAAGAACCCCTTCTTAGACTGATCCATATTGAACTTCTTCAATATCTTATCAAGGTATGTGCTTTGTGAAAGACCTATGAGGCGTCTTGATCTATCTCTATAGATCTTGATGCCTAATATATAAACAGCTTCTCCAAGGTCCTTCATTGAAAAACTCTTATTCAAGTAGGCCTTGATGCTGTCCAAGAGTTCTATATCATTTCCCATCAAAAGTATGTCATCTACATATAGTATGAGAAATGCTACAGAGCTCCCACTCACTTTCTAGTAAACGCAGGCTTCTCCATAAGTCTGCGTAAACCCAAACGCTCTGATCATCTCATCAAAACGAATGTTCCAACTCTGAGATGCTTGCACCAGCCCATAAATTGAGCGTTGGAGCTTGCACACCTTGTCAGCATTCTTAGGATCGACAAAACCTTCCGGCTGCATCATATACAATTCTTCCTTAAGGAAACCATTAAGGAATGCCGTTTTGACGTCCATTTGCCATATTTCATAATCGTAGAATGCGGCAATTGCTAACATGATTCGGACGGACTTTAGCTTCGCTACCGGTGAGAAAGTCTCATCGTAGTCAACCCCTTGAACTTGTCGATAACCCTTAGCGACAAGCCGAGCTTTATAGATGGTCACATTACCATCCGTGTCTGTCTTCTTCATAAAGATCCATTTATTTTCTATGGCTCGCCGTTCAACGGGCAAGTCAGTCAAAGTCCATACTTCGTTTTCATACATGGATCCTATCTCGGATTTCATGGCTTCTAGCCATTTGTCAGAATTCGGGCCCGCCATCGCTTCTTCATAGTTCGAAGGTTCACCGTTGTCTAACAACATGATTTCCAAGACAGGGTTGCCGTACCACTCTGGTGCGGAACGTGTCCTTGTGGACCTTCGAATTTCAGTAGGAGCTTGATCAGAAGTATCTTGATCATCATCAATAACTTCCTCTCTAGTCGGTGCAGGCACCTCATGAACATTTTCTTGAGTTGCGCCATTTTCCGGTTCAAGAGGTAATACTTCATCAAGTTCTACTTTCCTCCCACTTACTTCTTTTGAGAGAAACTCTTTCTCTAGAAAGAATCCATTCTTGGCAACAAAGATCTTGCCTTCGGATCTGAGGTAGAAGGTATACCCAACAGTTTCTTTAGGGTATCCTATGAAGACGCATTTTTCCGACTTGGGTTCGAGCTTTTCAGGTTGAAGTTTCTTGACATAAGCATCGCATCCCCAAACTTTTAGAAACGACAACTTAGGTTTCTTCCCAAACCATAATTCAAACAGTGTCGTCTCAACGGATTTCGACGGAGCCCTATTTAAAGTGAATGCGTCAGTCTCTAAAGAATAGCCCCAAAAAGATAGTGGTAAATCGGTAAGAGACATCATAGATCGCACCATATCTAATAGAGTGCGATTACGACGTTCGGACACACCATTACGCTGAGGTGTTCCAGGCGGCGTGAGTTGTGAAACTATTCCACATTTTCTTAAGTGTGTGCCAAATTCGTGACTCAAGTATTCTCCTCCACGATCTGATCGTAGAAACTTGATTTTCCTGTCACGTTGATTCTCAACCTCACTTTGAAATTCCTTGAACTTTTCAAAGGTTTCAGACTTGTGTTTCATTAAGTAGACATACCCATATCTACTCAAGTCATCAGTGAGGGTGAGAACATAACGATAGCCACCGCGAGCCTCAACACTCATTGGCCGCACACATCAGTATGTATGATTTCCAATAAGTTGGTTGCTGGCTCCATTGTTCCTGAGAACGGAGTCTTGGTCATCTTACCCATGAGGCATGGTTTGCACGTGTCAAATGATTCGTAATCAAGAGACTCTAAAAGTCCATCTGCATGGAGCTTCTTCATGCGTTTGACACCTATGTGACCAAGGCGGCAATGCCACAAGTATGTGGGACTATCATTATCAACCTTACATCTTTTGGTACTTACACTATGAATATGTGTAGCATTACGCTCGAGATTCATTAAGAATAAACCATTCACCATAGGAGCATGAGCATAAAACATATCTCTCATATAAATAGAACAACCATTATTCTCGGATTTAAATGAGTAGCCATCTCGAATTAAACGAGATGCCGATACAATGTTCATGCTCAAAGCTGGCACTAAATAACAATTATTAAGGTTTAAACTAATCCCGAAGGCAAATATAGAGGTAGCGTGCCGACGGCGATCACATTGACCTTGGAACCATTCCCGACGCGCATCGTCACCTCGTCCTTTGCCAGTCTCCGCTTATTCTGCAGCCCCTGCTTTGAGTTACAAATGTGAGCAACTGCTCCGGTATCAAATACCCAGGAGCTACTACGGGTACTAGTAAGGTACACATTAATTACATGTATATCATATATACCTTTTGTTTTGCCGGCCTTCTTGTCCGCTAAGTATTTGGGGCAGTTCCGCTTCCAGTGACCACTTCCCTTGCAATAAAAGCACTCAGTCTCGGGCTTGGGTCCATTCTTTGGCTTCTTCCCGGCAGCTTTCTTTCCAGGCGCGGCAACTTCTTTGCCGTCCTTCTTGAAGTTCTTTTTACCCTTGCCCTTCTTGAACTTAGTGGTTTTGTTTACCATCAACACTTGATGTTCCTTCTTGACTTCTACCTCTGCTGATTTCAGCATTGCAAATACCTCAGGAATGGTCTTTTGCATCCCCTGCATATTGAAGTTCATCACAAAGCTCTTGTAGCTTGGTGGAAGCGACTGGAGGATTCTGTCAATGACCGCATCATCCAGGAGATTAACTCCCAGCTGAGTCAAGCGGTTATGTAACCCAGACATAGTGAGTATGTGCTCACTGACAGAACTATTTTCCTCTATCTTACAGCTAAAGAATTTGTCGGAGACTTCATATCTCTCGACCCGGGCATGAGCTTGAAAAACCAATTTCAGCTCTTCGAACATCTCATATGCTCCATGTATCTCAAAACGCTTTTGCAGCCCCGGCAATAAACTGTAAAGCATGCCGCACTGAACGAGGGAGTAGTCATCAGCACGTGTCTGCCAAGCGTTCATAACGTCTTGGCTGTGGGACAGGCGGGTCACCTAGCGGTGCTTGTAGGACATAATCTTTCTTGGCAGCTATGAGGATGATCCTCATGTTCCGGACCCAGTCCGTATAGTTGCTGCCATCGTCTTTCAGCTTGGTTTTCTCTAGGAACGCATTGAAATTGGAGACAACGTTGGCCATTTGATCTACAAGACATATTGTAATGATTTTAGACTAAGTTCATGATAATTAAGTTCATCTAATCAAATTATTCAATGAACTCCCACTTAGATAGACATCCCTCTTCTAGTCATCTAAGTATAACATGATCCGAGTCAACTAGGCCGTGTCCGATCATCACGTGAGACGGACTAGTCAACGTCGGTGAACATCTTCATGTTGACCGTATCTTCTATACGACTCATGCTCGACCTTTCGGTCTTCTGTGTTCCGAGGGCATGTCTATACACATGCTAGGCTCGTCAAGTCAACCTAAGTGTTTGCATGTGTAAATCTGTCTTACACCCGTTGTATGTGAACGTTTGGATCAAACACCCGATCATCACGTGGTGCATTGAAACAATGAACTGTCGCAATGGTGCACAGTTAGGGGGAACACTTGCTTGAAATTATTATGAGGGATCATCTTATTTACTACCGTCGTTCTAAGTAAACAAGATGCAAAACATGATAAACATCAAATGCAATCAAATAATAATAGTGACATGATATGGCCATTATCACATAGCTCCTTTGATCTCCATCTTGGGGCTCCATGATCATCTTGTCACCGGCTTGACACCATGATCTCCATCATCATGATCCCCATCATCGTGTCTCCATGAAGTTGCTCGCCAACTATTACTTCTACTACTATGGCTAACGCGTTTAGCAATAAAGTAAAGTAATTTACATGGCGTTTCTCAATGACACGCAGGTCATACAAAAAATAAAGACAACTCCTATGGCTCCTGCCGGTTGTCATACTCATCGACATGCAAGTCGTGATTCCTATTACAATAGCATGAACAACTCATACATCACATATATATCATTCATCATTCATCACAACTTTGGCCATATCATATCACAAAGCACTTGCTGCAAAAACAAGTTAGACGTCCTCTAATTGTTGTTGCAAGTTTTACGTGGCTGAATTAGGGTTCTAGCAAGAACGTTTTCTTACCTACGTGAAAGCCACAACGTGATTTGTCAACTTCTATTTACCCTTCATAAGGACCCTTTTCATCGAATCCGCTCCAACTAAAGTAGGAGAGACAGACACCCGCCAGCCACCTTATGCAACTAGTGCATGTTCGTCGGTGGAACCGGTCTCACGTAAGCATACGTGTAAGGTTGGTCCGGGCCGCTTCATCCAACAATACCGTTGAAGCAAGATAAGACTAGTAGCGGCAAGAAGGTTGACAACATCTACGCCCACAACAAATTGTGTTCTACTCGTGCAAGAAGAACTACGCATAGACCTAGCTCATGATGCCACTGTTGGGGAACGTTGCAGAAAACAAAAAATTTCCTACGGTTTCACCAAGATCCATCTATGAGTTCATCTAGCAAAGAGTGATCGGATGCATCTACATACCTTTGTAGATCACGAGCAGAAGCGTTCAAAGAACGGGGATGATGTAGTCGAACACGACGTGATCCAAATCACCGGAGATCCTAGCGCCGAACGGACGGCACCTCCGCGTTCAACACACGTACGGTTAGCGTAATGTCTCCTTCTTCTTGATCCAGCAAGGGGGAAGGAGAGGTTGAGGAAGATGGCTCCAGTAGCAGCACGACGGCGTGGTGATGGTGGAGCTGCAGTACTCCGTCAGGGCTTCGCCAAACACTATGGAGGAGGAGGAGGTGTTGGAGAGGGAGAAGGAGGCAACCAAAGGCGCGGATCAAAAGCCCTCCTTCCCCCACTATATATAGGAGGGCCAAGGGGGGGGGCGTCGGCCTAGGAGATCCAATCTCCTAGGGGGCGGCGGCCAAGGGAGGTTTCCCTCCCCCCCAAGGCACCTAGGAGGTGCCTTCCACTATTGGGACTCTTCCCTTTTGTGAACCCTAGGCGCATGGGCCTCTTGGGGCTGGTGCCCTTGGTCCATGTAGGCCAAGGCGCACCCCCTACAGCCCATGTGGCCCCCCGGGGCAGGTGGCCCCACCCGGTGGGCCCCCGGGACCCTTCCGGTGGTCCCGGTACAATACCGATAACCCCGAAACTTGTCCCGACGGCCGAAACAGCACTTCCTATATATAATTCTTTACCTCCGGACCATTCCGGAACTCCTCATGACGTCCGGGATCTCATCCGGGACTCCGAACAACATTCGGGTTACTGCATATACATATCCCTACAACCCTAGCGTCACCGAACCTTAAGTGTGTAGACCCTACGGGTTCGGGAGACATGTAGACATGACCGAGATGACTCTCCGGTCAATAACCAACAGCGGGATCTGGATACCCATGTTGGCTCCCACATGCTCCATGATGATCTCATCGGGTGAACCACGATGTCGAGGATTCAATCAACCCCGTATGCAATTCCCTTTGTCAATCGATATGTTACTTGCCCGAGATTCGATCGTCGGTATCCCAATACCTCGTTCAATCTTGTTACTGGCAAGTCACTTTACTCGTACCGTAATGCATGATCCCGTGACCAGACACTTGGTCACTTTGAGCTCATTATGATGATGCATTACCGAGTGGGCCCAGTGATACCTCTCCATCATACGGAGTGACAAATCCCAGTCTTGATCCGTGTCAACCCAACAGACACTTTCGGAGATACCTGTAGTCTACCTTTATAGTCACCCAGTTACGTTGTGACGTTTGGTACACCCAAAGCACTCCTACGGTATCCGGGAGTTACACGATCTCATGGTCTA
Organism: Triticum urartu; assembly: GCF_056163025.1. Lineage (NCBI taxonomy): Eukaryota > Viridiplantae > Streptophyta > Magnoliopsida > Poales > Poaceae > Triticum > Triticum urartu. The sequence goes on from NC_141875.1 coordinate 327,395,448, forward strand.
AGGAAAGGATACTTGACATTGGAAAAATTCTAGCAAACGAACTATATGATCTTTATGCTATGTTCAGGATTGGGTCTTGTCCATCACATCATTCTCCTAATGATGTGATCTCGTTATCAATGACATCCAATGTCCATAGTCAGGAAACCATGACTATCTGTTGATCAACGAGCTAGTCAACTAGAGGCATACTAGGGACATGTTGGTGTCTGTTATTCACACATGTATTACGATTTCCGGATAACACAATTATAGCATGAATAAAGACAATTATCATGAACAAGGAAATATAATAATAATGCTTTTATTATTGCCTCTAGGGCATATTTCTAACACTTTCCCAGTGACAGTAGGGGCAGCAAGGCACGTATTGTATTTTTGCCATCGAGGATAAAAAGATGGAGTTTTCATCATATTGCTTGAGTTAATTCCTCTACATCATGTCATCTTGCTTAATGCGTTACTCCGTTCTTTATGAACTTAAAACTCTAGATGCATGCTGGATAGTGCTTGATGTGTGGAGTAATAGTAGTAGATGCAAAATCGTTTCGGTCTACTTGACACAGACGTGATGCCTATATTCATGGTCATTGCCTTCGATATCGTCATAACTTTGCGCTTTTCTATCAATTGCTCGACAGTAATTTGTTCACCCATCATAATATTTTCTATCTTGAGAAAGCCTCTAGTGAAACCTATGGCCACATGTCTATTTTCCATCATACAAGTTCTATTTTCCATTATACATGTTCTAGTTTCCATCATATTAGTTTCTGATTTACTTCCTTTGCAATCTTTTACTTACCGATCTATAAACCAAAAATATTTACTTTGCAGTTTATCTACCTCTATAAGATCTCACCTTTGCAAGTAATCATGAAGGGATTGACAACCCCTTTATCACGTTGGGTGCAAGTTGTTGTTTGTTTGCGCAGGTATTCAGTGACTTGTGCGTTTTCCCCTACTGGATTGATACCTTGGTTCTCAAAACCGAGGGAAATACTTACTCTACTTTGCTGCATCACCCTTTCCTCTTCAAGGGAAAAACTAACGCAAGCTCAAGAAGTAGCAGGAAGAATTTCTGGCGCCGTTGCCGGGGAGATCTATGACAAGTCAAGACATACCATGTACCCATCATAGACTCCCATCTCTTGCATTACATTATTTGCCATTCGTCTCTCGTTTTCCTCTCCCCACTTCTAAAACGATTTTCAAAAAGTTTTGCCTTTTCTTCACCCCTCTTCCCTTCATCTTCTTCGTTTGCTTTTCGTGTGCTCGTGTGTTGGATTGCTTGCTTTGTAATGATGGCTCAAGAGAATACCAAATTGTGTGACTTTTCCAACGCCAATAATAATGATTTTATTAGTACTCCAATTGCTCCTGCTACTAATGCGGAATCCTGTGAAATTAATGTTGCTTTGCTGAATCTTGTTAAGAAAGATCAATTCTCTAACCTTCCAAGCGAAGATGCCGCATCCCATTTTAATAATTTCATGGATTTGTGTGATATGCAAAAGAAAAAAGATGTGGATAATGATATTGTTAAATGGAAGCTATTTCCGTTCTCGCTTTGAGATCGTGCTAAAACTTGGTTTTCATCTTTGCCTAAAAATAGTATTGATTCATGGAATAAGTGTAAAGACGCTTTTATTTCCATGTATTTTCCTCCCGCTAAGATCATCTCCCTTAGGAACGATATTATGAATTTTAAGCAACTTGATCATGAACATGTTGCACAATCTTGGGAGAGGATGAAATTGATGATACGAAATTGCCCTACTCATGGTTTGAATTTGTGGATGATTATACAAAAAATTTATGCCGGATTGAATTTTGTTTCTAGAAATCTTTTAGATTGGGCCGCGGGAGGTACTTTCATGGAAATTACTTTAGGAGAAGCTACTAAACTCCTAGATAATATTATGGGGCATACCTAAAGATCTTCCACTAGTAAAACGTGAATGCGATTGAAGAGATTAATGTTTTGAGTGGAAAGATGGATGAGCTTATGAAATTATTTTCTCGCAAGAGTGCATATATCGATATTAATGATATTCCTTTGTCTACTTTGATTGAGAATAATAATGAATCTATGGATGTGAATTTTGTTGGTCGGAACAATTTTGGTAATAACGCATATAAAGGTAATTTTAATCCTAGGGCGTTTCCTAGTAATTCCTCTAATAATTATGACAATTCCTACAACAATTATTATGGAAATTATAATAAGATTCCCTCTGATTTTGAGAATAGTGTTAAAGAATTTATGAGTTCGCAAAAGAATTTCAATTCTTTGATTGAAGAAAAATTGCTTAAGATTGATGATTTGTCTAGGAACATGGATATAATTTCTCTTGATGTGATTCTTTGAAACTTAGATACATTACACCCAAGCATGATATCAATGAGTCTCTCAAATCTATGAGAAATTCCATTGATGAGTGCAAAGGAAGAACCACTAAGATGCGTGCTAAAGAAGATTGGTTTGTAAAGACATGTTCCTCTAGTTTCCGTGAAAATAATGATGAAGATCTTAAAGTGATTGATGTGACTCCTATTGAATCTTTGTTTTCCAATATAAATCTTGAGAAAGATGGTACTAGAGATGAGTCAACTTTAGTTAAAAGGCGTCCTAATGATTCGAAGTTTTTAGATCTTGATGCAAAAATTGACAAAAGTGGGATTGGAGAGGTCAAAACTTTAAGTAGAAATAAACCCACTCTCTTGGATTTCAAGGAATTTAATCATGATAATTGTTCTTTAATAGATTGTATTTCCTTGTTGCAATCCATGTTGAATTCTCCTCATGCTTATAATCAAAACAAAGCTTTTACTAAACATATCGTTGATGCTTTGATGCAATCTATTGAAGAAAAACTTGAATTGGAAGTTTCTATCCCTAGAAAACTTTATGATGAGTGGTAACCTACTATTAATATTAAGATTAAAGATTATGAGTGCCATGCTTTGTGTGATTTGGGTGCCAGTATTTCCACGATTCCAAAAACTCTATGTGATGTGTTAGGTTTCCGTGAATTTGATGATTGTTATTTAAATTTGCATCTTGCGGGTTCCACTATTAAGAAACCTATGAGAAGGATTAATGATGTCCTTATTGTTTCAAATAGGAATTATGTGCCCATAGATTTCATTGTTCTTGATACAGATTGCAATCCTACATGTCCTATTATTCTTGATAGACCTTTCCTTAGAATGATTGTTGCAATTATTGATATGAAAGAAGGACACATTAGATTTCCATTTCCATTAAGGAAAGGCATGGAACACTTTCCAAGAAAAAAAAATTAAATTTCCTTATGAATCTATTATGAGAGCCACGCCAAACACGATAATACTTAGATCTATTCGTGTTTTATGCCTAGCTAAGGGCGTTAAACAATAATGCTTGTTGGGAGGAACCCCAATTTTTATTTTTGTTTTTGCTTTTTAGGTACTGTTTTGCATTAAATAATTTGTCTAGCCTCTGGTTAGAGGTAGTTTTTATGTTTTAATTAGTGTTTGTGCCAAGTAAGACCTTTGGGATAGCAGACGGTGATAGTTGATTTGATCTTGTTGAAAAATAGAAACTTTTGCACCCAGGAGGTTAATTTTAGTTTTTAGCAGAAGCGCGATAAAATACTGATTCTTTTTTCAGAATATTAATAAGCAAATTTATTAGGTTTTCCTAATTTTTCAGAATTTTTGAAGTTACATAAGTATTCTAAATATCCAGATTGCTACAGACTGTTCTGTTTTTGACAGATTCTGTTTTCTATGTGTTGTTTGCTTATTTTGATGAATCTATGACTAGTATCAGGGGTGTGAACCATGGAAAAGTTGGAATACAGTAGATATTACACCAATATAAATAAATAATGAGTTCACCACAGTACCAAAAGTGGTGATTTATTTTCTTATACTAACGGACCTTATGAGATTTTCTGTTGTGTTTTGTGTTGTGAAGTTTTCAAGTTTTGGGTAAGGATTTGATGGACTATGGAATAAGGAGTGGCAAGAGCCTAAGCTTGGGGATGCCCAAGGCACCCCATGGTAATATTCAAGGACAACCATGAGCCTAATCTTGGGGATGCCCCGGAAGGCATCCCCTCTTTCGTCTTCGTCTATCGGTAACTTTACTTGAGGCTATATTTTTATTCACCACATGATATGTGTTTTTCTTGGAGCGTTTTGTATGATTTGAGTCTTTGCTTTTTATTTTGCCACAATCATCCTTGATGTACACACCTTTTTAGACACACACACATGAATCGTGATTTATTAGAACACTCTATGTGCTTCACTTATATCTTTTGGGCTAGGCAATATTGCTCCAGTGCTTCACTTATATCTTTTTAGAGCACGGTGGTATCTTTATTTTATAGAAATTGATGAACTCTCGTGCTTCACTTATATTATTTTGATAGTCTCTAAACAGCATGGTAATTTGCTTTAGTTATAAATTTAGTCATAATATGATAGGCATCCAAGAGGGATATAATAAAAACTTTCATATAAAGTGCATTCAATACTATAAGAAGTTTGATTCCTTATGATTGTTTTGAGATATGAAGATGGTGATATTAAAGTCATGCTAGTAAGTAATTGTGAATTTGAGAAATACTTGTGTTGAATTTTGTGATTCCTGTAGCATGCACGTATGGTGAACCGTTATGTGATGAAGTTGGAGCATGATTTATTTGTTGATTTCCTTCCTTATGAGCGGCGGTCGGGGACGAGCTATGGTCTTTTCCTACCAATCTATACCCCTAGGAGCATGCGTATAGTACTTTGTTTCGATAACTAATAGATTTTTGCAATAAGTATATGAGTTCTTTATGACTAATGTTGAGTCCACAGATTATACGCACTCTCACCCTTCCACCATTGCTAGCCTCTCTAGTGCCGCACAACTTTCGCCGGTACCATAAACCCACCATATACCTTCCTCAAAACAGCCACCATACCTACCTATTATGGCATTTCCATAGACATTTCGAGATATATTGCCATGCAACTTTCCACTGTTCCGTTTATTATGACACACTCGATCATTTTCATATTACTTTGCATGATCATGTAGTTGACATTGTATTTGTGGCAAAGGCACCGTTCATAATTCTTTCATACATGTCGCTCTTGAGTCATTGCACATCCCGGTACACCGTCGGAGGCATTCATATAGAGTCATATTTTGTTTTAAGTATCGAGTTGTAATTCTTGAGTTGTAAGTAAATAAAAGTTTGAAGATCTTCATTATTAGAGCATTGTCCCATGTGAGAAAAGGATGATGGAGACTATGATTCCCCCACAAGTAGGGATGAGACTCCGGACGAAAAAAGGAGGCCAAAAAATGAGAGAAGGCCCAAATAAGAAAATGAGAGAAAAGAGAGAAGGGGAAATGCTACTATCCTTTTACCACATTTGTGCTTTAAAGTAGCACCATGATATTCATGATATAGAGTCTCCTATATTGTCAGTTTCATATACTAGTGGAAAATTTTCATTATAGAACTTAGCATGTATATTCCAATGATGGGCTTCCTCAAATTTCCCTAGGTCTTCATGGGCAAGCAAGTTGGATGCACACCCACTTATTTTCTTTTTGAGCTTTCATAAACTTATAGCTCTAGTGCATCCGTTGCGTGGCAATCCCTACTCACTCACATCGATATCTATTGATGGGCCTCTCCATAGCCCGTTGAGACACCTAGTTGATGTGAGTCTATCTCGTTCTTTTTGTCTTCTCGACAACCATTGTCTATTCCACCTATAGTGCTATGTCCGTGGCTCACGCTCATGTATTGTGTGAAAGTTGAAAAAGTTTGAGAACATCAACAGTATGAAACAATTGCTTGCCTTGTCATCGGGGTTGTGCATGATTTAAATATTTTGTGTGATGAAGATGGAGCTTAGCCAGACTATATGATTTTGTAGGGACAAGCTTTCTTTGGCCATTTTATTTTGAGAAGACATAATTGCCTTGTTGGTATGCTTGAACTATTATTGTTTTTATGTCAATATTAAACTTTTGTTTTGAATCATACGGATTTGAACATTCATGCCACAATAAATTAAATTACATGGATAAATATGTTAGGTAGCATTCCACATAAAAAATTATGTTTTTATCATTTACCTACTTGAGGACGAGCAGGAATTAAGGTTGGTGATGCTTGATACGTCTCCAATGTATCTATAATTTTTTATTGTTCCATGTTATTATATTATTTGTTTTGGATGTTTTATATGAATTAATATGCTATTTTATATTATTTTTGGGACTAACCTATTAACCTAGAGCCAAGTGCCAGTTTCTGTTTTTTTCCTTGTTTTAGAGTTTCGCAGAAAAGGAATACCAAACGGAGTCCAAACAGAATAAAACTTTCACGGTGATTTTTCTTGGACCAGAGGACTTGGAGTGCAAGTTAGAGAAGCCACGAGGCGGCCACAAGGACGGAGGGCGCGCCCAGAGGGTAGGGCGCGCCCCCACCCTTGTGGGCCCCTCGTGACTCCACCGGCTTAGTTTCCTCGCCTATATATTCTCATATACCCCAAAACCAACAGAGAGAGCCACAAAAACACTTTTCCTCCGCTGCAACCTTCTATACCCATGAGATCCCATCTAGGGACCTTTTCCGGTGTCCTGCCAAAGGGGGATTCGATCACGGAGGGCTTCTACATCAACACCATTGCCCTTCCAATGAAGCGTGAGTAGTTTACCACAGACCTCCGGGTCCATAGCTAGTAGCTAGATGGCTTCTTCTCTCTCTTTGATTCTCAATACCATGTTCTCCTCGATGTTCTTGGAGATCTATTCGATGTAATACTTTTTGCGGTGTGTTTGCTGAGATCCGATGAATTGTGGATTTATGATCAGCTTATCTATGAATATTATTTGAATCTTCTCTAAATTCTTATATGCATGATTTGATATCTTTGCAAGTCTCTTCGAACTATCGATTTGGTTTGGCCAGCTAGATTGGTTTTTCTTGCAATGGGAGAAGTGATAAGCTTTGGGTTCAATCTCGCGGTGTCCTTTCCCAGTGACAGTAGGGGCAGCAAGGCACGTATTGTATTGTTGCCATCGAGGATAAATAATGGGGTTTTCATCATATTGCTTGAGTTAATTCCTCTACATCATATCATCTTGCTTAATGCGTTACTCCGTTTTTTATGAACTTGATACTCTAGATGCATGCTGGATAGCGGTCAATGTGTGGAGAAATTAAGAGTAGTAGATGCAGAATCGTTTCGGTCTACTTGACACGGACGTGATGCCTACATTCATGATCACTGCCTTATATATCATTATAACTTTGCGCTTTTCTATTAATTGCTCAGCAGTAATTTGTTCACCCACCATATTTTCTATCTTGAGAGAGGCCTCTAGCGAAACCTATGGCCCCCGAGTCTATTTTCCATCATACAAGTTCTATTTTCCACTATACAAGTTCTAGTTTCCATCATATTAGTTTTTGATTTACTTCCTTTGCAATCTTTTACTTTTTGATCTATAAACCAAAAATACCAAAAATATTTACTTTACCGTTTATCTATCTCTATCAGATCTCACCTTTGCAAGTAACCACTAAGGGATTGACAACCCCTTTATCGTGTTGGGTGCAAGTTGTTGTTTGTTTGTGCAGGTATTCGGTGACTGGTGCGTTGTCTCCTCCTGGATTGATACCTTGGTTCTCAAAACTGAGGGAAATACTTACTCTACTTTGCTGCATCACCCTTTCCTCTTCAAGGGAAAAATCAACGCAATCTCAAGAAGTAGCAATAAACCATGTGTGTTGTGGGCAAAAGATTGCAGGTATACAATTGTCAGCGATTGATGAAATCATCACCGACGGGTTCCCTAGTTTGGTCTATGTGCATTGTGATTTGCTCCATATACAAAACAACAACATATATACTTATAGACATGATTGCATAACCAAATCAAACATCCAATTACATATAGGTGGCTAGTACACACATGACATTTGCATAAACCAAAGTGAACAATTACATGCATAATTAACTAGGATAAAACGATCATATAATCATCATCTACTTCTTCTTGTGACGCTTGCCGCCACTACTGTGCTGATATCTCGACCCCTCGTTGATTATAGGAAGGAGGCACTCCCTCATGTCAACGATCTGCCTGAGCGTCTCGTAGCATGTGTACATGTTCTTGGCTGCAAACTTGAGGTGAGCTTCATACAGAATACGCACCCAGGCACCGTGCCAGGCTGCAGGATTTTTCTTGGGACCATTCTTCATGTTTTCATAGTAGGGGTCGATGATGGCCATGACGAGTTCAACCAGTGAGTCCATCTTCATGCTTCCCCAGACTTTGTAGTGGCCACGGATGTCGACAAGCTTCTAGCAGGCCAAGCATGAAACCTTTAGCGCTTTTACATCGTTGATGGTCTGCACCATAGTGAACTTGTAGTCGGGGCTGTTGACAAACCTGGCAAGAAATGCTCGCAAGCCCTTGTGGCCACAGAGAAGTAGTAGACAAGGACATGATGGCGTACACAGAACTGGGCGACGACAACCTTCTAATCTATCCGGACACGACCATTCGGTGTACTGGACGTCGGTGCCGACCACTTTGTACTTGTCATCCTGAGCAAGCAACTTCTCATGCTATTGATGGAGTCCTTCACCACAGCCGGGTCATTGGTGTACACCACCGAGAGGTCCTTCTCCCTCACGTGGGTCTCCACTTGATGCACGCCGAAGTCAATTGGAGCGCCGGTAGATACCCTCTCTGTATGTGTCATTATGGGTCTGCTTTCTTGTGTTATGGGGCATGATCGAAAGGTTGAAGAGACTAAGGTTATAACGACCGTGTGAATAAATGGGGAGGCCGGACGGCCTAGAATATTGGCACGTCCGAATGGCAGTTTTGGCAGCGCGTAACTCCATCATGCCACACGTAACTACATCGTGTGGCGACACGCATGGCGCAACCGCATGCATATGAGGCCTCAAACGTGATCGTGCGCTCGCCCCAACCGCTGGCAGAGCACGAGCGGAGGACGTGAGAGTAGAGCGCTTCGCGGCCGCCTCAATGGCACGTGAGGGAGTCCTGGATTAGGGGGTCTCCGGACAGCCGGACTATATCCTTTGGCCAGACTGTTAGACTATGAAGATACAAGATTGAAGACTTCGTCCCGTGTCCGGATGGGACTCTACTTGGCGTGGAAGGCAAGCTAGGCAATACGGATATGTATATCTCCTCCTTTGTAACCGACCTTGTGTAACCCTAGCCCTTTCCGGTGTCTATATAAACCGGAGGGTTTTAGTCCGTAGGACAATAACATACAATCATACCATAGGCTAGCTTCTAGGGTTTAGCCTCTCCGATCTCGTGGTAGATCAAATATTGTAATACTCATATCATCAAGAATAAATCAAGTAGGACGTAGGGTTTTACCTCCATCTAGAGGGCCCGAACCTGGGTAAAACATCGTGTTCCCTGCCTCCTGTTACCATCCGCCTTAGACGCATAGTTCGGGACCCCCTACCCAAGATCCGCCGGTTTTGACACCGACAGCAAGAAACCATATGCATATAGTTGTTGAACGGTAGTAAATGGTTAGTTGAACGCACATGGTTGGAATAATACGACCGTTTGTGATAATAACATGGCAAATATTAGTTCCAAAATGCCTAGAAAACTCAAATAATATATAAAAAGGCAAAATGAACCCTGAATAATTTCATATTTTTAGCACGACACTCCTATAGTTGCATGTTGCCTCTGTAAAGTAAATCAAGGTGGGAAGAGATAACGTATGTCGTTTCGCACACAGAGGTGACAAGTTCCTTCTCGGAACCATGAGGCTTCTTGAGAGAAGCTTCAGTTTGTAAGAAGTTTATACCAAAACTTGTCCCAAATCGGACAATTTCTTTACCACAACATGTTGGTGCCATGTCATAACACCATACCAAGTTTCATGATTTTCAGGCGAGTTTCGGATTTACAGTAATTTTAAAACCAAGTTTCTCAATGTTTACGGCCGAATCGACACCACCTTGGATAGGCTTTTTCTTGTGGGTCCCAAATGTCAAAATCCAAATCTGTCACTACCATACAGCTGTTCTTATTAAGAATTACATCCCATTTAGTGTGCTAGCAAGAAATAAGTTTGTGGGTGTTGGTGGGCTCTAAGCACTTGCAGGTTTCTATAATGAACAATGATCTCAAGGAGCCCACGAGAGTGATGTTATCTCCCTATGTTGTGATTGCTTATAATATTTCTGACTTAATTAAAGAAATGGCAAGCCATTGGCCAAGTTGAAAGAAATATATGGCTCAAAGCCGAGTTGAAAAGGGCAACAATATCTATCCCTAGCTTACAAATGGTACAAAAGCATGAGGATTAATTGTTCATCAGGTTTAGACAAAACCCAGATTGAAGAGGGCTACAACATCTAACTACACCAAAGTTTTGGGCAGTCATAATCAAATTGATCGGTCTGATCCATAAAATCAAGATCCTGGGCCAGAAATTCTACTAGTACATGATAGCCCACAAGTATAGGGGATCACAACAGTTTTCGAGGGTAGAGTATTCAACCCAAATTTATTGATTCGACACAAGGGGAGCCAACGAATATTCTCAAGTACTAACAATTGAGTTGTCAATTCAATCGCACCTGAAAGACTTAATATCTGCATCAATGTATTTAGTAGGAAAGTAATATGGAAGTAACGGTAACAGTGGCAAAAGTAACAGTATTGGTTTTGTAGTGATTGTAACAATGGCAACGGAAAAGTAACTAAGCAATGATCAATATGTGAAAAGCTCGTAGGCATTGGATCAGTGATGGATAATTATGTTGGATGTGATTCCTCATGCAACAATTATAACATAGGGTGACACAGAACTAGCTCCAGTTCACCAATGTAATGTAGGCATGTATTCCGAATATAGTCATACGTGCTTATCGAAAAGAACTTGCATGACATCTTTTTTCCTACCCTCCCATGGCAGCCGGGTCCTATGGAAACTAAGGGATATTAAGGCCTCCTTTTAATAGAGTACCGGAACAAAGCATTAACACTTAGTGAATACATGAACTCCTCAAACTACGGTCATCACCGAGAGTGGTCCCGATTATTGTCACTTCGGGGTTACTATTGACTTTCAAGATAGGATCAAGAACTCACATATATTCATGAAAACATAATAGGTTCAGATCTGAAATCATGGCACTCGGGCCCTAGTGACAAGCATTAAGCATAGAAAAGTCATGGCAACATCAATCTCAGAACATAGTGGATACTAGGGATCAAACCCTAACAAAACTAACTCGATTACATGATAAATCTCATCCAACCCATCACCGTCCAGCAAGCTTACGATGGAATTACTCATGCACGGCGGTGAGCATCATGAAATTGGTGATGGAGGAAGGTTGATGATGATGATGGCGACGGATTCCCCTCTCCGAAGCCCCGAACGGACTCCAGATTGGCCCTCCCGGGAGAGATTAGGGCGTGGCGGTGGCTCCGTATCATAAAACGAGATGAATTCTTCTCTCTGATTTTTTTCTCCCCAAACATGAATATATAGAGTTGGAGTTGAGGTCGGTGGAGCACCAGGGGGCCGACGAGGCAGGGGGTGCGCCCAGGGGGGTAGGCGCGCCCCCACCCTCATGGATAGGGTGTGGGCCCCCTAACGTTGATTCTTTCGCTAATATTTTTTATATATTCCAATATTCTCCGTTGATTTTCAGGTTGCATAAATTCCACCAAACAAGTCTCCACTTAAACTATTAAGATGCAACCTTCGTGCAACAATTGCCCCCAAGTTATATTGCCTATCACCTAGTACCGCACTCTTGAGGACACTAAGATCTGGAACGCACATGTGGCAAGCCTCATCATTATCGTTAATGCATCTACCCACGAAGAGAGCAAAATAATGTATGGCAGGAAAATGAATGATCCCTATGGTAGCTTGTGTGATTTCTCTAGATTCCCCCACAGTGATACTAGCAAGAAAGTCTTTATATTCAGATTTGCGAGGTTCGCTAACATTGCCCTAGTGTGGGAGTTTACAAGCAGTATTAAAATCTTCTAGGTCCATGGTATATGATTTATCATACAGATCAAATAAAATAGTGTGAGAATTGCGTGAGGATGTAAATTTAAACCTTCTCACACATGAATCAGTTAAATAGAGGTATTGCCGGCACTTATCTGACACGGATCTCTCAAGATCAGCGTTACACACATATGTGTCAAATTCATCCTTGATGCCTGTGTGGACCATGAACTCCTCTAACGGCCATTCACAAGGCCGCACTTGAGCTTCCCTTGGTAGTTCATTGTCCGGCTCACGTATCGCGGGCCTTGGGCCTTGCTTCCTTGAGGAACCACCTTGGTACATTTTCCTAAACATATTTATTCTTCTGAAAAATCTCTGAATTTTTAGTGACTCAAAATAAAAGTGAACCAAACTCAACCAGATTGATAGAAACTACTCCTACAAGTGCCTAGAGGCCATATCATGCATTAAAACTACTTTTAACCACATAAATTTGACATGCAAGGTCAAGAACAGGGTCACCTAAGCAGCAAAAATTTGCAATAAATAAAGCACTAGAACAAAACCTAATTGGACCATTGGAGCAGTCACATACCAAAGAACAATCCCCCAAAGCAGTTTTGTGAATGGAGCTTTGAGCACGGAGATCGAAAATGGCAGCAAGATGAGCTAGAACTCGGGTTTGAGCTGGTGGATGATTTTTTCTGGAGGACGACGAAGTGTGTGGGTTCAAGAATAAGTGGAGGGGGCCCACGTGGGGTCCACGAGGCAGGGGGCGCGCCCCAGGGGGGTGGGCACGCCCTGCACCATCGTGGCCAGGTGGTCTGGCCCCCTGGTGTGTTGTCAGTGCCAATAATTCCTAAATATTCTAGAAAAAATCATATAAAATATTCAGGGCATTTGGAGAACTTTTATTTTCGAGGTATTTCTTATTGCAAGGATAATTCAGAAAACAAACAAAAAATACTAATTTTACTTTATTTAATCTAAATAACAGAAAGTAAAAAGAGGGTACAGAGAGTTGTGCATTCTAGCTTCATCCATCTCATGCTCATCAAAAGGAATCCACTAACAAGGTTGATCAAGTCTTGTTAACAAACTCTTTCTGAATAACATGAAACTGGAGAATTTTTGAATAGCACTAAGTTACCTCAACAGGGATATGCACATCCCCAACAATAATAATATCATATTTCTTCTTGACAGTAGGAAGGGGAAATTCAAAACCTCCAATAATAATTGTTGAAGTTTTTCCAATAGAATTAATACTATGGAATTGAGGTTGTTTCCTCGGAAAGTGTACCGTATGCTCATTACCATTAACATGAAAAGTGATATTGCCTTTGTTGCAATCAATAACAGCCCCCTGCAGTATTCAAAAAGGGTCTACCAAGAATAATAGACATACTATCGTCCTCGAGAATATCAAGAATAACAAAGTCCGTTAAAATAGTAACGTTTGCAACCACAACAGGCACATCCTCACAAATACCGACATGTATAGCAGTTGATTTATCAGCCATTTGAAAGATATTTCAGTAGGTGTCAACTTATTCAAATCGAGTCTATGAAATAAAGAGAGAGGCATAACACTAACACCGGCTCCAAGATCACATAAAGCAGTCTTAACATAGTTTCTTTTAATGGAGCATGGTATAGTTGGTACTCCTAGATCTCCTAGTTTCTTTGGTATTCCACCCCTAAAAGTATAATTTGCAAGCATGGTGGAAATTTCAGCTTCCGGTATCTTTCTTTTATTTGTAACAACATCTTTCATGTACTTAGCATAAGGATTCATTTTAAGCATATCAATCAAACGCATACGCAAAAAGATAGCTCTAATCATTTCAGCAAAGCACTCAAAATCCTCATCATCCTTTTTCTTGGATGGTTTAGGAGGAAAAGGCATGGGTTTCTGAACGCATGGCTCTCTTTCTTTACCGTGCTTCCTAGCAACAAAGTCTCTCTTATCATAACGTTGATTCTTTGATTGTGGGTTATCAAGATCAACATCAGGTTCAATATCTACATCATTGCTATTGCTAGGTTGAGCATCAACGTGAACATCATCATTAACATTATCACTAGGTTCATGTTCATTACCAGATTGTGTTTCAGCATCAGAAATAGAAATATCATTGGTATTCTCAGGTGTGTCAACAACAGGTTCACTAGAAGAAAGCAAAGTCGTATCATTTTTCTTTTTCTTCTTCTTAGAAGAACTAGGTGCATCAACATTAGTTCTCTGAGAATCTTGCTCAATTCTCTTAGGGTGGCCCTCAGGATACAAAGGTTCCTGAGTCATTTTAACCCCTCTAGTCATAACTCTAACAACATTATCATTTTTCTTATTATTTAATTCATTGAGCAAATCATTCTGAGCTTTAAGTAGTTGTTCTACTTGAGTGGTAACCATAGAAGCATGTTTACTAATAAGTTTAAGTTCACCTTTAACTCTCGACATATAATCACTTAAGTGTTCAATCATATAAGCATTATGTTTGAATTGTCTACCAACATAGGCATTGAAGTTTTCTTGTTTAACAATAAAATTATCAAACTCATCCAAGCATTGGCTAGCAGACTTATTACGAGGAATATCACCTTCATCAAATCGATAGAGAGAATTTACCTTTACTACCTGTGTCGGGTTATCAAGACCATGTATTTCTTCAATAGGTGGTAAATTCTTAACATCTTCACCTTTAATACCTTTTTCTTTCATAGACTTCTTTGCCTCTTGCATATATTCAGGACTAAGAAATAGAATACCCCTTTTCTTCGAAGTTGGCTTAGGAGTTGGTTTAGGAAGTGTCCAATAATTTTCATTACTCAACATATTATTCAATAGCTATTCAGCTTGATCAACAGTTCTTTCCCTCAAAACACAACCAGCACAACTATCCAGGTGGTCTCTGGAAGCATCGGTTAATCCATTATAAAAGATATCAAGTATTTCATTTTTCTTGAGAGGATGATCAGGCAAAGCATTAAGTAATCGAAGAAGCCTCCCCCAAGCTTGTGGGAGACTCTCTTCTTCAATTTGCACAAAATTAGATATTTCCCTTAAGGCAGCTTGTTTCTTATGAGCCGGGAAATATTTAGCAAAGAAGTAATAGATCATATCTTGGGGACTACGCACACAAACAGGATCAAGAGAATTAAACCATGCTTTAGCATCACCCTTTAATGAGGACGGAAATAACTTAAGGATAAAGTAATAACGAGTTTTCTCGTCATTAGTGAATAGGGTGGCTATATCATTCAATTCAGTAAGATGTGCCACAACAGTTTCAGATCCATAACCATAAAAAGGATCAGATTCAACCAAAGTAATTAACTCAGGGTCGACAGAGAAATCATAATCCTTATCTGAAATACAGATAGGCGAAGTAGCAAAAGTAGGGTCATATTTCATTCTAGCATTCAAAGACTTTTCTTTCAGCTTAGCTAACAGTTTCTTAAGATCATATCTATCATTGAAAGCTAAAAAGTCTCTATTAGTTTCTTCATCCATAACATAACCCTCAGGCACAACAGGTAATTCATATCTAGGGGAGAATCTTCATCATCACTTTCATCAATATTATTAGTTTCAATAATTTCATTCTCTCTAACCCTAGCAAGTTGTTCATCAAGAAATTCACCTAATGGCACAATATTATCAAGCATAAAAGTAGTTTCATCATAAGTATCATGCAAAGTAGAAGTGACATCATCAATAACATGCGACATATCAGAATACATAACAGGTGTAGGTCTCGCAAGTTTACTCAAAACAGAAGGTGAATCAAGTGCAGAGCTAGATGGCAGTTCCTTACTTCCCCTCATAGTTGAGGGAAAAATCTTGGTTCTTTCATCTTTCAAGTTCATCATAGTGATCAATAGATATAAATCACAAGTGACTCAAAGAATAGAGCTATGCTCCCCGGCAACGGTGCCAAAAAATAGTCTTGATAATCCACAAGTATGGGGGATCGCAACAGTTTTCGAGGGTAGAGTATTCAACCCAAATTTATTATTTCGACACAAGGGGAGCCAAAGAATATTCTCAAGTCTTAACAGTTGAGTTGTCAATTAAACCGCACCGGGAAGACTTAATATCTGCAGCAAAGTATTTAGTAGCAAAGTAATATGGAATTAATGGTAACAGTGGCAAAAGTAACAATATTGGTTTTGTAGTGATTGTAACAGTGCAACGGAAAAGTAACTAACCAAAGATCAATATGTGAAAAGCTCGGAGGCATTGGATCAGTGATGAATAATTATGTCGGATGCGATTCCTCGTGCAACAATTATAACATAGGGTGACACAGAACTGGCTCTAGTTCATCAATGTAATGTAGGCATGCATTCCGAATATAGTCATACGTGCTTATCGAAAAGAACTTGCATGCCATCTTTTTCCTACCCTCCCGTGGCAGCGGGGACCTATTGGAAACTAAGGGATATTAAGGCCTCCTTTTAATAGAGTATCGTGCTACCTCTTGAGCACTGCGTTGGTTTTCCCTTGAAGAGGATAGGGTAATGCAGTAAAGTAGCATAAGTATTTCCCTTAGTTTTTGAGAACCAAGGTATCAATCCAGTAGGAGATCACGCTCGAGTCCCACGCACCTACACAGACAAATAAGAACCTCACAACCAACGCGATAAAGGGGTTGTCAATCCCTTCACGGTCACTTACGAGAGTAAGATCTGATAGATATGATAAGGTAATATTTTTCGTATTTTTATGATAAAGAGAAATAAAGATGCAAAGTGAAATAAATAACAATAGAAATATCTAAGAGTTGGAAGATTAATATGATGGAAGATAGACCCGGGGGCCATAGGTTTCACTAGTGGCATCTCTCAAGAGCATAAGTATTATGGTGGGTAAACGAATTACTGTCGAGCACTTGATAGAATTGAGCATAGTTATGAGAATATCTAGGTATGATCATGTATATAGGCATCACGTCCATGACAAGTAGACTGAAACGATTCTGCATCTACTACTATTACTCCACACATCGACCGCTATCCAACATGCATCTAGAGTATTAAGTTCATAAGAACAAAGTAATGCTTTAAGAAAGATGACATGATGTAGAGGGATAAACTCATGAAATATGCCCATCTTTTTATCCTCGATGGCAACAATACAATATGTGTCGGTTCCCTTTCTATCACTGGGATCGAGCACCGCAAGATTTAACCCAAAGCTAAGCACTTCTCCCATTGCAAGAAAGATCAATCTAGTAGGCCAAACCAAACTGATAATTCGAAGAGACTTGCAAAGATAAACCAATCATACATAAAAGAGTTCAGTGGAGAATCAAATATTTTTCATAGATAATCTGGACCATAAACCCACAATTCATCGGATCTCGTCAAACACACCGCAAAAGAAGATTACATTGAATAGATCTCCAAGAGAATCGAGGAGAACTTTGTATTGAGATCCAAAGAGAGAGAAGAAGCCATCTAGCTAATAACTATAGACCCGAAGGTCTGAAGTAAACTACTCACACATCACCAGAGAGGCCATGGCGTTGATGTAGAGGCCCTCCGTGATCGATGCCCCTTCCGGTGGAGCTCCGAAAAAGGCCCCAAGATGGGACCTCTCGGGTACAGAAGGTTGCGGTGGTGGAATTAGGTTTTCGTAGTGCTCCTGGATGTTTGGGGGGTACATGGATATATATAGGAGGAAGACGTACGTCGGTGGAGCAACGGAGGGCCCACAAGGGTGGAGGGCGCGTCCAGGGGGGTAGGCGCGCCCCCTGCCTCATGGCTTCCTCCGTTGTTTCTTGACGCCCACTCCAAGTCTCCTGGATCACGTTCGTTGAGAAAATCACATTCCCGAAGGTTTCATTCCATTTGGAGCCCATTTGATATTCTTTTTCGGCGAAACTCTAAAATAGGCAAAAAACAACAATTTGGGCTGGGCCTCTAATTAGTAGGTTAGTCCCAAAAATGATATAAAAGTGTAAAATCAAGCCCATTAACATCCAAAATAGATAATATAATAGCTTGGAGCAATCAAAAATTATAGATACGTTGGAGACGTATCAAGCATCCCCAAGCTTAATTCATGCTCGTCCTCGAGTAGGTAAATGATAAAAAAGAAGAATTTTTGATGTGGAATGCTTTCTAACATATTTCTCAATGTAATTTTTATTTATTGTGGCATGAATGTTCAGATCCGAAAGATTCAAGATAAAAGTTTAATATTGACATAAAAATAATAATACTTCAAGCATACTAACTAAGCAATTATGTCTTCTCAAAATAACATGGCCAAAGAAAGTTATCCCTACAAAATCATATAGTCTGGCTATGCTCTATCTTCACCACACAAAATATTTAAATCATGCACAACCCCGATGACAAGCCAAGCAATTGTTTCATACTTTTGATGTTCTCAAACTTTTTCAATCTTCACGCAATATATGAGCGTGATCCATGGATATAGCACTATGGTGGAATAGAATGGTGGTTGTGGCGAAGACAAAAAAAGAGAAGATAGTATCACATCAACTAGGCGTATCAACGGGCTATGGAGATGCCCATTAATAGATATTAATGTGAGTGAGTAGGGATTTCCATGCAACGGATGCACTAGAGCTATAAGTGTATGAAAGCTCAACGAAAGAAACTAGGTGGGTGTGCATCCAACTTGCTTGCTCATGAAGACCTAGGGCAATTTGAGGAAGCCCATCATTGGAATATATAAGCCAAGTTCTATAATGAAAAATCCCCACTAGTATATGAAAGTGATATCATAGGAGACTCTCTATCATGAAGATCATAGTGCTACTTTGAAGCACAAGTGTGGAAAAAGGATATTAGCATTGTCCCTTCTCTCTTTTTCTCTCATTTTCTCTTTTTTTGGGCCTTCTTTTTTGGCCTCTTTTCTTTCTTTTTTTTCGTCCGGAGTCTCATCCCGACTTGTGGGGGAATCATAGTCTCCGTCATCCTTTCCTCACTGGGACAATGCTCTAATAATGATGATCATCACACTTTATTTACTTACAACTCAAAAATTACAACTCGATACTTAGAACAAAATATGACTCTATGTGAATGCCTCCGGCGGTGTACTGGGATGTGCAATGATGCATGAGTGACATGTATGAAAATTATGAACGGTGGCTTTGCCACAAATACGATGTCAACTACATCATCATGCAAGCAATATGACAATGATGAAGCGTGTCATAATAACGGGACGATGGAAAGTTGCATGGCAATATATCTCGGAATGGCTATGGAAATGTCATAATAGGTAGGTATGGTGGCTGTTTTGAGGAAGGTATATGGTGGGTTTATGGTATCGGCAAAAGTTGCACGATACTAGAGAGGCTAGAAATGGTGGAAGGGTGAGAGTGCGTATAATCCATGGACTCAACATTAGTCATAAAGAACTCACATACTTATTGCAAAAATCTACAAGTTATCAAAAAAAAGCATTACACGCATGCTCCTAGGGGGATAGATTGGTAGGAAAAGACCATCGCTCGGCCCCGACTGCCACTCATAAGGAAGACAATCAATAAATAAATCATGCTCCGACTTCATCACATAACGGTTCACCATACGTGCATGCTATGGGAATCACAAACTTTAACACAAGTATTTCTAAAATTCACAACTACTCAACTAGCATGACTCTAAAATCACCATCTCCATATCTCAAAACAATTATGAAATATCAAACATCTCATAGTATTCAATGCACTTTCATGAAAGTTTTTATTATTTCCATGTTGTTCTAAAGGATTCTCAAAATAATATAAGTGAAGCATGAGAGAACAATAGTTTCTATAAAGCAAAACCACCGCCGTGCTCTAAAAGATATAAGTGAAGCACTAGAGCAAAAACTATATAGCTCAAAAGATATAAGTGAAGCACATAGAGTATTCAAATAAATTCCCAATCATGTGAGTCTTTCTCAAAAGGTGTGTACAGCAAGGATGATTGTGGTAAACTAAGAATCAAAGAATCAAATCATACAAGACACTCCAAGCAAAACACATATCATGTGGTGAATAAAAATATAGCTCCAACTAAAGTTACCGATAGACGAAGACGAAAGAGGGGATGCCTTCCGGGGAATCCCCAAGCTTAGGCTTTTTGGTGTCCTTGAATTTTTCCTTGGAGTGCCATGGGAATCCCCATGCTTAGGCTCTTGCCACCCCTTGTTCCATAATCCATCAAATCTTTACCCAAAACTTGAAAACTTGACAACACAAAACTCAAATAAGAAAATCTCGTGAGCTCCGTTAGCGAAAGAAAACAAAACACCACTTCAAAGTACTGTAATGAACTCATTATTGATTTATATTGGTGTCAAACATACTTTATTCCAACTTATCTATGGTTTATAAACTCTTTTCCTAGCCATAGATTCATCAAAATAAGCAGACAACACACGAAAACCAGAATCTGTCAAAAACAGAACAGTCTGTAGTAATCTGTAGCTTACGCAAACTTCTGGAACCCCAAAAATTCTAAAATAAATTTCTGGAGGTGAGTAATTTATCTATTAATCATGTTCAGAAATAATTAACTAAATAGTGCTTTCCAAATAAAAATGGTAGCAATTCTTGTGAGCGCTCAAAGTTTCTGTTTCTTTACTACAAGATCAAAAAGACTTTCCCCATGTCTTCCCAACGGTTCTACTTGGCACAAACACTAATTAAACACAAAAAACATAACCAAAACATAGTCTAGATAAATTACTTATTACTAAAGAGGAGCAAAAAGAAAGGAATAAAAATAAAATTGGGTTGCCTCCCAACAAGCGCTATCGTTTAACGCCCCTAGCTAGGCATAAACGCAAGGATAGATCTAGGTATTGCCATCTTTGGTTTTAGGGAAGAAAAGAGCAAACTTATTATCTATGGCATTAATCTTTATATTTTGATAAAGCACATGGTTGTTAATGGTAGAAGAAATATTAAGCATTTTACGGAAATTTGCATCTAAGCTAGCTTTCATCTCTTTGATAGATTCGTTTTGGTAGGAGAGCAAAAGAGATGTGATTCAACTTTCTCATTCATGGGGTGCCCAAATATGGTTTTCATCTTTTCATAAGTATCTACGGAATCCCCTTCAAGAAAACTTTCTTCAAAAATAGAATCTAGGACATGCTTAAACGAAGAAGGTAGGGCAATATAAAAGCTCTTTAAGTAAATTTGAATTTGGTATTGGGGCACATAGCTGGCCCGGATCCTTAATAGTTTATCCCAAGCATCTTTCCAAGATTCATCGAGTAAATAACGAAAAATTCTGAAATCATCTTCATCAAAATTATTAAGATTCTCATTGATAACGTCAGTAGGTCTTTGCATAGCATCATTTTTATGAGTTTAGACAGAATAGGAGGATTGCCAAAAGTACTAAAACTCGGGAGAGAACCCCCAACCCTTTTTGATTCCGACATGGCGGAAGAAAGGAGAGCGGAAAAGAGAGCGAATAAAATGGCAAGGGTGAAGTGGGGGAGAGGAAAATGAGAGGCAAATGGGCAATAATGTAATGCGAGGGATAAGAGTTTGTGATGGGTACTTGGTATGTCTTGACTTGTGCTTGACTTGACGTGGCGCGAATCTCCCCGGCAACGGCGCCAGAAATCCTTCTTGTACCTCTTGAGCACTGCGTTGGTTTTCCCTTGAAGAGGAAAGGGTGATGTAGTAAAGTAGCGTAAGTATTTCCCTCAGTGAGAACCAAGGTATCAATCCAGTAGGAGATCACGCTCGAGTTCCACGCACCTACACAAAAAAATAAGAACCTCGCAACCAACGCGATAAAGGGGTTGTCAATCCCTTCACGGTCACTTACGAGAGTTAGATCTGATGGAAATGATAAGATAATATTTTTGGTATTTTTATGATAAAGAGGAATAAATATGCAAAGTGAAATAAACGGAAATAGAAATACCTAAGTGTTGGAAGATTAATATGATGGAAGATAGACCCGGGGGCCGTAGGTTTCACTAGTGGCTTCTCTCAAGAGCATAAGTATTATGCTGGGTAAACGAATTACTATCGAGCAGTTGATAGAATTGAGCATAGTTATGAGAATATCTAGGTATGATCATGTATATATGCATCACGTCCGCGACAAGTAGACTTAAAAGATTATGCATCTACTACTATTACTCCACACATAGACCGCTATCCAGCATGCATCTAGAGTATTAAGTTCATAAGAACAGAGTAATTCTTTAAGAAAGATGACATGATGTAGAGGGATAAAGTCATGCAATATGATATAAACCCCATCTTTTTATCCTCGATGGAAACAATACAATACATGCCGGTTCCCTTTCTGTCACTGGGATCAAGCACCGCAAGATTGAACCCAAAGCTAAGCACTTCTCCCATTGCAAGAAAGATCAATCTAATAGGCCAAACCAAACTGATAGTTCGAAGAGACTTGCAAAGATAAACCAATCATACATAAAAGAATTCATAGGATAATCAAATATTGTTAATAGATAACCTGGATCATAAACCCACAATTCATCGGATCTCGACAAACACACCGCAAAAGAAGATTACATCGAATAGATCTCCAAGAGAATCGAGGAGAACTTTGTATTGAGATCCAAAGAGAGAGAAGAAGCCATCTATCTAATAACTATGGACCCAAAGGTCTGAAGTAAACTACTCACACATCACTGGAGAGGCCATGGAGTTGATGTAGAGGCCCTTCGTGATCGATACCCCCTCCGGTGGAGCTCCGGAAAAGGCCCCAAGATGGGATCTCTTGGGTACAGAAGGTTGCGGCGCTGGAATTAGGTTTTCGTGGTGCTCCTGGATGTTTGGGGGTATGTGGATATATATAGGAGGAAGAAGTATGTCGATGGAGCAACGGAGGGCCCATGATGGTGGAGGGCGCGCCTAGGGGGTAGGCGCGCCCCCTGCCCCATGGCTTCCTCCGTTGTTTCTTGATGCCCACTCCAAGTCTCATGGATCACGTTCGTTGAGAAAATCATGTTCCTGAAGGTTTCATTCTGTTTGGAGTCCGTTTGATATTCCTTTTTGGCAAAACTCTAAAATAGGCAAAAAAAACAGCAATTTGGGCTGGGCCTTCGATTACTAGGTTAGTCCCAAATATGATATAAAGTGTAAAATAAAGCCCATTAACATACAAAATAGATAATATAATAGCATGGAGCAATCAAAAATTATAGATACGTTGGATACGTATCATACCGGAACAAGCATTAACACTTAGTGAATACATGAACTCCTCAAACTACGGTCATCACCGGGAGTGGTCCCGATTATTGTCACTTCGGGGTTACCGAATCATAACACATAATAGGTGACTATTGACTTGCAAGATAGGATCAAGAACTCACATATATTCATGAAAACATAATAGGTTCAGATCTGAAATCATGGCACTCGGGCCCTAGTGACAAGCATTAAGCATAGAAAAGTCATAGCAACATCAATCTCAGAACATAATGGATACTAGGGATCAAACCCTAACAAAACTAACTCGATTACATGATAAATCTCATCCAACCCATCACCGTCCAGCAAGCCTACGATGGAATTACTCACGCACGGCGGTGAGCATCATGAAATTGGTGACGGAGAAAGGTTGATGATGACGATGGTGACGGATTCCCCTCTCCGGAGCCCCGAACGGACTCTAGATCATCCCTCCTGAGAGAAATTAGGGCTTGGCGGCTGCTCCGTATCGTAAAACGCGATGAATCCTTCTCTCTGACTTTTT
Organism: Triticum urartu; assembly: GCF_056163025.1. Lineage (NCBI taxonomy): Eukaryota > Viridiplantae > Streptophyta > Magnoliopsida > Poales > Poaceae > Triticum > Triticum urartu. The sequence continues at coordinate 327,419,237 of NC_141875.1, forward strand.
TCTCCCCGAACTTGAATATATAAAGTTGGAGTTGAGGTCGGTGGAGCATCAAGGGACCCACGAGGTAGGGGGCGCGCCCCCACCTTCGTGGATAGGGTGTGGGCCCCCCGACGTTGATTCTTTCGCCAGTATTTTTTATATATTCTAAAAATATTCTCCGTGAAGTTTCAGGTCATTCCGAGAACTTTTATTTTTGCACAAAAATAACGCCATGGCAATTCTGGTGAAAACAGCGTCAGTCCGGGTTAGTTCCATTCAAATGATGAAGTTAGAGTCCAAAACAAGGTCAAAAGTGTTTGGAAAAGTTGATATGATGGAGACATATCAGTACATGAGGGCAAGTTGTTGTACATAGAAGCCGAGCACGTTCAGAAGCCCTTATGTCAACTTCAAACTTCTTTTTAGGCTGTTCAACACATCCATCCCTGATAAATTTTGTTACAAAACATAATCCTCATGGACAATAGTGCCCTCGCATTCAACATGAAGAATGTAACAAAGCTAGTGTTTGCATGGTTGGATGCATATCCTTCTAGCGTTATTGTCGTCAAACGAATGTCATGAGATGTGAAAAAATCCCGGTGCTTCTTCAACCATCTATTGGTTATACCCTTTTCTCCATGTGTTAGTGCCAAAATGGACATGAAGATTGAAGATAGTTAATGTCTAAAAAAGAGTTTGTCGGAAGAGCGACAACTGAACAGTTAATTCTAGTACATTATATATGGGCTTTCAATGTGCGTCACCTTTATATACAAATTCACTAGACATGGGAAGCATCGCAGCAAGCCAATGATCGTGTTCAGATCAAAACACCACATACTGATATATATGGTCTTGACAGAATCCACCACCACTGATAGGCTATCAATGGACAAGCTCTTCATTGAGCATAGAACATAATATTAGTACCAAAAGTGTACTCCAAGATGATATTTAACTTATGCACACAAATGAAAAATGCAGATTACAAAAGTGTACGTGGATAATATACAGTACCTGAATAAGTGTGGAGCCGGACACTAAACCATTGAAACGGATCACGAATTGCACCCAAGGTCTCTAGTTTAGGCGCAGAGACCACAGTTATTTCCGAAGGTGCTAAACAAGTATCAAGGAGCAACCTTTGAAGTGAAGGGGCATCTTTGATGATGAGCTCATGTCCTAAAATACAAATTCCAATGCTTACAAGGTGAGGCTACTTTATATTGAGACAACCGATATGGATTTCCATTCCAGGGCAGCTAGAGTGGATGATGTTGTGTAGTGAGGCCTCCGACAGATCAAGCACCGCAAGTGCAAGTTTTTTTAGCAGTGGCAGTCGAAGCTTTTGTGCCAGATTGTCTGCTAGATGGTACTGGGCCAAGGTGGCGGTGTGGATATAGGTGGAAAACCACGAGATGGACATCGATGGTGAGGGCACATATACATCGGTTCATGGAATGTTAAATTCATAGTCATGGTAGAACTCAAGCTAAGGCGTCCACAGTGCAAGGTATGTCCAACAGGTAGCATGTCGGGATGCAGAGGCGTTGACTGGAGCCCTGGTGGGAGAAGATTATGGCTCCGGAGAGTTTAGAATCATCATCGACAAAGAGCTGACGAGCCCTGGTGGAACGAGATTAAGAGGCGCGGCGCGCCATAAAGTGTGCCACCGAGATGTGAGGACTTGTGTGTAGCAGCCATCCTTGGTGGGGAGAAGGGAGATGATCACCCCAAGGATGGCATCTGGGAGATTACTGACGCGGTCCGTGCAAGATTCTACGGGTTCCTCGGATCTAGGGGGACCATGGTTGCTTCCGTCCGCGCTGATGGGTGCAGGATCTACAACCGTCGGTGCCGCTGGCCGGAGCCTCATCTGTGTACATACAAATGTGGAAAATATGGCACAAACATACATGCAGGACATTGAAAATCAATTCTCAAGATCGGAAAAAAGCACAAACATATATGTAGGACATTGAAAAAAATCTCAAGATATGTTACGAATTATTAGTAGAAACGCTAACCCTAGTTGGATAATTAGCAAAAATCATTTGTACAGAACAAATAATTAATCACTAACCCTGGATGGATACCATTTAAACAATCAATACACTACACGGATCTAACGGGTCTTACTCCGATTTCATTGACTGAGTGAACATAACCATAGGATTTGTATCCAAAAAAATGAGGGGGGGGGCAGGAGTAATCAGAGAAAACACATGATGCCTTCGCAGCACAAAATGGGTATAGATGGCTAACCGGTTTTCCGTCGGAGTCGGAGTCGTTGCCGGAGTTGTTGTGGACCTCCGACTCCGGCTGGGGAGGCACGATGGCGCCAATGAAGTCAAGGTCGCGTTGCTACTCACTCGAGACCTCGTCAGCGGCGACGACAACCTCTAGGCCCAGCCTCATGCATTGCTTGGGTGCTTCACTAACCTCGGCATCGTCACTCCCTCCGATGGTGCTATTCGACGACATCCTCATACACTCCAGTTGGCGGTGACCACTATGGACGGGGAGTGTGGCCGCCTATTATGACTAGCGGATCTGGTCTAGGACTACCTCATTGGGTGCACCATTAATATGGAGTAGTGGGAGCGAGGGGAGCGATGGTCAAAGGGCTGGCTCGCCTCCTAGTGAGCCTGTGCAGCGGACCGCTGGCATGCCTATAGTCATTTCACGCAGCTACTCGCATGCCTCTCGGTGACACTGTGCAGCAAACACGCCTCCCATCAATTCACACACCAACACGCATGCCTCCCAGTCTGCCTGCGCGGTGGACTACTCACATGCGTCCCGTCAACTCACACCCGCTCACACGGCACATGGGACGCGTGGTAGTGATAATCCACAAGTATAGGGGATCGCAACAGTTTTCGAGGGTAAAGTATTCAACCCAAATTTATTGATTCGACACAAGGGGAGCCAAAGAATACTCTCAAGTATTAGCAGCTGAGTTTTCAATTCAACCACACCCGGAAACTTAATATCTGCAGCAAAGTGTTTAGTAGCAAAGTAATATGATAGTGGTGATAACGGTAACAAAAGGTAACGGTATTAAAAGCAATGTTTTTGGTATTTTGTAGTGATGATAGCAATAGCAATGGAAAAGTAAATAAGCGAAGCACAATATATGGAAAGCTCGTAGGCAATGGATCAGTGATGGAGAATTATGCCGGATGCGGTTCATCATGTAATAGTCATAACCTAGGGTGACACAGAACTAGCTCCAGTTCATTGATATAATGTAGGAATGTATTCCGAACATAGTCATACGTGCTTATGGAAAAAGAACTTGCATGACATCTTTTGTCCTACCCTCCCGTGGCAGCAGGGTCCTTACGGAAACTAAGGGATATTAAGGCCTCCTTTTAATAGAGAACCGGAACAAAGCATTAACACATGGTGAATACATGAAGTCCTCAAACTACGATCATCACCGGTAAGTATCCCGATTGTTATCACTTCGGGGTTAACGGATCATAACACATAATATGTGACTATAGACTTGCAAGATAGGATCAAGAACACTCATATATTGATGAAAACATAATAGGTTCAGATCTGAAATCATGGCACTCGGGCCCTAGTGACAAGCATTAAGCATAGCAAAGTCATAGCAACATCAATCTCAGAACATAGTGGACACTAGGGATGAAACCCTAACAAAACTAACTCGATTACATGATAGATCCCATCCAACCCATCACCGTCTAGCAAGCCTACGATGGAATTACTCACGCACGGCGGTGAGCAGCATGAAATTGGTGATGGAGGATGGTTGATGATGACGATGGCGACGGATTCCCCTCTCTGGAGCTCCGAACGGACTCCAGATCAGCCCTCCCGAGAGGTTTTAGGGCTTGGCGACGGCTCCGTATCGTAAAACGCGATGATTTCTTCTCTCTGATTTTTTTCTCATCGAAACTCAATATATGGAGGTGGAGTTGGAGTCGGAGACGCAACAGGGAGCCCATGAGGTAGGGGGCGCGCCCTAGGGGTGTAGGCGCGCCCCCCACCCTTGTGGCAAGACGGTGGCCCCCCTGGCCTTCATCTTTGGCAGGTATTTTTCTTATTTTCTGAAAAGTGCCTCCGTGAAGTTTCAGGTCATTCCGAGAATGTTTTCTCCTGCACATAAATAACACCATGGTAGTTCTGCAGAAAACAACGTCAGTCCGGGTTAGTTCCATTCAAATCATGCAAGTTAGAGTCCAAAACAAGGGCAAAAGTGTTTGGAAAAGTAGATACGTTGGAGACGTATCAACTCCCCCAAGCTTAAACCTTTGCTTGTCCTCAAGCAATTCAGTTGACAAACTGAAAGTGATAAAGAAAAACTTTTACAAACTCTGCTTGCTCTTGTTGTTGTAAATATGTAAAGCCAACATTCAAGTTTTTAGCAAAGATTATAACTAACCACATTCGCAATAACGCATAGGTCTCAAGTTACTCATATCAATAGCATAATCAACTAGCGAGCCATAATAATAAAACTCGGATGACAACACTTTCTCAAAACAATCATAATATGATATAACAAGGTGGTATCTCACTAGCCCTTTCTGAGACCGCAAAACATAAATGCAGAGCACCTTTAAAGACTAAGGACTGACTAGACATTGTAATTCATGGTAAAAGAGATCCAGTCAAGTCATACTCAATGTAAACTAATAGTAATGAATGCAAATGACAGTGGTGCTCTCCAACTGGTGCTTTTTAATAAGAGGATGATGACTCAGCATAAAAGTAAATAGATAGGCCCTTCGCAGAGGGAAGCAGGGATTTGTAGAGGTGCCAAAGCTCGGTTTTGAAATAGAGGTGGATAATATTTTGAGCGGTATACTTTCATTGTCAACATAACAACCAAGAGATGGCGATAACTTCCATGCTACACACATTATAGGCGGTTCCCAAACAGAATGGTAAAGTTTATGCTCCTCCTTCCACCACAAGCATCAATCCAACAACGAGTGCCTCCAACTAACAAAGACTCCCAGGGGGAGTTTTGTTTGCAATTATTTTGATTTAGTTTGCATAAAGCATGGGACTGGGCATCCCGGTGACCAGCCATTTATCTCGTCAGTGAGGAGCAGAGTCCACTCCTCTTGAGAATAACCCGCCTAACATGGAAGATACAGACAACCCTAGTTGATACATGAGCTATTCGAGCATACAAAACATGATATTTATTTGAAGGTTTAGAGTTTGGCACATACAAATTTACTTGGAACGGCAGGTAGATACCGTATATAGGTAGGTATAGTGGACTCATGTGGAATAACTTTGGGGTTTAAGGAGTTTGGATGCACAAGCAGTATTCCTGCTTAGTACAGGTGAAGGCTAGCAAAAGACTGGGAAGCGACCAGCTAGAGAGCGACAACAGTCATGAACATGCAGTAAAATTAATTAACACTGAATGCAAGCATGAGTAGGATATAATCCACCATGAACATAAATATCGTGAAGGCTATGTTGATTTTGTTTCAACTACATGCATGAACATGTGCCAAGTCAAGTCACTTAAATCATTCAGAGGAGGATACCACCCTATCATACCACATCATTACCATTTCATTAGCATGTTGGCACGCAAGGTAAACCATTATAACTCATAGCTAATCAAGCATGGCACAAGAAACTATGATCTCTAGTTGTCATTGCAAACATGTTTATTCATAATAGGCCGAATCAGGAACGATGAACTAATCGTATTTACAAAAACAAAAGAGGTCGAGTTCATACCAGCTTTTCTCATCTCAGTCAGTCCATCATATATCGTCATAATTGCCTTTCACTTGCACAACCGAATAGTGTGAATAATAATAATAATAGTGCACGTGCATTGGACTAAGCTGGAATCTGCAAGCATTCAATAAACAGGAGAAGACCAGGCAATATGGGCTCTTTTGTCAGATCAACAATAATGCATATAAGATCCACTTCAACAATTTAATTATGGTCTTCTCCAATCGACCCTCAAAGAAAAGAAAAAAAAATAAAACTATTTACACGGGAAAGCTCCCAACAAGCAGAAGAAGAACAGGAAATATTTTTGGGTTTTCTTTTTAATTACTACTACAAGCATGGAAATTAAAACTAGCTAAAAGCTACAACTAATATTTTTTGGTTTTTCTTAAGGTTTATTAAACACACAAGAAGAAAGCATAAAAAGGAAAATAAACTAGCATGGATGATACAATGAAAAAGTATGAGCACCGACATCTAGCAATGAGTGTGTGAACATAAATGTAATGTCGGTGGGAAATACGTACTCCCCCAAACTTAGGCTTTTAGCCTAAGTTGGTGTATGGCCACAGCTGGCCTGGCGGATCTCCATAATAATAGTTGGGGTCGTACTGTGATGCAGAAGAGGAAGACTCCGATTGCCACTGGCTGAGAATCATCTCTGGATCCCACTGGTAATTAGACTGTCGTGAAGGATCAAATTGTGGTTCCGTCTCTGGCTCCTCGGCTGGTGCAGGGTTTCGGTAGGCGTGGATAGCTGTCAATGGAATAAGGTACGTGCCTATAGTCAAATCAAACAAAGAAGGAGCAGGCAAGGTAATAGTCTCAGGATGATGTTTATTAAAGAACAATTGATATTTAAGCTCTCCTTCCCTATTCTTAACAATAAAATCATGTGCTACCATACTTTTATAATCTAGATAAACACGGGGCAGCACTTTTTCTTCCTTCTCAGCATGCCTAATAGGTATGTTAAAATCTGCACCTAGGCGTGTAGCATAGATGCCTCCAAAGATAGGGCCCTTGGTACGGTTCAGACTTAACCGTTTGGCAATAATGCTGCCCATACTAAAAGAGTTATCACCGTATAAACCGTGGTGCAAAATAATAATATCAGGGATACTCAGGTTTCCACAGTTTCCGCGACCAATTAAGCAACGACTAGCAAATAATGCGAAATAATGTAAAACAGGAAAGTGTATGCTAGTGATTCGTGCATCGGAAACCTTCCCTGTTTCCCCTACAGTGATAGTGTCAATAAATCCCTCCACATCATCATGATGTGGTTCTTCTGTCTTGCCCCCAAAAGGGACTAAATAGATCCGAAATCATAAAGTGACATCTCCTTATGCTCATCATATAAAGGAAATTCCACCATAGGTGGTGAGTTCCTAGAATGAAAATGAAAGTTTTGCACAAAGGTATTTGTGAGCAAGAGATACTGATCGCATTGGTCGTGGAGGAAAGCGGTAAGGCCTGCAGTCTGAGCCAACTCATGAAAATCTTCATAAATCCCGGCTGCTCTTAAGAAATCCTCGGAAGGCCATTCACACGCCTGAACCTCCGCGGTGCGAGGCAGATTATACTTAGGCTTCGGTGCCTTTTCCTTCGAGCTTTGGCTCGATGAGCCCCTCAAAAGTCTCCTCATCATTTTATGAAAAATTCTGAAATTTTTAGTAACTTCAAAATAAAAGTAAACCAAACTCATTAATATTGATAGCAACTACTCTACAAGTGCCTAGGGCCTATATCATGCATCAAAACTACTTTTGACCATATAAATTTGAGATGCAAGCTCAAGAACAGGGTCACCTAAGTAGGAAAATTTTGCAATGAATAAAGCACTAGAACAAAAGCTAAATCGACCAATGGAGGAGTCACATACCAAGGAACAATCTCCCCAAGCAATTTTGTGAGAGGTGCTTTGAGCAAGGAAATCGAAAATGGCACCAAAACGAGCTTGGACTCGGGTTTGAGCTGGTTATTCGTGTTTGTGGGAGGAAGATGAAGTGTGTGGGTGCAAGAATAAGTGGAGGATGGCCACCATGGGCCCACGAGGCAGGGGGCGCGCCCTAGGGGGGTGGGCATGCCCTCCACCCTCGTGGCAAGGTGGTTGGCGCCCCCGGTGTGTATTCAGTTCCATAAATCCTCAAATATTCTAGAGAAAATCATATTTAATTTTCAGGGCATTTGGAGAACTTTTATTTTCGAGGTATTTTTATATTGCACGGATAATCAGATAATAGACAGAAAAATATTTATTTTTATTATATTTAATATAAATAACAGAAAGTAAAAGTGGGGTACACAAGATTGTGCCTTCTAGTTTCATCCATCTCATGATCATCAAAAGGAATCCACTAACAAGGTTGATCAAGTCTTGTTAACGAACTCATTCCGAATAACATGGAACCGGAGAAGTTTCGAATAACACTATGTTACCTCAATGGGGATATGCACATCCCCAATAATAAGAATATCATATTTCTTCTTGACAGTAGGAAGAGGAAATTCAAAACCTCCAAATATAATCGATGGAATTTTTCCAATAGAGTTGATACTATGAACTTGAGGTTGTTTCCTCGGAAAGTCTACCGTATGCTCATTACCATTAACATGGAAAGTGACATTGCCTTTAGTGAAATCAATAACAGCCCTGTAGTATTCGAAAAGGTTCTTCCAAGAATAATAGACATACTATCATCCTCGGGAATATCAAGAATAACAAAGTCCGTTAAAGTAGTAATGTTTGCAACTACAACAGGCACATCCTCACAAATACCGACAGGTATAGCAGTTGATTTATCAGCCATTTGCAAAGATATTTCAGTAGGTGTCAACTTATTGAAATCAAGTCTACAATATAAAGAGAGAGGCATAACACTAACAGCGGCTCCAAGATCACATAAAGCAGTTTTAACATAATTTCTTTTAATGGAGCATGGTATAGTGGGTACTCGTGGATCTCCAAGTTTCTTTGGTATTCCATCCTTAAAAGTATAATTAGCAAGCATGGTGGAAATTTCAGCTTCCGGTATCTTTCTTTTATTTGTAGTAATATCTTTCATGTACTTAGCATAAGGATTGGTTTTGAGCATATCAGTTAATCGCATACGCAAAAAGATAGGTCTAATCATTTCAGCAAAGCACTCAAAATCCTCATCATCCTTTTCTTGGATGGTTTGGGAGGAAAAGGCATTGGTTTCTGAACCCAAGGCTCTCTTTGTTTACCATGTTTCCTAGCAACAAAGTCTTTTTTATCATAACATTGTTTCTTTGATTGTGGGTTATCAAGATCAACAACAGGTTCAATTTCTATATCATTATCATTACTAGGTTGAGCATCATCATGGACATTATTCTTAACTTTATCACTAGTTTCAGGTTCATTACCAGATTGTGTTTCAGCATCAGAAATAGAAGTATCATTTGGATTCTCAGGTGTTTCAACAATAGGATCACTAGAAGCATGCAAAGTCCTATCATTTTTCTTTTTCTTCTTCTTAGAAGAACTAGGTGCATCTAAATTATTTCTCTGAGAATCTTGCTCAATTCTCTTAGGGTGGCCATCAGGATACAGAGGTTCCTGAGTCATTCTAGCAGTTCTAGTAGCCACTCTAACAGCGTTATCATTATTCTTACTATTCAATTCATTGAGCAAATCATTTTGAGCTTTAAGTACTTGTTCTACTTGAGTGGTAACCATAGAAGCATGTTTACTAATAAGTTTAAGTTCACCTTTAACATTAGCCATATAATCACCCAAGTGTCCAAGCATATTTGAATTGTATTTCAATTGTCTACCAAAATAAGCATTAAAATATTCTTGCTTAGCCATAAATTTATCGAACTCATCTAAGCATGGGCTAGCTTTATCATATCTATAGAGAGAATTTACCTTTACTACCTCTGTCGGGTTATCAAGACCATGAGTTTCTTTGATAGGTAAAGGATTAAGATTATATGTTTCTTCAATAGGCAGTAAATTAAGACCATATATTCTTCAATAGGAGGTAAATTCTTAACATCTTCAGCTTTAATACCCTTTTCTTTCATAGATTTCTTTGCCTCTTGCATATCTTCAGGACTGAGAAATAGAATACGCCTCTTCTTCGGAGTTGGTTTAGGAATAGGCTCCGGAGGTGTCCAATTATTTTCATTTTTCAACATATTATTCAATAAAATTTCAGCTTCATCCGCTGTTCTTTCCCTGAAAACAGAACCAGCACAACTATCCAGGTAATCTCTGGAGGCATCGGTTAGTCCATTATAAAATATATCAAGTATTTCATTTTTCTTAAGAGGATGATCAGGCAAAGCATTAAGTAATTGGAGAAGCCTCCCCCAAGCTTGTGGGAGACTCTCTTCTTCAATTTGCACAAAATTATATATATCCCTTAAAGCGGCTTGTTTCTTATGAGTAGGGAAATATTTAGTAGAGAAGTAATAAATCATATCCTGGGGACTACGCACACAACCAGGATCAAGAAAATTAAACCATATCTTAGCATCACCCTTTAATGAGAACGGAAATATTTTAAGGATATAAAAGTAACGAGTTCTCTCATCTTTAGTGAACAGGGTAGCTATATGATTCAATTTAGTAAGATGTGCCAGAACAGTTTCAGATTCATAACCATGAAAAGGATCAGATTCAACCAAAGTAATTATATCAGGATCAACAGAGAATTCATAATCCTTATCAATAACAAAGATAGGTGAAGTAGCAAAAGTAGGGTCAGGTTTCATTCTATCATTTAGAGACTGCTTACTCCATTTAGCTAATAATTTTTTAAGTTCAGTTCTATTTCTGCAAGCTAAAATAGCTAAAGAAGCATCTTGATCAAATACATAACCCTTAGGAATAGCAAGTGATTCTTCATCATCACTTTCATCAGTATCATCAGATTCAATATCTTCAATTTCTCTAGCCCTAGCAAGTTGTTCATCAAGAAAAGCACAGTGACATAGTAGTATCAGGCATAGAGGTAGTTTCATCATAAGTATCATGCATAGAAGAAGTGGCATCATCAATAACATGCGACATATCAGAACGAATAGCAGAAGCAGGTGTAGGTGTCGCAAACTTACTCATAACAGAAGGTGAATCAAGTGCAGAGCTAGATGGCAGTTCCTTACCTCCCCTCGTAGTTGAGGGATAGATCTTGGTTTTTGGATCTATCAAGTTCTTCATAATGATAAGAAGATATATATCCCAAGTGACTCAAAGAATAGAGCTATGCTCCCTGGCAACGGCGCCAGAAAATAGTCTTGATAACCCACAAGTATAGGGGATCGCAACCGTTTTTGAGGGTAAAGTATTCAACCCAAATTTATTGATTCGACACAAGGGGAGGCAAAGAATACTCTCAAGTATTAGTAGCTGAGTTGTCAATTCAACCACACCTAGAAACTTAATATCTGCAGCAAAGTGTTTAGTAGCAAAGTAATATGATAGTGGTGATAATGGTAACAAAAGGTAACGGTAGTAAAAGCAATGTTTTTGGTATTTTGTAGTGATGATAGCAATAGCAATGGAAAAGTAAATAAGCGAAGCACAATATATGGAAAGCTCGTAGGCAATGGATCAGTGATGGAGAATTATGCCGGATGCGGTTCATCATGTAATAGTCATAACCTAGGGTGACACAGAACTAGCTCCAGTTCATTGATATAATGTAGGCATGTATTCCGAACATAGTCATACGTGCTTATGGAAAAGAACTTGCATGACATCTTTTGTCCTACCCTCCCGTGGCAGCGGGGTCCTTACGGAAACTAAGGGATATTAAGGCCTCCTTTTAATAGAGAACCGAAATAAAGCATTAACACATGGTGAATACATGAACTCCTCAAACTATGGTCATCACCGGTAAGTATCCCAATTATTGTCACTTCGGGGTTAACGGATCATAACACATAATAGGTGACTATAGACTTGCAAGATAGTATCAAGAACACTCATATTTTGATGAAAACATAATAGGTTCAGATCTGAAATCATGGCACTCGGGCCCTAGTGACAAGCATTAAGCATAGCAAAGTCATAGCAACATCAATCTCAGAACATAGTGGACACTAGGGATGAAACCCTAACAAAACTAACTCAATTACATGATAGATCCCATCCAACCCATCACCGTCTAACAAGCCTATGATGGAATTACTCACGCATGGCGGTGAGCATCATGAAATTGGTGATGGAGGATGGTTGATGATGACGATGACGACGGATTCCCCTCTCCGGAGCCCGAACGGACTCCGGATCAGCCCTCCCGAGAGGTTTTAGGGCTTGGCGGCGGCTCCGTATCGTAAAACGCGATGATTTCTTCTCTCTGATATTTTTCTCATCGAAACTTAATATATGGAGGTGGAGTTGGAGTCGGAGACGCAATAGGGGGCCCACGAGGTAGGGGGCGTGCCCTAGGGGGGCATGTGCACCCCCACCCTCGTGGTAAGACGGTGGGCCCCCTGGCCTTCATCTTTGGCAGGTATTTTTCTTATTTTCTGAAAAGTGTCTCCGTGAAGTTTCAGGTCGTTCCGAGAACGTTTGCTCCTGCACATAAAGAACACCATTGTAGTTCTGCTGAAAACAGCGTCAGTCTGGGTTAATTCCATTCCAATCATGCAAGTTAGAGTCCAAAACAAGGGCAAAAGTGTTTGGAAATGTAGATACGTTGGAGACGTATCAGGTAGCACGTATATTATTTTTTATTTTTTGATTATTAATTATGCTGCTTTACTGCTTTGCCGAAGCATGTCATGTATACATTGTTGGTCTAGCGCCCACAGTTCGAGTAAATAATCCATTTGTGATATTGGTTGCCAATTGTTAACAATCTCCCATTTGTAAGAAGATTATATCAAAACTTGTCTCAAATTTGACAAAAAAAATTAGAATATCATAGTCTATTGGTGTCCATATGACACCACGATAAGTTTCATGAATTTCAACTAAGTTTTGGATTTACTGAATTTTAAAAGTCAAGATTCTCGATGTTTGGAAATTTCTTGCACGGGGGAACATGCACTCAGGGACACACATATGATTTTGCAATCCATGTTGGTGCACATGTAGCTCAAATTTGATTTTTGCACATTAAATCCCGAGGAAATCAACCAATGTATAAAAATGGCCGAATGATCTCTGATTTTTTTTCAAATTTTGACACGACACTCCTTTGGTCACATGTTCACTGCAGAAGAAGTTTGACATGCCTTGAAGTGGCGGTGTTGATGCGGTGTGTGTGTGGGGGGGGGGGGGTTCCGGCAATACACTACGAGTTGTGAGCCTCCGTGTGAGATTGGTCGTTTTATGAGGCAGGTGCCACATCAAAGTCGTGAATTGGTTATTTAAAACATTACACAACCCTTTCATACATACATGTTCGGGCCATATGCATGCATTGGTGTTCCTCGAACACTCCCTCGTGCAGTTATCAGCGATGTGTCCATTCGTTAGCCCGTGAAGGTTATTAGTGTTCACAGCCAGCAAGAGGCATTTGACCAAAGGTGGATTCATCTTGGCATGTGTTACGGTGTGGATCAAGGTGAGATTACATATCAAAGTTTGGGCACGTGCATACACATGACTCCCTCCCACTGGCTCAAAGTGAGGGGTGCTACGCGCCGTGTGTAACGCCCTCGATGTGGCTATAGCTCCCACGTGTCGAGGCACGACTTAGAGACATAACCGCATTGAAAGCAATGTCGCAAGTTAGGCAATCATCACAACATCCCATGTAATATATAATAAAAGGGGGAGATACATAGTTGGCTTACACTCGCCATGTCACATCAAAGTACATAAATAACATACATCATCCAAACACTCATGGCCCGACTACGGCAACAAAATAGAACAAAACCCAACATGTGACACGGCCCGATCGAACCCCAACTAGGCACCACTACTGATCATCAGGGAAAGACACGTAGTAACGCTGAGAGTCCTCGTCGAACTCCCACTTGAGCTCATATGCGTCACCTGGAGCGGAATCACCTGGACCTGCATCTGGAGTTATAGTATCTGTGAGCCACAGGGACTCAGCAATCTCGCACCCTCGCGATCAAGACTATTTAAGCTTATAGGAAGGATAGGAAAATATATGTGGACCTGCAGCAAGCGACTGGCATATATGGTGGCTAACTTATCCGCAAAAGAGAGCGACAAGAGGAGGCAAAGCGCGAGCGAGAATCTAGAGGAACAACCTGCGCAAGCATAACTCCAACACCATGTCCACTTCCCGGACTCCGCCGAGAAGGGGCCATCACGGTAACACACACGGTTGATTCATTTTAATTAAGTTAATGTTTAAGTTATCTACAACCGGACATTAACAAATTCCCATCTGCCCATAACCGCGGGCACGGCTTTCGAAAGTTCAATCCCTGCAGGGGAGTCCCAACTTAGCCCATGACAAGCTCTCACGGTCAACGAAGGAATAGACCTCCACCTGAGACACACCGATCAGACTAGGTATCCCGGTACAACAAGACATTTCGACAGGTCAAAACTAAACCAGCAACACCGCCCGAATGTGCCGACAAATCCCGATAGGAGCTGCACATATCTCGTTCTCAGGGCACACTCAGATGAGACTAGCTACGAGTAAAACCAACCCTCAAGTTTCCCCGATGTGGCCCCGCAGGCAGCTCAGTTCGGACCAACACTCAGAGGAGCATTGGCCCGTGGGGGGCTAAAATAAAGATGACCCTCGGGCTTCGGAAACCCAAAGGAAAAAGAGGCTAGGTGGCAAATGGTAAAACCAATGTTGGGCATTGTTGGAAAAGCTTTAATCAAGGTGAACTATCAAGGGGTTCCCATTATAGCCCAACCGCGTGAGGGACGCAAAATCCGGGAACATAACACCGATATGACGGAAACTAGGGCAGCAAGAGTGGAACAAAACACTAGGCGGGAGGCCGAGCCTTCCACCCTTTACCAAGTATATAGATGCATTAAGATAACATAGCAATATAATGATATCCCAACAAGTAAGTAAATGTTCCAACAAGGAACAGCTCCAATCTTCACCTGCAACTAGCGATGCTATAAGAGGGGCTGAGCAAATCGGTAACATAGCCAATCAACGGTTTGCTAGGACATCGTGGGTTAGAGGTTCGACATGGCAATTGGGAGGCTGACAAGCAAAAGGTAGGCATCGTAGCATTGGCATAGCAAGAGCGAGCAAACTAGCATAGCAAAGATAGTAGTGATTTCGAGGGTATGATCATCTTGCCTGCAAAGCTGTCAGAGTTGACTGGATCCTCAAAAGCAAACTCAACGGGCTCCTCGTTAGAGAACTCATCTCCCGGCTCTACCCAAACAAGACAAACAAGCAACAAGGATACAATCAACCACGTGCAAGCTCAAACAATAAGATGCAATGATGGTATGCTATGCGGGATCCGATGCAGGATGCAAAATGCAAGATATGACAGGAAATGCATGAACCTTGCCTCAACTTGGAAAACCAAGTGTGCCACTGGAAATACGGGATGAAATTGCTTGAAAACGATATAAAGAACGCTGGAATCGGAGTTACGGTTTGGAAATGGCAAGCGTTTTAAGATATGACACTGGTCTGCGATTTACAGCAAGTAGGCATCTAAATGCAATGAAATGAACATGCTACAGCCACCAAACATGACAACAAAATACATGGCAGGGATGCACACAAGATGCTTAACAAAAGACTAGCACTTAGGCACGTCCAATTCATCCATTATGAGGTTCAAACAAGCATGGCAAAAACGCAAATGCAAAACAGATTCCAGACTTAGTGAAACTAACACTAGTCTGAAATTTCAGATCATGAAGCCCTCTTCGGAGCAGCAAAACAACATGATACAAGACCTGATTAAGATAAATAAGAACATGTCATGGAGCTACTCAACAATCTTAACAAAAGACCCAAAGTGACCTCGGGCCAAAAGGGTTCACAAAATATACTAACAAGCCCACGAACATAGCTAAAACACAATCAGTTTTCAGACTTAGTGAAAACTAAGACATGCTGAAATTTAACTCACGAAGGCATGTAAACGAGCTTGATGCACTCACTACGGTGCAAGTCATGGCAAGGCAAGCATACATCCAATAAGAAGGCACAAAATTCTAGCTAGACATGGCAAGAACAATGGCATAGCATGCACGGATCAACTACAATAACTCCGGCAAAATCGCAAACAAGTTGACGATCTGCCCAGATTCACAACGAAGCAAAAGTAGAGCTCGATTGCCTCAAGCTAGGGTGCTCCATAGTTGCAAGTAAAGACATGGATGGATAGAGCATAACAAGATTAACAAAAGTCCTTTACTGATCATCCTCAAAAGAGGCACGGATCACTAGGAAACAGTATGAACATATGGCATCATGAACTAAATAATCCCAGACTTAGTGAAAACAACTAAGTCCCTGAAAACAGATTTACCGGGTGCCTCACTTTGCAAGCTTGCACAAGTCACCACACACATCCTAAAAATGCATGGGTTGCACCTCTGGAAAGATAACAAGATGCTTAACAAAACATATGAAGGACTCACAGGCATATCATGCACACAACAATCATGGCAAAAATGACAAAAGTCTAAGATGAACTAGCAGATCTGACAATTAACTCACGAAGCCTCCTTCTAACAGCATTTCGGGCATCAAGATGGACTCAAATGAAAATGATGCAATGGAATGAAATGATATACTCGTCGAGACGAACATTTTGATATACTATATGTCCAAAACGGAGCTACGGATGCGGAGATATGGCAGGTCAAAGTATGCTCAAAAATTAGGGTTCGGGAGAGAAAAGTCAACCGAGGAGATATTTTCAGATCTCAGATCCAGATCGCACGGGAACCGAGGATGGCCGGGGAAGCTCACGGGAGTTCGTCGTTGCCGGGGAAGGAGAGGAAGAAGCCGGGGAACGAGAGGCCGGGCGGCGCCTGTGGCGGAGCCGGCTGGTGGCGGCGAGCTCCGGCTCGGGCGGCGAGAGGCGGCGGCGAGGACGGAGCGGCGGCGGCCGGAGGTGACGGCGGCGGGGTCGTCCGCGGTGGCGCCGGTGGAGCACGGCGGCGGGGGCGGTGGCCTGACACGGGGAAGAGGACGGCGGCGCGGGCGTCTACTCGGGCCCGGCGAGGCGGCGTCGGGGGCCGGGCGTGGGCCTTCGGGCCCGGCAGCGGTGGTAGGTGGCGGCCAGTGGGGGCGTGCCACGTGGCGGCGGCCGGTGCGGACGGACGTTGTCCGGCCTGGCGCGGACACGTCCGGCGGCGGCGGGATCTCTTTTTAGGGTTTCGTGGGGAAGGAGATCCGAAAACGGAGGGGGGCTATTTATAGGCATAAGTGGAGGTAGGAGAGTCCAAATGAGGTGCGATTTTCGGCCACGCGTTCGTGATCGAACGCTCGAGATGATGGAGCAAATTTTGGTGGGTTTTGGGCCAAATTGGAGGGGTGTTGGGCTGCAACACACACGAGGCCTTTTCGGTCCCTCGGTTAACCGTTGGAGTATCAAACGAAGTCCAAATGGTACGAAACTTGATAGGCGGTCTACCGGTAGTAAACCAAGGCCGATTGGCAAGTCTTGGTCCAATCCGGAAATGTTTAATCCCCACACACGAAAGAAAGCTAGAAATGACCACCGGAGGAGAACGAAGCGCCGGAATGCAAAACGGACAACGGGGAAAATGCTCGAATGCATGAGATGAACACGTATACAAATGCAATGCACATGATGACATGGTATGAGATGCATGAAAACGAAACAAAACACGGAGACAAAGACCCGAACCCGAGAAATAAATATAACTTAACGCCGGAAACGGCAAGAGTTGGATTACAAATTGGATGACTGTGCGGTCAGGAGTCTTGAAGCACTTTCGAAGCTGAGAGACATGGAACACATCATGAACATTTGCAAAGTTTGAAGGGAGCTCGAGTTGATAGGCGAGGTCGCCTCTCTTGCTGACAATCTTGAAAGGTCCCACGTATCTAGGGGCAAGCTTCCCTTTGATACCGAAGCGACGAGTACCTTTCATAGGAGAGACGCGGAGGTAAACATGATCTCCGATCTCGAAAGCCAAATCACGGTGCTTACTATCATAGTAGCTCTTCTGGCGGGATTGGGCTGCTTTGAGGTTATCACGAATGACTTTGCACATTTCTTCTGCCTCTGTGATTAAGTCATTACCCAGCAGCTGACGTTCACCGGTTTCAGACCAGTTGAGAGGGGTACGACACTTCCTGCCATACAGAATTTCAAATGGGGCCTTGCCCGAACTTGCTTGAAAACTGTTGTTGTAGGAGAAGTTAGCATAAGGAAGACAATCCTCCCACTTCATGCCGAACGAGATCACACAAGCCCTGAGCATATCTTCAAGAATCTGGTTGACACGCTCAACTTAACCGCTTGTTTGAGGGTGGAAAGTTGTGCTGAAGCGGATGTTGGTGCCCATGGCCTTCTGAAAAGAATCCCAAAACTTGGAGGTAAAGATGCTGCCACGGTCTGAAGAGATCACCTGAGGGATACCGTGTAGAGAGACAATTCGAGAGGTATAGAGTTCCGCCACTTGAGCTGCAGTGATCGACTCTTTGATAGGCAGAAAGTGAGCCACTTTGGTGAGTTTATCGATGACAACGAATATAGCATAATTGCCACGCTTGGACTTTGGAAACCCAGTCACGAAGTCCATTTCAATGTGGTCAAACTTCCATTCTGGAATGGCAAGAGGTCGGAGGAGACCAGCTGGCCTTTGGTGTTCTGCCTTCACTCTTCTGCAGACATCACATTCATTCACGAATTGAGCGATCTCGCGCTTCATTCGAGTCCACCAATAAGCTTGCTTAAGGTCCTGATACATCTTCGTGCTCCCAGGGTGGATGGAGAGGAGAGAATTTTGAGCCTCGTTCATGATCACTTTATGAAGTTCACCTTTGGGTACAACAATTCGATCCTCGAAGAAGAGAGTTTCCTTGTCATCAAGGCGGTAGCACTTGTACTTGGGTTGACTCTTGGCAATCCCAAACTTCACCTTTTTCACCATAGCATCAAGAAGCTGGGCTTGGCAAATCTGGTCTTCTAAGGTAGGAGAGACTGAAGGTTGGTGAGGAAACCTTGAGGAACAACTTGCAGATTAAGTTTGCGGAAAGCTTCACAAAGCTCGGGTTGATAAGGCTTAAGAATCAGACTGTTGCAATAAGCTTTCCTGCTCAATGCGTCAGCAATCACATTGGCCTTGCCTGGAGTATACTCAATACTCGGATTATACTCTTGAATCATTTCGACCCATCGAGTTTGCCTGAGGTTGAGATTAGGCTAAGTGAAGATGTACTTGAGACTCTTGTGATCAGTGAAAATGTCCACTTTTCTTCCCAATAGAAGATGTCTCCATGTCAAAAGAGCATGCACAACTGCCGCCAACTCGAGATCATGAGTGGGGTAGTTCTTTTCATTAGGCTTCAACTGGCGAGATGTATAAGCAACAACTTTCTTCTCTTGCATCAAAACTGCGCCAAGACCTTGGAGAGAGGCATCACAAAAGACCTCGTACGGTTTGGATTCATCAGGCGGAGTCAGAACTGGAGTAGTGATCAATTTCTCTTTCAAAGTGTTGAAAGCAATATAACACTCCGGAGAACAAACGTACTTGACGTGCTTCTGAAAAAGATTTGAGAGAGGCTTCGCGATCTTAGAAAAGTTTTCAACGAATCTTCGACAATAGCTTGCGAGACCGAGGAAACTGCGGAGTTGCTTCACGTTCTGAGGAGGTTCCCAATTCACAATTGCAGACACCTTCTCAGGATTCACAGCAATGCCCTTGGCAGAGATGATGTGACCAAGATAAAGAACCTCATCGAGCCAAAATTCACACTTGGAGAACTTGGCGTAGAATTGATGTTCCCTGAGCTTATCAAGCACCAAACGCACTTATCCACTAAGAAGGCACAAAATGCAAGCTAGACATGGCAAGAACAATGGCAATTTGGGACTCCCCTGCAGGGATTTGAACTTTCGAAAGCCGTGCCCACGGTTATGGGCAGATGGGAATTTGTTAATGTTTGGTTGTAGATAACTTGAACCTTAATTTAATTAAAATGAATCAACTGAGTGTGTTACCGTGATGGCCTCTTCTCGGCGGAGTCCGGGAAGTGGACACGGTGTTGGAGTAATGTTTGCGCAGGTATCTCTCTAGTTTCTCGCTCGTGCTTTGCCTCCTCTTCTCGCTCTCTTTTGCGAATAAGTTAGCCACCATATATGCTAGTCGCTTGCTGCAGCTCCACATATATTTACCTTACCCTACCTTTTAAGCTTAAATAGTCTTGATCGCGAGGGTGCGAGATTGCTGAGTCCCTGTGGCTCACAGATTACTATTAAACCAGATGCAGGTCCAGGTGATTCCACTCCAGGTGACGCGTACGAGCTCAAGTGGGAGTTCGACGAGGACTCTCAACGTTACTATGTTTCTTTTCCTGATGATCAGTAGTGGTGCCCTGTTGGGGGTGATTGGGACCATGTCGCTTGTTGGGTTATCTTTCATTTTGGCGCCGTAGTCGGGCCATGAGTGTTTGAATGATGTATGTTATTTATGTACTTGATTGACGTGGCGAGTGTAAGCCAACTATGTTATCCCTTTTCTTTATCTATATTACATGGGATGTTTGTGGTGATTACCTGACTTGCGAAATATGCCTTCAATGCGATTATGCTCTGATACCAACTTGTAACACCCTCGATGCGACTATATCTCCCACGTGTCGAAGCACGACTTAGAGGCATAACCGCATTGAAAGCAATGTCGCAAGTGAGGTAATCTTCACACAACCCATGTAATACAATAGGGGAAAAGATACATAGTTGGCTTACAATCGCCACTTCACACAATTACATGAATAAACATTACATCATCCAAATACACTCATGGTCCGACTACGGAACCAAAATAAAAGAAGAACCCCAAATGCGACACGGTCCCCGATCGACCCAACCTGGGCTCCACTACTGATCAACTAGAAAGAAACAACACAAAGGACAAGATCTTCATCGAGCTCCTCCTTGAGCTTGGTTGCGTCATCTGCACGGACTCATCGGCACCTGCAAACTGGTTTTGGAAGTATCTGTGAGCCACGGGGACTCAGCAATCTCGCACCCTCGCGATCAAGACTATTTAAGCTTATGGGTAAGGTAAAAGGTATGAGGTGGAGCTGCAGCAAGCGACTAGCATATATGGTGGCTAACATACGCAAATGAGAGCAAGAAGAGAAGGCAAAGCATGGTCGATAAAAGTTTGATCAAGAAGTGATCCTATAGCAACCTACGCCAAGCATAACTCCAACACCGCGTTCACTTCCCGGACTCCGCTGGAAAGAGACCATCACGGTAACACACACAGTTGATGCATTTTAATTAAGGTAAACTTCAGGTTTTCTACAACCGGACGTTAACAAATTCCCATCTGCCCATAACCGCGGGCACGGCTTTTGAAAGTTCAAATCCCTGCAGGGGTGTCCCAACTTAGCCCATCACAAGCTCTCACGGTCAACGAAGGAATAGACCTCCTCCCGAGACATTCCGATCAGACTCGGTATCCCGGTACAACAAGACATTTCGACAGGGTAAAACTAAACCAGCAACACCGCCCGAATGTGCCGACAAATCCCGATAGGAGCTGCACATATCTCTTTCTCAGGGCACACTCAGATTGTCTTAGGTACGGGTAGGCCAGCCCAGAGTTGCCCCTGGTGGCCACCGGCAGCTAACAGGTGGACCAACACTCAGAGGAGCACTGGCCCGGGGGGAGGGGGAAATTATGATGACCCTCAGGAGCGCGACTCCCAAGGGAAAAAGAGGCTAGGTGGCAAATGGTAAAACCAATGTTGGGCATTGCTAGAAGAGCTTTACTTAAGGCGAACTGTCAAGGGGTTCCCATAATTGCCCAACCGCGTAAGGAACGCAAAATCCAGGAACATAACACCGATATGACGGAAACTAGGGCGCCAAGAGTGGAACAAAACACCAGGCATAAGGCTGAGCCTTCCACCCTTTACCAAGTATATAGATGCATTTAATTAAATAAGATATATTGTGATATCCCAACAAGTAAAGATGTTCCAACAAGGAACAACATCTCCATGTTCCAACGAGGAACAAACTTCAATCTTCACCTGCAACTAACAACGCTATAAAAGGGGCTGAGCAAAGCGGTAACATAGCCAAACAACGGTTTGCTAGGACAAGGTGGGTTAGAGGCTTGGTTCAATAATATGGGAGGCATGACAAGCAAGTGGTAGGTATCGCAGCATAGGCATAGCAAAAGAGCGAGCATCTAGCAAGCAAAGATAGAAGTGATTTCGAGGGTATGATCATCTTGCCTGAGATCCCGCAAGGAAGAAGAACGAGTCCATGCAGAAGACAAACGAACGTAGACGAACGGACCGTCACAACTCCGGAACGAAATCGAAGCTAACGCGAGAAGCAACCCGGAAAGAAGCAAACAACATGGTAAACAACCATCACATAACATGGCATGATGCGCAAACAAGTATGATGCATGTCCAGTTTAATGAAGCATGGCATGGAAAA
Source organism: Triticum urartu (assembly GCF_056163025.1). Lineage (NCBI taxonomy): Eukaryota > Viridiplantae > Streptophyta > Magnoliopsida > Poales > Poaceae > Triticum > Triticum urartu. The sequence goes on from NC_141875.1 coordinate 327,441,542, forward strand.
ATGCACAAACAATCCTACAAATTAAGTGGAGTACAATATGCAACGGAGTTGCATATTGAAGAAAACACCACATGACTTATTTAGTTCGATCTTGTTTATGTACCCAACAATATTAAATGTTGTTAAACATGGCAAGAGGTGGAGCAAAATAAACTACCTATCTAGTCAAGTTTAAATGAGGCCGGAAGCAACAAAACAACAAGTCCGGAAACTCCTCATATGCATATATTAGGTTTGGTCCTGTTCTGACATAAACCATATTTTAGGGTTGTTAAACATGCAAAATGAGTGCACCATGTTAAACTAGGCATTTTTCTACCCCATTTACATATAAAGTTTATTAAATTTGGAGCTACGGTTATTTAGTTATGAATTAAATCATTTTAACATGGCAAGAGGCAAGGTATATGCAAACATCATTTTAAACATGGATGAAAAAGACATATTATGAAACTAGACAAAATTCTAAGCAACTTCCATATTAAGTTTGTATAATTTGGATGCATGCATATTTAAATATGAGCAATGCAAAACAATGGCAGTTCTGAAAATATGCAGGAACTAGATATGACAAAAATCACAGACTGGGAAAAATATAACATTGGGCCGAATCTGAAACAGTGGCAGTGGCCAAGTAGGATTGGCCCAAGCAGCTGTGGGTGTGTGCAAAATAATAGGAAAAACAGAGAAAAAATATTGGTGGCTGGGACTCGAACCCCAGACCTCCTGGATGGATACTGGCCGCGCCAGCCACTGGGCTAGCTTTATGTTGGTGATGCAAAGGGAGACCGGCGCAAGGTAAAGCATAAGTGCAACGCGACCAGGACCCAAACTGAAGCGCACACGGGGATCTCAGCGGCGACGGCAGCGAGCAAGCAAGGCGCCTGCGGTGGACGGCGTCTGGCGCGAGTGGATCCCAGTGAGGCGGGGCGGCGACCTGGAGGCATGGTCAATGCGGGCGGGACGAGGCGCTCGTCTCACGCGAGCAGGAACAGGGGAGGCGGGCGCCTGACAAATGTGCCTCTGCTCGTTGCAGAGGAAGCGGAGGCAGCGACATGGACTTGGCGGCAAGGACGTCGCGGGGACGACCCGATCCAAGGCGGGGTGGCGCGTGGAGGTGGGGAACGATCGGCCCCTTCCGTCCCGTGGTGCAGCTGGTCCGGCGGCGCTTGCTCGGAGCTCGGGTGTCGAGCGCCATGGCACTGCATCGGGAGACCGAGACAGAGAGAGATGTTACAGGAGGAGGGAGAGAAACCGAGGAAGAAAAAAAAGGAGGAGATGGGCACGGGGAACCTCGGGAGGTCGGCGCTTGATGGTGGAGTTCGATGATGGAGGGAGCTCCGGGGCTGCTGCTTGCGGTGATCGCGCGGGAAGCTACGGGCGCCCATGGAGTTCCTTCTGCTGCTGGACCAAGAGAGGGAAAGAGAGGTCAGGAAGGAGAGACCACGGGGAAGGAAAAGAAAGAGGGCAGGGGCCGCGATGGTCCTTCTGATGGCTGTTGCTGCTCTGGCCGGCAGTCTCCGATGGAAAAACACCGGCGAGGAGGAGGTCCTCGGGCGGCTGGGTTGGAGGAGATCGAGGAGAGGGGTGGCGGCTGGCTGGTGGATCGGGAGGAGGCTGCGGGATTGGCCAGATGAGAAATCAAGGGAGAGGAGGTGGGTGGATCGGGGAGGATCCCGATGAGAGAGTGGCGGCGGTCGAAAGGGAAAGATGGGACAAGTGCCCTCGGTTTTAGGGATTGATCTAGGGTTGGACTATATATAGCATTAGGATTTTTTTCGGTCGGGGCTAATCTGTCCCTCCGATCGTAATCGGACGGTCCGAAAAAAATAGGTTAGGGAGTCCAAATAAGAAAACAGAGACATTTTCTAGATGTTTGGGGATGATCCGGACACGACGGTGACGACTGCTCGGGTCGGGTCCGGGACAATTTTCGGACGCGCGCGAGGAGCCGATGCACTGTGCAAGGAGGGGGTTTTGGGGCCTGGCGGTAGGTAGTGGGCTGTGCAGAAGGCCTCAGGCTGAGAAAAGAGAAGAGAGAAAGGCCCGACGACTGTTTCCGGAGACCGAAAACGTCCTGACGTTTGACCGGCTATACTGCCGCTATAGTTTAACGGTTAGGCTATCAAACGAACTCCGAACGCGACGAAACTTGGTGAGCGGTCTACTGACAACAAAACAACACCACATGCCAACTTTCATCCCATTCCGAGAACATTTTCCGGCCACTAATAAAATAATATTTCGGACGTGCCGCGGGCGCGTGCAAGTGTGGTTGGGCTCAGAACGGACAACAGAGAGAACTCGGAGAACCCGGACGAATGCAGGTTTTGAAAACATGATGATGCAATGCACATGATGACATGACAAGATGCGACACGCAAGCAAAAGACAAGGCAACAACAATGAATAACTGGAAGACAACTGGCACATCGGTCTCGGGGCGTCACAACACTCCACCACTACGAGAGGATCTCGTCCCGAGATCTAGAATGGCACCGGAGGGAAAACGGAAGAGGAGAGAAGAGGTAAAGCTAAGTTGCTTCTTTGACAAACGAGTGAAACCACAGAACCTTGCGAGGTTGAACAAATTGAAAGAAAAGAATACAATGAAGATGAACGAAGTGAAAAACACTCCGTTAGGAAAGAGGAACAAGGAACAACAACTTCTATTCTTTCGTTCCGGAGGCATTGTGTTGTTGTTCTCTTCAACCATCTTCTTGAGTTAGGAATTCTTTTTACTTCCCAATCTCCTCATCGCTCTGATACCAACTTGTAACACCCTCGATGCGACTATATCTCCCACGTGTCGAGGCACGACTTAGAGGCATAATCGCATTGAAGGCATATGTCACAAGTGAGGTAATCATCAAAAACATCCTATGTAATATAGATAAAGAAAAGGGATAACATAGTTGGCTTACACTCGCCACGTCAATCAAGTACATAAATAACATACATCATTCAAACACTCATGGCCCGACTACGGCGCCAAAATGGAAGATAACCCAACAAGCGACATGGTCCCAATCACCCCCAACAGGGCACCACTACTGATCATCACGAAAAGAAACATAGTAACGCTGAGAGTCCTCGTCGAACTCCCACTTGAGCTCGTACGCGTCACCTGGAGCAGAATCACCTGGACCTGCATCTGGTGTAATAGTAATCTGTGCGCCACAGGGACTCAGCAATCTCGCACCCTCGCGATCAAGACTATTTAAGCTTAAAAGGTAGGGTAAGGTAAATATATGTGGAGCTGCAGCAAGCGACTAGCATATATGGTGGCTAACTTATTCGCAAAAGAGAGCGAGAAGAGGAGGCAAAGCACGAGCGAGAAACTAGAGAGCAACCTGCGCAAACATTACTCCAACACCGTGTCCACTTCCCGGACTCCGCCGAGAAGAGGCCATCACGGTAACACACTCAGTTGAATCATTTTAATTAAATTAAGGTTCAAGTTATCTACAACCGGACATTAACAAATTCCCATCTGCCCATAACCGCGGGCACGGCTTTCGAAAGTTCAAATCCCTGCAGGGGAGTCCCAACTTAGCCCATGACAAGCTCTGACGGTCAACGAAGGAATAAACCTCCTCCCAAGACGTTCCGATCAGACTCGGTATCTCGGTAAAACAAGACATTTCGACAGGTTAAAACAAGACCAGCAACACCGCCCGAATGTGCCGATAAATCCCGATAGGAGCTGCACATATCTCGTTCTCAGGGCACACTTAGATGAGACATCCTACGAGTAAAACCAACCCTCAAGTTGCCCCGAGGTGGCCCCGCAGTCTACTCGGTTCGGACCAACACTCAGAGGAGCACTGGCCCGGGGGGGGGGGGGGTTTAAAATAAGATGACCCTCGGGCTCCGGAAACCCAAGGGAAAAAGAGACTAGGTGGCAAATGGTAAGACCAAGGTTGGGCTTTGCTGGAAAAGCTTTAATCAAGACGAACTATCAAGGGGTTCCCATTATAACCCAACCGCGTAAGGAACGCAAAATCCGGGAACATAACACCGATATGACGGAAACTAGGACGGCAAGAGTGGAACAAAACACTAGGCGAGAGGCCGAGCCTTCCACCCTTTACCAAGTATATAGATGCATTAAGATAGCAAGATAATATGACGATATCCCAACAAGTAAATAAATGTCCCAACAAGGAACGCCTCCAATCTTCACCTGCAACTAGCAACGCTATAAGAGGGGCTGAGCAAAGCGGTAGCATAGCCAATCAACGGTTTGCTAGGACATGGTGGGTTAGAGGTTTGACATGGCAATTTCGGAGGCTGACAAGCAAAATGTAGGCATCGTAGCATTGTCATAGCAAAAGAGCGAGCAAACTAGCATAGCAAAGATAGTAGTGATTTCGAGGGTATGATCATCTTGCCTGCAAAGCTGTCAGAGTTGACTGGATCCTCGAAAGCAAACTCAACGTGCTCCTCGTTAGCGAACTCGTCTCTCGGATCTACCTAAACAAGACAAACAAGCAACAAGGACACAATCAACCACGTGCAAGGATCAATCAATAAGATGCAATGATGATATGCTATGCGAGATGCGATGCGCGATGCATATGCAAGATATGACAGGAAAAGCATGAACCTGGCCTCAACTTGGAATTCCAAGTGTGCCAATGGAAAGATGAGATGAAATCACTTGAAAACGATATAAAGATCGCCGGAATCGGAGTTACGGTTTGGAAATGGCAAGCGACTCAAGAATGACACCGGTCTGCGATTTACAGCAAGTAGGCATCTAGATGCAATGAGATGAACATGCTACATCACTTAAACATGACAACAAAATACATGGCAGGGAAGCATTCAAGATGCTTAACAAAAGTCTAGCACTGAGCTACGGCCAATTCATCCATTAACAGGTTCAAACAAGCATGGCAAAAACGCAAATGGTAAACAGATCTCAGACTTAGTGAAATTAACACTTGTCTGAAATTTCAGATCATATATCCCTCTTCGGAGTAGCAAAACAACATGCTACAGGACCTGAACATGGCAAATAAGAACATGGCATGGATCTACTCAACAAGCTTAACAAAAGTCCCTTAGTGACCTTGAGCCAAAAGGGATCAGAAAATATACTAACAAGCACACGAACATAGCAAAAACATAATCAGTTTTCAGACTTAGTGAAAACTGACACATGCTGAAATATAACTCAAGTAGGCATGTTTACGAGCTCGATGCACTCACTAAGGTGCAAGTCATGGCAAGAAAAGCGTATATACACTAATAAGGCACAAAATGCAAGCTAGACATGGCAAGAACAATGGCATAACATGCACGGATCAACTACAACAACATCGGCAAAATCGCAAACAAGTTGACGATCTGCCCAGATTCACAACGAAGCAAAAGTAGAGCTCGATTGATACAAGCTAGGGTGATCCATAATTGCAAACAAAGAAATAGATGGATAGAGCACTACAAGATTAACAAAACTCCTTTACTGACCATCCTCAAAAGAGGCACGGATCACTAGGAAACAACATGAACATAAGGCATCATGAGACAAACGATCCCAGGACTTAGTGAAATTACTAAGTCCCTGAAAACAGAGTTACCGGGTGCCTCACTTTGCAAGCTTGCACTAGGCACCACACACATCACAAAAATACATGGGTTGCACATATGGAAATATTACAAAATCCTTAACAAAACATATGAAGAGCATCAGGGCATAGCATGCACACAATAATCATGGCAAAAATGACAAATGTCTAAGATGAAGTAGCAGATCTGACAATTAACTCAAGTAGCCCTCTTCTAACAGCATTTCGGGCATCGAGATGAACTCAAATGAAAATTACGCGATGGAATTAAATGATGTGCTCTCTGAGACGAACATTTTGATATGCTATATGCATGAATTGGAGCTATAGATGCAAAGTTACGAGGCCTCGAACAGGAGCATATGGGCTGAAAATCTAGGGACTTAGGAAAAAAAACAACCCTCAGATCTAGGGTTTGACCCGGTGCGGAAATCGAGGAGATCGCCGGATCTGCACTGTTCATGGCGGTGGATGGAGCTCCGGCGAGGCGGTGGTGGCGGCGGCCGGCGTCGGCGAGGCGGGAGGAGGACGGAGCGGCGCGACATGGGGTCGGCGATTGCCGGGGCGGCTCGTGGCGGCGGCCACCGGAGCGAGGCGGCGCGGCAGGGAGTCGGATCTGCGGCGGAGGCGGTGGCGGCCGACGCGGAGGAGGATGGCGGCGGGGCACGGGTGGCGCCGGCAAGAGGAGGCGGGCGGCGCTACGAGGGCGGCGGCGACCGGGCGACTTCGGGCCCTCGGGGGCCCCGGCTGGGCTTGCGGGCCGGTGGGGATGCACGGCGATGTGGGCGCCCGGGCGGACGAATCCTGGGGCACCACGTGGCGGCGGACGGCGGTAACGGACACGTCCGTCGGCGGCAAAATGTCCGGCGGGTGCGGTGAGAGGTGGATCTGAGGTTAGGGATGGAGGGGATCCGGGATATTTCGAGGGGGACCTTTATATAGGCATAGGAGGAGCTAGGAGAGTCCAAATGAGGTGCGGTTTTCGGCCACGCGATCGTGATCGAACGCTCTAGATGATGGAGCAGAGTTAGGTCGGTTTTGGGTCAAAATGGAGGGGTGTTGGGCTGCAACACACACGAGGCCTTTTCAGTCCCTCGGTTAACCGTTGGAGTATCAAACGAAGTCCAAATGATACGAAACTTGACAGGCGGTCTACCGGTAGTAAACCAAGGCCGCTTGGCAAGTCTCGGTCCAATCCGGAAATGTTTAATCCCCACACACGAAAGAAAGCTAGAAATGACCATCGGGGGAGAACGAAGCACCGGAATGCAAAACGGACAACGGGGAAACTGCTCGAATGCGTGAGGTGAACACGTATGCAAATGCAATGCACATGATGACATGATATGAGATGCATGACAACGACAACAACACACGGAGACAAAAACCCGAACTCGAGAAAATAAAATAACTTAACGCCAGAAACGGCAAGAGTTGGAGTACAAATTGGGAAAGTTACATCCGGGGTGTTACAGAGGCCTCCACCCACGAAGGGTCCATGAAGAAGCAACCTTGTCTATCCCACCATGGCCATCGCCCACGAAGGACTTGCCTCACTAGGGTAGATCTTCACGAAGTAGGCGATCTCCTTGCCCGTACAAACTCCTTGGTTGAACTCCACAATCTTGACGGAGGCTCCCAAGTGACACCTAACCAATCTAGGAGACACCACTCTCCAAGAGGTAACAAATGGTGTGTTGATGATGAACTCCTTGCTTTTGTGCTTCAAATGATAGTCTCCCCAACACTCAACTCTCTCTCATAGGATAGGATTTTGTGGAAAGATGATTTGAGTGGAAAGCAACTTGGGGAAGGCTATAGATCAAGATTTATGTGGTTGGAATGGAGTATCTTGACCTCAACACAAGTGTAGGTGGTTCTCTCTCACAAAATGTATGTTGGAAGTGTAGGCATGTTATGATGGCTCTATCCACGAATGAAGAGTGAGTGGAGGGGTATATATAGCCTCCACACAATATCTAACCGTTAGACACAAATCACCAAACTCGGTGGGACCGAATCATACAACTCGGTCAGACCGATTTAGTTCATAATGTGACCGTTAGGGTTTTCGGTGGGACCGACATGTCAACTCGGTGGGACCGATATCATTAGGGTTAGGGCATAACGTAATCTCGGTGAGACCGGTTACACAAACTCAGTGAGACCGATTTTGGTAATAGACTAACCCGAGAGTTGGTCAGGCAATCTCGGTGGGACCGAATCGCTCTCTCGGTAGGACCGAAACGTTGCGAAAGAGAAACAAAGAGTTTGCATTGCAATCTCGGTGGGACAGATCGCTCATCTCGGTTGGACCGAAACGTTACAAAGGGAACCAAAGAGATTACAATCCCATCTCGGTGAGACCGAGATCCCTATCGGTGGGACCGAAAAGACTAGGGTTGCGAAAGAGAAACAAAGAGTTTGCATTGCAATCTTGGTGGGACAGATCGCTCATCTCGGTTGGACCGAAATGTTACGAAGGGAAACAAAGAGATTACAATCCCATCTCGGTGAGACCGAGATCCCTATCGGTGGGACCGAAAAGACTAGGGTTTTTGGCAGTGGCTATGTCAAGTGAACTCGGTGGCGCTGGATAGAAAGTTTCGGTGGGGCCGAGTTTGACTTTTGGTTTGGGATAAATGTGGATATGAGAAAGTGGTTGAGGGCTTTGGAGCATATCACTAAGAACTTTAAGAAAGCAAGCCATTAAGCAACACCTCATCCCCTCTTAATAGTATTGGCTTTCCTATGGAGTCAATGTGATCTTTGATCACTAAAATGAAAATAGTAGAGTCTTGAGCTTTGAGCTTGAGCCAATAATTTGTCGTCATCATCTTGAAGGTGTCCCACATCCTCTAGTCCATGCCACTCGACTGTTGGACTTATCTAAAATATGCTAGATGAAAGTATTAGTCCAATAAGAGATATGTTGACACTAATTACCAAAATCACCAGGGGAGCACTTGTGCTCTCACTCTCCCCCTTTTTGGTAATTGATGACAACATACATCAAAGCTTTAGATAGAGAATAAAAAGTAAAGCTTTGGAAAGACATGTAACATGCATAGGATCCCCTTATATGTATGCAATCATGTAAATATGGAATATAAGAACATGTGAATGCATAACATGATAGAGTTAGCAATGTGTTACATGTATCTTGGCTATGTGCATCAGAGCAAAAGATGTAAATATAGGAAATGTACCTACATGCTCACGAGTCTTTCTTGCAAACAATATGTACATCAGCAAGAAGTCCTGATGCACATGAGTGTGATGCATATACTTACCTTGTGGTCATGAGTTGGTTTAGGAGGAATGAACCTGAGTAAACAAGGTTAGATAACACAGATACATCTACTAGCCCGAGTAAACAAGGAAACCACAAGAGTACCAAGACTGGGATGACATGTAGAGAGTGAGTACCGAGTACTCTATTGGATATAGATATGTCCCCAAAGGTAAAGATATGCAATGAATTTAAGGATTTCCTTCCCTTAGATGTCTTGCTCCCCCTGAATCTTGCTTGAGATACTAGGACAAGATAGGGAACAGAAAATCAGAGCAACGAAAGAAGAAGAAAAAGAGAGAAAATGCAAACAATCAAATATGAACATGTCTTTCCCCTCTTAAAGACATGTAACTTCTCTCCTCTTGAACACCAAGCATCCGGGGTCTTTGATGTGATACTTCTTTCTCATTGAAGAACTCTCTCCCCTGAGTATTCTCTCTCCCCCTATAGAAATGATTAAGCTTTGATGTGATCTCTCTCTCCCCTTTTGACATCAATTTCCAAGAAGGGCTCTTCTGGATGTTTGTTACAAATGGGTTCGGTCCTTGAGTCACAAAGCAAAGCAGCAAGTCGAATGTGATGCTGGTAGAGGACAAGAATCATTGAGTGGAGCTGGAGCAAAAAGAATGCAGGAACAAGTGGCAAGTTGTCTTTCTTGTAGTGAAATCGGTTGCACCGGGTGGTGTGTTCCGGTTGCACCGAAAGAGTTCGGTTGGACCAAAAACAACAAACCGGTGTGACCGAGTTTATCATAGAGAAAACACTTGTCACCTCAGCCCACGAGACAAGAAAGATCTCACAAGGATTTGCAAGGAATTGGATGCAGGGAATGCGGAACAAAACAAAGAAAAGAAAATCTAGATGAAGTTTGCAAAGACTCAAGGAAACACTAGAGAACTTCATCTAGAGTCTTTCTTGCAAACAATATGTACATTAGCAAGAAGTCCTGATGCACATGAGTGTGATGCATATACTTACCTTGTGGTCTTGAGTTGGCTTAGGAGGAATGAACCTGAGTAAACAAGGTTAGATAACACAGATACATCTACTAGCCCGAGTAAACAAGGGAACCACAAGAGTACCAAGACTGGGATGACATGTAGAGAGTGAGTACCGAGTACTCTATTGGATATAGATATGTCCCCAAAGGTAAAGATATGCAATGAATTTAAGGATTTCCTTCCCTTAGATGTCTTGCCCCCCCTGAATCTTGCTTGGGATACTAGGAGAAGATAGGGAACAGAAAATCAGAGCAACGAAAGAAGAAGAAAAAGAGAGCAAATGCAAACAAACAAATATGAACATGTCTTTCCCCTCTTAAAGACATGTAACTTCTCTCCTCTTGAACACCAAGCATCCGAGGTCTTTGACGTGATACTTCTTTCTCATTGAAGAACTCTCTCCCCTGAGTATTCTCTCTCCCCCTATAGAAATGATTAAGCTTTGATGTGATCTCTCTCTCCCCTTTTGACATCAATTTCCAAGAAGGGCTCTTCTGGATGTTTGTTACAAATGGGTTCGGTCCTTGAGTCACAAAGCAAAGCAGCAAGTCGAATGTGATGCTGGTAGAGGACAAGAATCATTGAGTGGAGCTGGAGCAAAAAGAATGCAGGAACAAGTGGCAAGTTGTCTTTCTTGTAGTGAAATCGGTTGCACCGGGTGGTGTGTTCCGGTTGCACCGAAAGAGTTCGGTTGGACCAAACACAACAAACCGGTGTGACCGAGTTTATCATAGAGAAAACACTTGTCACCTCAGCCCACGAGACAAGAAAGATCTCACAAGGATTTGCAAGGAATTGGATGCAGGGAATGCGGAACAAAACAAAGAAAAGAAAATCTAGATGAAGTTTGCAAAGACTCAAGGAAACACTAGAGAACTTCATCTAGAGTCTTTCTTGCAAACAATATGTACGTCAGCAAGAAGTCCTGATGCACATGAGTGTGATGCATATACTTACCTTGTGGTCTTGAGTTGGCTTAGGAGGAATGAACCTGAGTAAACAAGGTTAGATAACACAGATACATCTAATAGCCCGAGTAAACAAGGGAACCACAAGAGTACCAAGACTGGGATGACATGTAGAGAGTGAGTACCGAGTACTCTATTGGATATAGATATGTCCCCAAAGGTAAAGATATGCAATGAATTTAAGGATTTCCTTCCCTTAGATGTCTTGCTCCCCCTGAATCTTGCTTGGGATACTAGGAGAAGATAGGGAACGGAAAATCAGAGCAACGAAAGAAGAAGAAAAAGAGAGCAAATGCAAACAATCAAATATGAACATGTCTTTCCCCTCTTAAAGACATGTAACTTCTCTCCTCTTGAACACCAAGCATCCGAGGTCTTTGACGTGATACTTCTTTCTCATTGAAGAACTCTCTCCCCTGAGTATTCTCTCTCCGCCTATAGAAATGATTAAGCTTTGATGTGATCTCTCTCTCCCCTTTTGACATCAATTTCCAAGAAGGGCTCTTCTGGATGTTTGTTACAAATGGGTTCGGTCCTTGAGTCACAAAGCAAAGCAGCAAGTCGAATGTGATGCTGGTAGAGGACAAGAATCATTGAGTGGAGCTGGAGCAAAAAAGAATGCAGGAACAAGTGGCAAGTTGTCTTTCTTGTAGTGAAATCGGTTGCACCGGGTGGTGTGTTCCGGTTGCACCGAAAGAGTTCAGTTGGACCAAAAACAACAAACCGGTGTGACTGAGTTTATCATAGAGAAAACACTTGTCACCTCAGCCCACGAGACAAGAAAGATCTCACAAGGATTTGCAAGGAATTGGATGCAGGGAATGAGGAGCAAAACAAGGAAAAGAAAATCTAGATGAAGTTTGCAAAGACTCAAGGGAACACTACAGAACTTCATCTAGAGTCTTTCTTGCAAACAATATGTACATCAGCAAGAAGTCCTGATGCACATGAGTGTGATGCATATACTTACCTTGTGGTCTTGAGTTGGCTTAGGAGGAATGAACCTGAGTAAACAAGGTTAGATAAGACAGATACATCTACTAGCCTGAGTAAACAAGGGAACCACAAGAGTACCAAGACTGGGATGACATGTAGAGAGTGAGTACCGAGTACTCTATTGGGTATAGATATGTCCCCAAAGGTAAAGATATGCAATGAATTTAAGGATTTCCTTCCCTTAGATGTCTTGCTCCCCCTGAATCTTGCTTGGGATACTAGGAGAAGATAGGGAACAGAAAATCAGAGCAACGAAAGAAGAAGAAAAAGAGAGCAAATGCAAACAATCAAATATGAACATGTCTTTCCCCTCTTAAAGACATGTAACTTCTCTCCTCTTGAACACCAAGCATCCGAGGTCTTTGACGTGATACTTCTTTCTCATTGAAGAACTCTCTCCCCTGAGTATTCTCTCTCCGCCTATAGAAATGATTAAGCTTTGATGTGATCTCTCTCTCCCCTTTTGACATCAATTTCCAAGAAGGGCTCTTCTGGATGTTTGTTACAAATGGGTTCGGTCCTTGAGTCACAAAGCAAAGCAGCAAGTCGAATGTGATGCTAGTAGAGGACAAGAATCATTGAGTGGAGCTGGAGCAAAAAAGAATGCAGGAACAAGTGGCAAGTTGTCTTTCTTGTAGTGAAATCGGTTGCACCGGGTGGTGTGTTCCGGTTGCACCGAAAGAGTTCGGTTGGACCAAAAACAACAAACCGGTGTGACCGAGTTTATCATAGAGAAAACACTTGTCACCTCAGCCCACGAGACAAGAAAGATCTCACAAGGATTTGCAAGGAATTGGATGCAGGGAATGCGGAGCAAAACAAGGAAAAGAAAATCTAGATGAAGTTTGCAAAGACTCAAGGAAACACTAGAGAACTTCATCTAGAGTCTTTCTTGCAAACAATATGTACATCAGCAAGAAGTCCTGATGCACATGAGTGTGATGCATATACTTACCTTGTGGTCTTGAGTTGGCTTAGGAGGAATGAACCTGAGTAAACAAGGTTAGATAACACAGATACATCTACTAGCCCGAGTAAACAAGGGAACCACAAGAGTACCAAGACTGGGATGACATGTAGAGAGTGAGTACCGAGTACTCTATTGGATATAGATATGTCCCCAAAGGTAAAGATATGCAATGAATTTAAAGATTTCCTTCCCTTAGATGTCTTGCTCCCCCTGAATCTTGCTTGGGATACTAGGAGAAGATAGGGAACAGAAAATCAGAGCAACGAAAGAAGAAGAAAAAGAGAGCAAATGCAAACAATCAAATATGAACATGTCTTTCCCCTCTTAAAGACATGTAACTTCTCTCCTCTTGAACACCAAGCATCCGAGGTCTTTGACGTGATACTTCTTTCTCATTGAAGAACTCTCTCCCCTGAGTATTCTCTCTCCCCCTATAGAAATGATTAAGCTTTGATGTGATCTCTCTCTCCCCTTTTGACATCAATTTCCAAGAAGGGCTCTTCTGGATGTTTTTTACAAATGGGTTCGGTCCTTGAGTCACAAAGCAAAGCAGCAAGTCGAATGTGATGCGGGTAGGGGACAAGAATCATTGAGTGGAGCTGGAGCAAAAAGAATGCAGGAACAAGTGGCAAGTTGTCTTTCTTGTAGTGAAATCGGTTGCACCGGGATGTGTGTTCCGGTTGCACCGAAAGAGTTCGGTTGGACCAAAAACAACAAACCGGTGTGACCGAGTTTATCATAGAGAAAACACTTGTCACCTCAGCCCACGAGACAAGAAAGATCTCACAAGGATTTGCAAGGAATTGGATGCAGGGAATGCGGAACAAAACAAAGAAAAGAAAATCTAGATGAAGTTTGCAAAGACTCAAGGAAACACTAGAGAACTTCATCTAGAGTCTTTCTTGCAAACAATATGTACGTCAGCAAGAAGTCCTGATGCACATGAGTGTGATGCATATACTTACCTTGTGGTCTTGAGTTGGCTTAGGAGGAATGAACCTGAGTAAACAAGGTTAGATAAGACAGATACATCTACTAGCCCGAGTAAACAAGGGAACAACAAGAGTACCAAGACTGGGATGACATGTAGAGAGTGAGTACCGAGTACTCTATTGGATATAGATATGTCCCCAAAGGTAAAGATATGCAATGAATTTAAAGATTTCCTTCCCTTAGATGTCTTGCTCCCCCTGAATCTTGCTTGGGATACTAGGAGAAGATAGGGAACGGAAAATCAGAGCAACGAAAGAAGAAGAAAAAGAGAGCAAATGCAAACAATCAAATATGAACATGTCTTTCCCCTCTTAAAGACATGTAACTTCTCTCCTCTTGAACACCAAGCATCCGAGGTCTTTGACGTGATACTTCTTTCTCATTGAAGAACTCTCTCCCCTGAGTATTCTCTCTCCGCCTATAGAAATGATTAAGCTTTGATTTGATCTCTCTCTCCCCTTTTGACATCAATTTCCAAGAAGGGCTCTTCTGGATGTTTGTTACAAATGGGTTCGGTCCTTGAGTCACAAAGCAAAGCAGCAAGTCGAATGTGATGCTGGTAGAGGACAAGAATCATTGAGTGGAGCTAGAGCAAAAAAGAATGCAGGAACAAGTGGCAAGTTGTCTTTCTTGTAGTGAAATCGGTTGCACCGGGTGGTGTGTTCCGGTTGCACCGAAAGAGTTCGGTTGGACCAAAAACAACAAACCGGTGTGACCGAGTTTATCATAGAGAAAACACTTGTCACCTCAGCCCACGAGACAAGAAAGATCTCACAAGGATTTGCAAGGAATTGGATGCAGGGAATGCGGAGCAAAACAAGGAAAAGAAAATCTAGATGAAGTTTGCAAAGACTCAAGGAAACACTAGAGAACTTCATCTAGAGTCTTTCTTGCAAACAATATGTACATCAGCAAGAAGTCCTGATGCACATGAGTGTGATGCATATACTTACCTTGTGGTCTTGAGTTGGCTTAGGAGGAATGAACCTGAGTAAACAAGGTTAGATAACACAGATACATCTACTAGCCCGAGTAAACAAGGGAACCACAAGAGTACCAAGACTGGGATGACATGTAGAGAGTGAGTACCGAGTACTCTATTGGATATAGATATGTCCCCAAAGGTAAAGATATGCAATGAATTTAAAGATTTCCTTCCCTTAGATGTCTTGCTCCCCCTGAATCTTGCTTGGGATACTAGGAGAAGATAGGGAACAGAAAATCAGAGCAACGAAAGAAGAAGAAAAAGAGAGCAAATGCAAACAATCAAATATGAACATGTCTTTCCCCTCTTAAAGACATGTAACTTCTCTCCTCTTGAACACCAAGCATCCGAGGTCTTTGACGTGATACTTGTTTCTCATTGAAGAACTCTCTCCCCTGAGTATTCTCTCTCCCCCTATAGAAATGATTAAGCTTTGATGTGATCTCTCTCTCCCCTTTTGACATAAATTTCCAAGAAGGGCTCTTCTGGATGTTTGTTACAAATGGGTTCGGTCCTTGAGTCACAAAGCAAAGCAGCAACTCGAATGTGATGCTGGTAGAGGACAAGAATCATTGAGTGGAGCTGGAGCAAAAAGAATGCAGGAACAAGTGGCAAGTTTTCTTTCTTGTAGTGAAATCGGTTGCACCGGGTGGTGTGTTCCGGTTGCACCGAAAGAGTTCGGTTGGACCAAAAACAACAAACCGGTGTGACCGAGTTTATCATAGAGAAAACACTTGTCACCTCAGCCCACGAGACAAGAAAGATCTCACAAGGATTTGCAAGGAATTGGATGCAGGGAATGCGGAACAAAACAAAGAAAAGAAAATCTAGATGAAGTTTGCAAAGACTCAAGGAAACACTAGAGAACTTCATCTAGAGTCTTTCTTGCAAACAATATGTACATCAGCAAGAAGTCCTGATGCACATGAGTGTGATGCATATACTTACCTTGTGGTCTTGAGTTGGCTTAGGAGGAATGAACCTGAGTAAACAAGGTTAGATAACACAGATACATCTACTAGCCCGAGTAAACAAGGGAACCACAAGAGTACCAAGACTGGGATGACACGTAGAGAGTGAGTACGGAGTACTCTATTGGATATAGATATGTCCCCAAAGCTAAAGATATGCAATGAATTTAAGGATTTCCTTCCCATAGATGTCTTGCTCCCCCTGAATCTTGCTTGGGATACTAGGAGAAGATAGGGAACAGAAAATCAGAGCAACGAAAGAAGAAGAAAAAGAGAGCAAATGCAAACAATCAAATATGAACATGTCTTTCCCCTCTTAAAGACATGTAACTTCTCTCCTCTTGAACACCAAGCATCCGAGGTCTTTGACGTGATACTTCTTTCTCATTGAAGAACTCTCTCCCCTGAGTATTCTCTCTCCGCCTATAGAAATGATTAAGCTTTGATTTGATCTCTCTCTCCCCTTTTGACATCAATTTCCAAGAAGGGCTCTTCTGGATGTTTGTTACAAATGGGTTCGGTCCTTGAGTCACAAAGCAAAGCAGCAAGTCGAATGTGATGCTGGTAGAGGACAAGAATCATTGAGTGGAGCTGGAGCAAAAAAGAATGCAGGAACAAGTGGCAAGTTGTCTTTCTTGTAGTGAAATCGGTTGCACCGGGTGGTGTGTTCCGGTTGCACCGAAAGAGTTCGGTTGGACCAAAAACAACAAACCGGTGTGACCGAGTTTATCATAGAGAAAACACTTGTCACCTCAGCCCACGAGACAAGAAAGATCTCACAAGGATTTGCAAGGAATTGGATGCAGGGAATGCGGAGCAAAACAAGGAAAAGAAAATCTAGATGAAGTTTGCAAAGACTCAAGGAAACACTAGAGAACTTCATCTAGAGTCTTTCTTGCAAACAATATGTACATCAGCAAGAAGTCCTGATGCACATGAGTGTGATGCATATACTTACCTTGTGGTCTTGAGTTGGCTTAGGAGGAATGAACCTGAGTAAACAAGGTTAGATAACACAGATACATCTACTAGCCCGAGTAAACAAGGGAACCACAAGAGTACCAAGACTGGGATGACATGTAGAGAGTGAGTACCGAGTACTCTATTGGATATAGATATGTCCCCAAAGGTAAAGATATGCAATGAATTTAAAGATTTCCTTCCCTTAGATGTCTTGCTCCCCCTGAATCTTGCTTGGGATACTAGGAGAAGATAGGGAACAGAAAATCAGAGCAACGAAAGAAGAAGAAAAAGAGAGCAAATGCAAACAATCAAATATGAACATGTCTTTCCCCTCTTAAAGACATGTAACTTCTCTCCTCTTGAACACCAAGCATCCGAGGTCTTTGACGTGATACTTCTTTCTCATTGAAGAACTCTCTCCCCTGAGTATTCTCTCTCCCCCTATAGAAATGATTAAGCTTTGATGTGATCTCTCTCTCCCCTTTTGACATCAATTTCCAAGAAGGGCTCTTCTGGATGTTTTTTACAAATGGGTTCGGTCCTTGAGTCACAAAGCAAAGCAGCAAGTCGAATGTGATGCGGGTAGGGGACAAGAATCATTGAGTGGAGCTGGAGCAAAAAGAATGCAGGAACAAGTGGCAAGTTGTCTTTCTTGTAGTGAAATCGGTTGCACCGGGTGGTGTGTTCCGGTTGCACCGAAAGAGTTCGGTTGGACCAAAAACAACAAACCGGTGTGACCGAGTTTATCATAGAGAAAACACTTGTCACCTCAGCCCACGAGACAAGAAAGATCTCACAAGGATTTGCAAGGAATTGGATGCAGGGAATGCGGAACAAAACAAAGAAAAGAAAATCTAGATGAAGTTTGCAAAGACTCAAGGAAACACTAGAGAACTTCATCTAGAGTCTTTCTTGCAAACAATATGTACGTCAGCAAGAAGTCCTGATGCACATGAGTGTGATGCATATACTTACCTTGTGGTCTTGAGTTGGCTTAGGAGGAATGAACCTGAGTAAACAAGGTTAGATAAGACAGATACATCTACTAGCCCGAGTAAACAAGGGAACAACAAGAGTACCAAGACTGGGATGACATGTAGAGAGTGAGTACCGAGTACTCTATTGGATATAGATATGTCCCCAAAGGTAAAGATATGCAATGAATTTAAAGATTTCCTTCCCTTAGATGTCTTGCTCCCCCTGAATCTTGCTTGGGATACTAGGAGAAGATAGGGAACGGAAAATCAGAGCAACGAAAGAAGAAGAAAAAGAGAGCAAATGCAAACAATCAAATATGAACATGTCTTTCCCCTCTTAAAGACATGTAACTTCTCTCCTCTTGAACACCAAGCATCCGAGGTCTTTGACGTGATACTTCTTTCTCATTGAAGAACTCTCTCCCCTGAGTATTCTCTCTCCGCCTATAGAAATGATTAAGCTTTGATTTGATCTCTCTCTCCCCTTTTGACATCAATTTCCAAGAAGGGCTCTTCTGGATGTTTGTTACAAATGGGTTCGGTCCTTGAGTCACAAAGCAAAGCAGCAAGTCGAATGTGATGCTGGTAGAGGACAAGAATCATTGAGTGGAGCTAGAGCAAAAAAGAATGCAGGAACAAGTGGCAAGTTGTCTTTCTTGTAGTGAAATCGGTTGCACCGGGTGGTGTGTTCCGGTTGCACCGAAAGAGTTCGGTTGGACCAAAAACAACAAACCGGTGTGACCGAGTTTATCATAGAGAACACCTCAGCCCACGAGACAAGAAAGATCTCACAAGGATTTGCAAGGAATTGGATGCAGGGAATGCGGAGCAAAACAAGGAAAAGAAAATCTAGATGAAGTTTGCAAAGACTCAAGGAAACACTAGAGAACTTCATCTAGAGTCTTTCTTGCAAACAATATGTACATCAGCAAGAAGTCCTGATGCACATGAGTGTGATGCATATACTTACCTTGTGGTCTTGAGTTGGCTTAGGAGGAATGAACCTGAGTAAACAAGGTTAGATAACACAGATACATCTACTAGCCCGAGTAAACAAGGGAACCACAAGAGTACCAAGACTGGGATGACATGTAGAGAGTGAGTACCGAGTACTCTATTGGATATAGATATGTCCCCAAAGGTAAAGATATGCAATGAATTTAAAGATTTCCTTCCCTTAGATGTCTTGCTCCCCCTGAATCTTGCTTGGGATACTAGGAGAAGATAGGGAACAGAAAATCAGAGCAACGAAAGAAGAAGAAAAAGAGAGCAAATGCAAACAATCAAATATGAACATGTCTTTCCCCTCTTAAAGACATGTAACTTCTCTCCTCTTGAACACCAAGCATCCGAGGTCTTTGACGTGATACTTGTTTCTCATTGAAGAACTCTCTCCCCTGAGTATTCTCTCTCCCCCTATAGAAATGATTAAGCTTTGATGTGATCTCTCTCTCCCCTTTTGACATAAATTTCCAAGAAGGGCTCTTCTGGATGTTTGTTACAAATGGGTTCGGTCCTTGAGTCACAAAGCAAAGCAGCAAGTCGAATGTGATGCTGGTAGAGGACAAGAATCATTGAGTGGAGCTGGAGCAAAAAGAATGCAGGAACAAGTGGCAAGTTTTCTTTCTTGTAGTGAAATCGGTTGCACCGGGTGGTGTGTTCCGGTTGCACCGAAAGAGTTCGGTTGGACCAAAAACAACAAACCGGTGTGACCGAGTTTATCATAGAGAAAACACTTGTCACCTCAGCCCACGAGACAAGAAAGATCTCACAAGGATTTGCAAGGAATTGGATGCAGGGAATGCGGAACAGAACAAAGAAAAGAAAATCTAGATGAAGTTTGCAAAGACTCAAGGAAACACTAGAGAACTTCATCTAGAGTCTTTCTTGCAAACAATATGTACATCAGCAAGAAGTCCTGATGCACATGAGTGTGATGCATATACTTACCTTGTGGTCTTGAGTTGGCTTAGGAGGAATGAACCTGAGTAAACAAGGTTAGATAACACAGATACATCTACTAGCCCGAGTAAACAAGGGAACCACAAGAGTACCAAGACTGGGATGACACGTAGAGAGTGAGTACGGAGTACTCTATTGGATATAGATATGTCCCCAAAGCTAAAGATATGCAATGAATTTAAGGATTTCCTTCCCATAGATGTCTTGCTCCCCCTGAATCTTGCTTGGGATACTAGGAGAAGATAGGGAACAGAAAATCAGAGCAACGAAAGAAGAAGAAAAAGAGAGCAAATGCAAACAATCAAATATGAACATGTCTTTCCCCTCTTAAAGACATGTAACTTCTCTCCTCTTGAACACCAAGCATCCGAGGTCTTTGACGTGATACTTCTTTCTCATTGAAGAACTCTCTCCCCTGAGTATTCTCTCTTCGCCTATAGAAATGATTAAGCTTTGATTTGATCTCTCTCTCCCCTTTTGACATCAATTTCCAAGAAGGGCTCTTCTGGATGTTTGTTACAAATGGGTTCGGTCCTTGAGTCACAAAGCAAAGCAGCAAGTCGAATGTGATGCTGGTAGAGGACAAGAATCATTGAGTGGAGCTGGAGCAAAAAAGAATGCAGGAACAAGTGGCAAGTTGTCTTTCTTGTAGTGAAATCGGTTGCACCGGGTGGTGTGTTCCGGTTGCACCGAAAGAGTTCGGTTGGACCAAAAACAACAAACCGGTGTGACCGAGTTTATCATAGAGAAAACACTTGTCACCTCAGCCCACGAGACAAGAAAGATCTCACAAGGATTTGCAAGGAATTGGATGCAGGGAATGCGGAGCAAAACAAGGAAAAGAAAATCTAGATGAAGTTTGCAAAGACTCAAGGAAACACTAGAGAACTTCATCTAGAGTCTTTCTTGCAAACAATATGTACATCAGCAAGAAGTCCTGATGCACATGAGTGTGATGCATATACTTACCTTGTGGTCTTGAGTTGGCTTAGGAGGAATGAACCTGAGTAAACAAGGTTAGATAACACAGATACATCTACTAGCCCGAGTAAACAAGGGAACCACAAGAGTACCAAGACTGGGATGACATGTAGAGAGTGAGTACCGAGTACTCTATTGGATATAGATATGTCCCCAAAGGTAAAGATATGCAATGAATTTAAGGATTTCCTTCCCTTAGATGTCTTGCTCCCCCTGAATCTTGCTTGGGATACTAGGAGAAGATAGGGAACAGAAAATCAGAGCAACGAAAGAAGAAGAAAGAGAGAGCAAATGCAAACAATCAAATATGAACATGTCTTTCCCCTCTTAAAGACATGTAACTTCTCTCCTCTTGAACACCAAGCATCCGAGGTCTTTGACGTGATACTTCTTTCTCATTGAAGAACTCTCTCCCCTGAGTATTCTCTCTCCGCCTATAGAAATGATTAAGCTTTGATGTGATCTCTCTCTCCCCTTTTGACATCAATTTCCAAGAAGGGCTCTTCTGGATGTTTGTTACAAATGGGTTCGGTCCTTGAGTCACAAAGCAAAGCAGCAAGTCGAATGTGATGCTGGTAGAGGACAAGAATCATTGAGTGGAGCTGGAGCAAAAAAGAATGCAGGAACAAGTGGCAAGTTGTCTTTCTTGTAGTGAAATCGGTTGCACCGGGTGGTGTGTTCCGGTTGCACCAAAAGAGTTCGGTTGGACCAAAAACAACAAACCGGTGTGACTGAGTTTATCATAGAGAAAACACTTGTCACCTCAGCCCACGAGACAAGAAAGATCTCACAAGGATTTGCAAGGAATTGGATGCAGGGAATGAGGAGCAAAACAAGGAAAAGAAAATCTAGATGAAGTTTGCAAAGACTCAAGGAAACACTAGAGAACTTCATCTAGAGTCTTTTCTTGCAAACAATATGTACATCAGCAAGAAGTCCTGATGCACATGAGTGTGATGCATATACTTACCTTGTGGTCTTGAGTTGGCTTAGGAGGAATGAACCTGAGTAAACAAGGTTAGATAAGACAGATACATCTACTAGCCCGAGTAAACAAGGGAACCACAAGAGTACCAAGACTGGGATGACATGTAGAGAGTGAGTACCGAGTACTCTATTGGGTATAGATATGTCCCCAAAGGTAAAGATATGCAATGAATTTAAGGATTTCCTTCCCTTAGATGTCTTGCTCCCCCTGAATCTTGCTTGGGATACTAGGAGAAGATAGGGAACAGAAAATCAGAGCAACGAAAGAAGAAGAAAAAGAGAGCAAATGCAAACAATCAAATATGAACATGTCTTTCCCCTCTTAAAGACATGTAACTTCTCTCCTCTTGAACACCAAGCATCCGAGGTCTTTGACGTGATACTTCTTTCTCATTGAAGAACTCTCTCCCCTGAGTATTCTCTCTCCGCCTATAGAAATGATTAAGCTTTGATGTGATCTCTCTCTCCCCTTTTGACATCAATTTCCAAGAAGGGCTCTTCTGGATGTTTGTTACAAATGGGTTCGGTCCTTGAGTCACAAAGCAAAGCAGCAAGTCGAATGTGATGCTGGTAGAGGACAAGAATCATTGAGTGGAGCTGGAGCAAAAAAGAATGCAGGAACAAGTGGCAAGTTGTCTTTCTTGTAGTGAAATCGGTTGCACCGGGTGGTGTGTTCCGGTTGCACCGAAAGAGTTCGGTTGGACCAAAAACAACAAACCGGTGTGACCGAGTTTATCATAGAGAAAACACTTGTCACCTCAGTCCACGAGACAAGAAAGATCTCACAAGGATTTGCAAGGAATTGGATGCAGGGAATGCGGAGCAAAACAAGGAAAAGAAAATCTAGATGAAGTTTGCAAAGACTCAAGGAAACACTAGAGAACTTCATCTAGAGTCTTTCTTGCAAACAATATGTACATCAGCAAGAAGTCCTGATGCACATGAGTGTGATGCATATACTTACCTTGTGGTCTTGAGTTGGCTTAGGAGGAATGAACCTGAGTAAACAAGGTTAGATAAGACAGATACATCTACTAGCCCGAGTAAACAAGGGAACCACAAGAGTACCAAGACTGGGATGACATGTAGAGAGTGAGTACCGAGTACTCTATTGGATATAGATATGTCCCCAAAGGTAAAGATATGCAATGAATTTAAAGATTTCCTTCCCTTAGATGTCTTGCTCCCCCTGAATCTTGCTTGGGATACAAGGAGAAGATAGGGAACAGAAAATCAGAGCAACGAAAGAAGAAGAAAAAGAGAGCAAATGCAAACAATCAAATATGAACATGTCTTTCCCCTCTTAAAGACATGTAACTTCTCTCCTCTTGAACACCAAGCATCCGAGGTCTTTGACGTGATACTTCTTTCTCATTGAAGAACTCTCTCCCCTGAGTATTCTCTCTCCCCCTATAGAAATGATTAAGCTTTGATGTGATCTCTCTCTCCCCTTTTGACATCAATTTCCAAGAAGGGCTCTTCTGGATGTTTTTTACAAATGGGTTCGGTCCTTGAGTCACAAAGCAAAGCAGCAAGTCGAATGTGATGCGGGTAGGGGACAAGAATCATTGAGTGGAGCTGGAGCAAAAAGAATGCAGGAACAAGTGGCAAGTTGTCTTTCTTGTAGTGAAATCGGTTGCACCGGGTGGTGTGTTCCGGTTGCACCGAAAGAGTTCGGTTGGACCAAAAACAACAAACCGGTGTGACCGAGTTTATCATAGAGAAAACACTTGTCACCTCAGCCCACGAGACAAGAAAGATCTCACAAGGATTTGCAAGGAATTGGATGCAGGGAATGCGGAACAAAACAAAGAAAAGAAAATCTAGATGAAGTTTGCAAAGACTCAAGGAAACACTAGAGAACTTCATCTAGAGTCTTTCTTGCAAACAATATGTACGTCAGCAAGAAGTCCTGATGCACATGAGTGTGATGCATATACTTACCTTGTGGTCTTGAGTTGGCTTAGGAGGAATGAACCTGAGTAAACAAGGTTAGATAAGACAGATACATCTACTAGCCCGAGTAAACAAGGGAACCACAAGAGTACCAAGACTGGGATGACATGTAGAGAGTGAGTACCGAGTACTCTATTGGATATAGATATGTCCCCAAAGGTAAAGATATGCAATGAATTTAAGGATTTCCTTCCCTTAGATGTCTTGCTCCCCCTGAATCTTGCTTGGGATACTAGGAGAAGATAGGGAACAGAAAATCAGAGCAACGAAAGAAGAAGAAAAAGAGAGCAAATGCAAACAATCAAATATGAACATGTCTTTCCCCTCTTAAAGACATGTAACTTCTCTCCTCTTGAACACCAAGCATCCGAGGTCTTTGACGTGATACTTCTTTCTCATTGAAGAACTCTCTCCCCTGAGTATTCTCTCTCCGCCTATAGAAATGATTAAGCTTTGATTTGATCTCTCTCTCCCCTTTTGACATCAATTTCCAAGAAGGGCTCTTCTGGATGTTTGTTACAAATGGGTTCGGTCCTTGAGTCACAAAGCAAAGCAGCAAGTCGAATGTGATGCTGGTAGAGGACAAGAATCATTGAGTGGAGCTGGAGCAAAAAAGAATGCAGGAACAAGTGGCAAGTTGTCTTTCTTGTAGTGAAATCGGTTGCACCGGGTGGTGTGTTCCGGTTGCACCGAAAGAGTTCGGTTGGACCAAAAACAACAAACCGGTGTGACCGAGTTTATCATAGAGAAAACACTTGTCACCTCAGCCCACGAGACAAGAAAGATCTCACAAGGATTTGCAAGGAATTGGATGCAGGGAATGCGGAGCAAAACAAGGAAAAGAAAATCTAGATGAAGTTTGCAAAGACTCAAGGAAACACTAGAGAACTTCATCTAGAGTCTTTCTTGCAAACAATATGTACATCAGCAAGAAGTCCTGATGCACATGAGTGTGATGCATATACTTACCTTGTGGTCTTGAGTTGGCTTAGGAGGAATGAACCTGAGTAAACAAGGTTAGATAAGACAGATACATCTACTAGCCCGAGTAAACAAGGGAACCACAAGAGTACCAAGACTGGGATGACATGTAGAGAGTGAGTACCGAGTACTCTATTGGATATAGATAACCCAACAAGCAACATGGTCCCAATCACCCCCAACAGGGCACCACTACTGATCATCACGAAAAGAAACATAGTAACGCTGAGAGTCCTCGTCGAACTCCCACTTGAGCTCGTACGCGTCACCTGGAGCGGAATCACCTGGACCTGCATCTGGTGTAATAGTAATCTGTGAGCCACAGGGACTCAGCAATCTCGCACCCTCGCGATCAAGACTATTTAAGTTTAAAAGGTAGGGTAAGGTAAATATATGTGGAGCTGCAGCTAGCGACTAGCATATATGGTGGCTAACTTATTCGCAAAAGAGAGCGAGAAGAGGAGGCAAAGCACGAGCGAGAAACTAGAGAGCAACCTGCGCAAACATTACTCCAACACCGTGTCCACTTCCCGGACTCCGCCGAGAAGAGGCCATCACGGTAACACACTCAGTTGATTCATTTTAATTAAATTAAGGTTCAAGTTATCTACAACCGGACATTAACAAATTCCCATCTACCCATAACCGCGGGCACGGCTTTCGAAAGTTCAAATCCCTGCAGGGGAGTCCCAACTTAGCCCACGACAAGCTCTCATGGTCAACGAAGGAATAGACCTCCTCCCAAGACGTTCCGATCAGACTCGGTATCTCGGTAAAACAAGACATTTCGACAGGTTAAAACAAGACCAGCAACACCGCCCGAATGGTGGTGTGTTCCGGTTGCACCGAAAGAGTTCGGTTGGACCAAAAACAACAAACCGGTGTGACCGAGTTTATCATAGAGAAAACACTTGTCACCTCAGCCCACGAGACAAGAAAGATCTCACAAGGATTTGCAAGGAATTGGATGCAGGGAATGCGGAACAAAACAAAGAAAAGAAAATCTAGATGAAGTTTGCAAAGACTCAAGGAAACACTAGAGAACTTAATCTAGAATTGGGCGGTGACAAAGTCACCTATGTTAGAGTATATTGACTAAGGAGTCAAGTAAGAACACTTGATCGTAAGTCATACTCACCGTTTAAGCTCAAAATGGGGTTACCATTTTTTGTTTAAGCATTTGATGTATTCACATCTTGTTGAGTTGCTTTGACCTATGTCTTGGTAAAGCTTCTCTAAGATGGAATGACATACCTTGGGTGGTGGTGTTGATCTTTGCCATGTAGTTGAACTTGCATGGGGTGCTCAAAGTTGATGTAGCACAAGAATGGTTGGGAGCACCACTTGGAGTTTAGTTTATCTACCTACATGGGTTAGTTTTGCAAGGAAGAACACTTGTGTATCCAAAATGACAATCATGAAATTTTATACATATAATTTGTCAAAGGATATGTTGAAGGGTTTCGTGGTTCCTTGTCATCAACCACCGTATTGTCAATACTTGGTGATGTAGAGATCGCACAAGATGTGAGTTGGCTGCTATCTCATAGATTTAGATTCATCCAAGTACCTACAAGGGTTAAATAACATGCAAGGGTGCAAATATATCCAAGACATATGAATATCATCATAAGAGAAATATCAAGGATTTGTCATAGATTCATGCCTTGCATGTATCCAAATGGAGTTCCTACTCCAAGTTTGAAGCATCAATGATGTTCAATTCACCTCTCAAATGGCAAAAGACTTTCTCATCAAGTGGTTTGGTGAATATATCCGCCAATTGCTTATCGGTACGAACATGCTTAAGATCAATGTCCGCTTTAGCAACATGATCTCGAATGAACTGATGACGAACTTCAATATGCTTAGTTAGAGAATGTTGCACGGGATTGTGAGCCATCTTAATAAGACTCTCATTGTCACAAAGCAATGGAACATGTTTCACATTGATCCCATAATCTTTAAGAGTTTGGGTCATCCAAAGTAATTGAGCACAACATGAACCGGTGGCAATGTATTCCGCTTCGGCGGTGGATAAGGATAACGAGTTTTGTTTCTTGGAAGACCAAGAGACAAGAGATCTACCAAGAAATTGACAGGTACCCGAAGTGGACTTTCTATCAACCTTGTCTCCGGCATAGTCCGAGTCGGAATAGCCAACAAGATCAAAAGACGACCTCTTGGGATACCAAATGCCAAAATTTGGTGTATGTACTAAGTATCTCACTATCCTTTTCACAGCCTTAAGACGACATTCTTTGGGGGCCGCTTGATATCGTGCACACATGCACACACTTAGCATAATATCGGGACGAGAGGCACATAGATATAACAATGATCACATCATAGAGCGGGAAACTTTTTGATCAACCGGTTCACCGTCCTTAGTCAAGTCAAGATGTCCACTAGTAGGCATGGTAGTTTTCATACCTTTGCTTTCTTGCATGTTGAACTTCTTGAAGAAGTCCTTGGTGTACTTTGTTTGAGAGACAAAGGTGCCTTCCTTAGTTTGCTTGATTTGCAAACCAAGAAAGAACTTGAGTTCACTCATCATAGACATCTCAAACTTCTCGGACATTAGCTATCCCAACTTCTCACTAAAATGAGGTTTAGTTGAGCCAAATATGATATCATCAACATAAATTTGGCATGCAAATAACTCACCATTAACCCTTTTAGTAAAAAGAGTAGAACCTATTCTTAAAAAGAGTAGAACCTATTTTTCCAATTTCAAAGACTTTTTCAATAAGGAACTTGGTCAAGCATTTATACCACGCTCTAGGAGTTTGTTTAGGACCATAAAGGGCTTTGTGAAGTTTGTAAACATGATCAGGTTTATTAGGATTGATAAAGCCGGGAGGTTGTTTAACATAAACTTCCTCCTCAATTTCACCGTTTAGAAATGCACTTTTAATGTCCATTTGGTATAAAGTGATATCATGGTGATTAGCATAGGCAAGTAAGATGCGGATGGACTCAAGTCTAGCAACGGGGGCATATGTCTCACCGTAGTCCATACCTTCGACTTGAGTGTAGCCTTGGGCGACTAGACGAGCTTTATTGCGGACGACTTGACCATCTTCATCTTGCTTGTTGCGAAACACCCATTTGGTACCGATGATGTTGTGATTGTTGTCGGGCTTCTCGACCAATGTCCACACTTGATTTCTCTCAAAGTTGTGTAGCTCTTCATGCATGACATTTATCCAATCCGGATCTTCCAATTCTTCTTCAACCTTCATAGGTTCAATGCTAGAGATGAATGAATAATGTTCACAAAAGTTAGCCAAACGAGTTTTAGAGCGAGTGATTCTCCCGGTTTGGATATAATTGTAGATTTGCTCGACGGGATGGTCTTTGGCGACTCTTGCTCGAACTCGTGGAAGCTTTTGCTTGGGTCGGGGTGGAACATCTTCTTCATCTTGTTCTTCTTCTTCTTGGCCTTCTTCATTGTTGACGTTGCCATTCTCTTGTCGTGGTGGAGAAGGAGGTTGATAAGGTTCATCTTGGTGTACGTCCTCATTTTCTTCGTCTTGGTGTGTCCCACTCGTGGATGCTTCCAAGTCAACTCTTGGTTCACCTTGTCGTGACGTGGAAGCTTCCACTTGGACGGACGAGGTACTCTCCTTCACCTCCGTTGGACGAATCTTGCTGATAGAGAAGTCTTGAATTTCTTCCGAAGGGTCTTTGTCTCCTACATCAATTGGCAATTGCTCTACTTGCGAGCCGTTAGATTCATCAAACTTCACACCTACCATCTCTTCAACCTTTCGGGTGAAATTGTTATAGACCCGATATGTGTGAGAGTTTGAGCTATAACCCAGTAGGAAACCTTCATGAGCTTTAGGAGGAAATTTATAACGACGATGCTTATCAAGAATAAAGCACTTTGAGCCGAATACTCGAAAGTATCCAACTTGGGGTATGTTACCGGTGAGGACCTCGTATGCCGTCTTGCCGAGTAGCTTGTGAAGATACAAGCGATTTGTTGCATGACAAGCTATCTCAACTGCTTCCGCCCAAAAGTGTTTTGGAGTCTTGTACTCATCAAGTATCAGTCTTGCCACCTCAATAAGAATCCGGTTCTTCCTCTCAACAACTAAAATTTGTTGAGGCGTGTATGTAGCTGAGAACTCGTGTGAAATCCCTTCTTCGTCAAGAAAGGTATCCACATTTGCGTTCTTGAACTCCGTTCCATTGTCGCTCCGAACCTTCTTGATCTTCACATCAAATTGATTTTGGGCCTTCCTAGTGAAGTTCTTGAAGATCTTTTGGACCTGTGATTTATCATCAAGAAAGAACACCCACGTAAATCTTGAAAAATCATCGACTATGACTAGACCAAAGGAGTTACCATCGAGACTTTTATAGGCATTGGGACCAAAAAGATCCATATGAAGTAGCTCGAGTGGTCTTCTCGTGGTCATAATGTTCTTCACGGGGTGACTTCCTCCAACTTGTTTTCTTGCTTGACAAGCACTACAAAGTCTATCCTTGTCAAATATAACATCTTTTACTCCAAGGATATGATCACCTTTAATAAGATTATCAAGATTTAGCATGCCCACATGACCTAGCCTTCTATGCCACAACCAGCCTTGAGAAGATTTAGCAATTAAGCAAGTTCTAGGTTGAGCCTTTTTAGTGAAATCAACAATGTAAAGATCACCTCTACGTATACCGGTAAATACCATTTTATGGTTATATCTACGAAACACTTGGCAATCTACTTCAGTAAATAGGACATTGAAACCAAAGTCAGCAAGTCTAGATACGGAAAGTAAGTTGTAGCCAAGAGATTCAACGAGCATAACATTTTTTATGGAGCTATCATGTGAGATGGCCACCGTACCAAGGCCAACCACCTTACCCTTTGAGTTATCACCGAAAGTGACATACTTTCGAGGGCCGTTGTTTTCAGCAAGCTCACGAAACATATCTTTGTCTCCGATCATATGATCAGTACATCCACTATCAAGGACCCATTACTTTCCTCCAGCCATGTAGCTGCGAAGATTAGCCATAAGACCAAAGTGTCTCATCGCATCATCAAGATCATAGTCACTATCATCGTCCTCATCATAGTATACATGTTCAACATCGTCATGTGATGGATTAACTCCTAGAGAGGGTAATTCATTAAAAGTATGACTGTAACAATGTTCATCTCTCTGGATTCTAATGACTTCGTAAATGATATTGCTAATAATTCCAACATCTCCTTTTGCACTCGTAATATTAGTAAGCTCAAATAAGCAATCACCAAACTTGGGATCATTAGAACTCATCTTACTCAAGGCAATAGACTTAGGAAGAATCTCATCTAGAATTTTCAAGGAATAATTTGGGAATCGTTCCTCAAGGAATCTCCATAAGGTGTAGGCAAGCTAGCAAGCTAATTTCTTGGCAGACCTTTAGTGAATAAATTGACAATTCTAAGATTATGGATCATGTCAATAGAATCATCAAGGTAGGAGGCAAAGGATCAAAAATGCGAGCACAAGGAGTAGTAATGTACTTGGTCAAATGATATTCATTGAAGATCTCAAGCATCTCATTTTTCCACTCGTGAAAATACTCTCCATCAAGAATAGGCACTCTACGTCTAAGACTCCCTAATGTAGACTCATCCATC
Source organism: Triticum urartu (assembly GCF_056163025.1). Lineage (NCBI taxonomy): Eukaryota > Viridiplantae > Streptophyta > Magnoliopsida > Poales > Poaceae > Triticum > Triticum urartu. Next base: position 327,471,742 of record NC_141875.1, read on the forward strand.
TTCCTCCAAAGCTGTTTAAACCAAGGCAATGGAAACCAATGCTCTGATACCAATTGTAGGATCGAGAAGAGGTGTCTAGAGGGGGGGGGTGAATAGATTCTTGGAAAGAAAAGTTGCAATTTTTAATTTCTTTAAGTTGAAGTGGAGTTTTGGCACAAGTTTGAACATTCACAATACATATCAAGAAAGTATGACAAGAGTATATGAGCGGCGGAAAGTAAATCATGCAAGTTGCAAGAATGTAAAGGGATGGGATTGGAGTGTGCAAACGCAATTGGAGACACGGAGATTTTTGGCGTGGCTATGATAGGTGGTGCTATCGTACATCCACGTTGATGGAGACTTCAACCCACGAAGGGTAACGGTTGCGCGAGTCCATGGAGGGCTCCACCCACGAAGGGTCCATGAAGAAGCAACCTTGTGTATCCCACCATGGTCATCGCCCACGAAGGACTTGCCTCACTAGAGTAGATCTTCATGAAGTAGGCGATCTCCTTGCCCGTACAAACTCCTTGGTTCAACTCCACAATCTTGACGGAGGCTCCCAAGTGACACCTAACCAATCTAGGAGACACCATTGTCCAAGAGGTAACAAATGGTGTGTTGATGATGAACTCCTTGCTTTTGTGCTTCAAATGGTAGTCTCCCCAACACTCAACTCTCTCTCATAGGATAGGATTTTGTGGAAAGATGATTTGAGTGGAAAGCAACTTGGGGAAGGCTAGAAATCAAGATTTATGTGGTTGGAATGGAGTATCTTGACCTCAACACAAGTGTAGGTGGTTCTCTCTCAGAAAATGTATGTTGGAAGTGTAGGCATGTTATGATGTGTCTCTCCATGAATGAAGAGTGGGTGGAGGGGTATATATAGCCTCCACACAATATCTAACCGTTACGCACAAATCACCAAACTCGGTGGGACCAAATCATACAACTTGGTCAGACCGATTTAGTTCATAATGTGACCGTTAGGGTTTTCGGTGGGACCGACATGTCAACTCGGTGGGACCGATATCATTACGGTTAGGGCATAACGTAATCTCGGTGAGACCGATTACAAAAACTCAGTGAGACCGATTTTGGTAATAGACTAACCAGAGAGTTGGTCAGGCAATCTCGGTGGGACCGAATCGCTCTCTCGGTAGGACCGAAACGTTGCGAAAGTGAAACAAAGAGTTTGCATTGCAATCTCAGTGGGACAGATCGCTCATCTCGGTTGGACCAAAACGTTACGAAGGGAAACAAAGAGATTACAATCTCATCTCGGTGAGACCGAGATCCCTATCGGTGGGACCAAAAAGACTAGGGTTTTTGGCAGTGGCTATGTCAAGTGAACTCGGTGGCACCAGATAGAAAGTTTCGGTGGGACCGAGTTTGACTTTTGGTTTGGGATAAATGTGGATATGAGAAAGTGGTTGAGGGCTTTGGAGCATATCACTAAGCACTTCAAGAAAGCAAGCCATTAAGCAACACCTCATCCCCTCTTAATAGTATTGGCTTTCCTATGGATTCAATGTGATCTTTGATCACTAAAATTAAAATAGTAGAGTCCTGAGCTTTGAGCTTGAGACAATCATTTGTCGTCATCATCTTGAAGGTGTCCCACATCCTCTAGTCCATGCCACTCGACTGTTGGACTTATCAGAAATATGCTAGACGCAAGTATTAGTCCAACAAGAGATATGTTGACATTAATTACCAAAATCACCCGGGGAGCATTTGTGCTTTCAATTGGGTATTCAGACATCACACAAAACTTCTTTGGGGCACATGCACGCGGTGGTTGTCCTATGATACTCACTCGTGTGTGACGCTCTCTATGGGCTCGCGAGGTCATCGTCGATCGGTTTGAACCTGTACGGTAGGAGTATGTAGTACACGTCAAAGAGGGGGGCACATATACTACGCATCATGAACCTTGCTTCATGTGGGGACTTTCCGATTCCCGAGGCAGGTGCCACATCAAAGTTGTGCATTGGTATTCAAACATCACACAACACCATGCAGGCGGTGGTTACCCTATCGGAACTCACTCACATGCAGCGCTTCCACCTATGGGACCGCGAGGTTGTCCTCCATCACTTTGACCCAACGATAGAGGTTAATTTAATCATCAAGGATGATTCTTTTTTTTGTGTTACAGTAGGAGTATACAGTACATGTCGAGGGGGGCAGCACATACCACACGTCATGAACCTCGCTATTTGTGGTGACTTTTTGGTTTCTGTGGGAGATGCCACATCAAAGTTGTGCATTGGGTATTCAAACATTACACAAACACCTCTTTGGGACACATGCAGATGGTGGCTGTCCTATAGGACGCTCACTCAGGTGCGACGCTTCCCTCCCGTGGGCCCACGAGGTCATCGTCCATCACTTTGACCCAACGAGAGAGGTTAGTTTGACAAACAAGGAGGATTATTTTCGGGTTGTGTTGTGGTAGGAGTATATAGTATGCATCGAAGGGGGGATGGGACTAGCATATACTACGCATCTTGAACCTCGCTCCGTGTCGGGACTTTACGGATTTCAAGGCAGATGCCACATCAAAGTAGTGCATTAGGTATTCAAAACATCACAACCACACACCTCCATGCATATGGTTGGCACACATGCAAGCGATGGTGGTTGTCCTCTGGCACTCACGCGGTTTTCGACGATGCTTCCATCCGTGGGCCCGCTTGGTCTATCACTTTGACTGACAGCGAGAGAGGTTAATTTGACTTAGGAGGGGATTAATTTTTGGGTTGTCTTATAGTATAGGTCATGATGTGAGATTACATAGTATACTTTGAGAATATGTGTACGCATGAATCCATCCCGGCAGGTCAAAGTGGGGGGGGGGGGTGCATACAACGCATCATGAACCTCTTGCTCTATGTGGGGACTATGCGATTTTCAACGCATGCGCCACATAAATGTTGTGCATTGGGTTTTCAAACATATGTATCCATCATGCACCTCCATAAATATGTTTAGGACACATGCATGCAGTGGTTGTATTTGGACACTCTCACTCGCTTGGTTATCAGTGGCAAGCCTATATATTCATGGGCCCATGTGGACATCCATCATTTCGACCGACAACAAGAAAGGTTACCAGGGTGGATTCTTCTTCTTTGGTTCGTGTTACCGTATAGTAGGTCGATCATGGTGAGATTCCAGACCTAATAAAGTTTGAGTGCATGCGTAAGCATGAATCCCTCTCACCGGCTCGAAGTGGGGTGACATACGTATATATATGCTACGCGTCGTGAACCCTCGCTCAGTGTAGGTACTTTCCGGTTCAAAGCACAGTGACACATCAAACTTGTGCATTTGTTATTCAAATAGCACACACCACTTCCATATACATATGTTTGGGCCACATGCACGCAGTGGTTTTGTCTTCAGGCACTCCCTCACATGGTTATCAGCGACAAGCTAGCCCATTTTGTGGGGTCATGTGGACGTCCATCACTTTGAGCAACAATGAGAGAGGTTATATGACCAAGTTGGATTCTGCTTGGTCTGTGTTACAGTACATCTTGGTGAGATGCCCTCTCCCACCGACTCAAACTATGTGTGTGTGGGGGGGGGGGGTGGGGGGGACTACTTCACACTTCCTGCAACCTCCGTGGGGTTGGGGATGTCCGGTTAATTTGCAAGGCACATGTGCCACATGAAAAATTGTGAATTGGGTATTTAAATATCACACCACACCATTTTCATACATATAGTAGGGTCACCCACAGGTGGTTCATATGTGTTCTCACCCATCTTGTGCTACAAACACACATTTGTGGGCCCGCACATGGTCCACCTTTGACTGAAAGCGAAAGGGGGGTTTGACCATGATGGACTCCTATAGGTTTTGTGTCACGGTAGGGTGATATTTCAGACCTAGCTATTTTGGGGGCATGTGTTCATAGCTAGGATTCCCCGACCGCCAACACGAAGTGGGGTTCGTAGGTGGGTGGCGGACTAGCAATAATGTGCGCTTTGTGCGATAGGTGCCTGATACGTCTCCAACGTATCTATAATTTTTTATTGTTCCATGCTATTATATTATCAATCTAGGATGTTTTATAATCATTTTATAGTCATTTTATATCATATTTTGGTACTAACCTATTGACATAGTGCCAAGTGACAGTTGCTGTTTTTCCATGTTATTTTACATCGTAGAGAATCAATATCAAACGGAGTCCCAATGCCACAAAACTTTATGGAGAATTTTTATGGGCCATTGATACGTCTCCAACGTATCTGTCACAACCCTAGAATTGTTTGCAGATAGTTGCATCAGTGAGCATCATGCATCCTGTTATTTTCAAGAAACTTGAAATGAGGAAATTGAAAGCCTCAGAAATCATTTTAAAAGAAGGGCAAGAACCCTTTAAATTGCATTCATTGTTTCCAAAATGACTTCATAAATATTTGATAATTTTGCCAAGCCTTTGAGACCAAACCAAAAATAGTGCACATTTTTGAAGGAATTATTTTGGGACTTTGAAATTAAATCAATAAGTATTTTAGTTTTGGATTATATTCATTTTTATAGAATATAATTCAAAAGGCCCTGGAATTATTTATGTGTCTCTGGAAAAGTCCATAATGGCAACATAAAAATATTCAGAAGGTTTTGCCCTGTTTTGAATTTATTTTGAATTTTGAATCACTGGAAAAATGAATAAATAAAAACAAAACAAAACAGAAATAAAATAGAATAGAAACGTACCTGGTGGCCTGCTACTGTAGTCGGCCCAGCTTCTGAGCAGCCCACCCGAGCCCACCTTGCCAGTCATCTTCCTCGGCGTGCCAGAAGGACAGAGCGCGTCTGGCCGCGGCACGCCGGCACGCGCGCGCCACCTCCTGCTTGCTGCCGCTTCCCCGACATTGCCCTGGAGATGCCACACAACTCTCTGCTCTCTCTCTCTCACATGTGGTCTCTCCCCTCCCCTCTGCTCTCTCTCTCACGGGCGCCCAAACGAGCCGGAAAGCGCCGCCGCAAAACACCGTGCCCACTGCCGTACCCTTGCCCCGTGGACGTGTTCCCTTGACCCGCCTCGATGATGTGAAGCTCCACACCGCAACATATATCCTCAGATGCCTGGAATCACCGCCTTCGAGCTTGTCACCGTCGCATCTGCTCGCTGGCCGTCTTCGTCGATTTGCCGACAACCGTCCGTCCCCGAGCTCGTCGACGACCCCATCCGATGCGCTATGAGCCCCCGATTCCCCCCCCCTTTCCCGCTGACGTTCTCGCACCCTAGCGCCTAGGCCGTGCTAGCCGAGCTCCGGCCACCGCCTGCCTTGCCGCCGTCGTGGCCTGAGCTCGAGACAGCCGCGCCTTCGCACCACATCAAGCTCCTAGTGATCCCAGGAGGTTGCCTAGACCTTCACCTTGCTCGCTCGTGCCCCGTAGCACCGTTGCCCGCATGTGCCCAAGCGCCGCCGCCGCCCACCTCGACGCCGGCAACGCTACAGCCCTCCCCAGCAGCTGCCACTAGCACCACCCGACGCGCCGCACTGTGTGCATTCCAGCGAACCCACCCGCATGACAAGCTATGGCCGGAAACGGCCGGCCGGTGATCGCCGCCATGCACTGCTTAGCGCCGGCGATTAGTCGCCGGCTAAACACCATTGTTAGCACTAATTAACCCCCCTATCACTAACATGTGGGCCCTAGTGCCTAAATTAATTAGTTTAACTTCTCTGTTAGATTAGTACTAATCTCAGGGGGGGCCGCTTGTCAATGTTGGCTAGGCCACGTCAGCATTGGCCGGACCCACACGTCAGCCTCTCTAGTTGACATTGTATCATTGACCAGTGGACCCCACTGGTTAGATTTGACCTGGACGGCGCCTGTTGACCTCCTGACGTCAGCATGACCTGATGGTGACGCAGTAATACATTTTCTGGATTTATTAGTAATCAGGAAATTCCAGAAAATGTTCAAAACTTCTAAAAATCATAGAAAATAATCTATAACTCAGATTGAAAAGATTTATATATGAAAAATGATCAGAAAAATCCAATATATCCATCTATACTATTTCCATGCATGTTTAAACAACTTAACCTTGCTGTTTAGATCAAAACATGATAATGCACTTTATAAGTTCTTAGTTTGAATTTGAATTTGAATCTTTGGTTCAAATCAACTCAGACCCTTCTGTTCTTAGCTGCATTAGCTCAAATCACAGCATATCGACATGTCATGATCATGCATCATATTGTGCATTGCATTGATTGTGTTCTTTCTGTGTTTGCCGGTGGTTGTCCCCTCTCGATAGACGTGGTTCCGACGATGAGTTCGATGACACCGATGAAGAGTTATACTATCTTTAGTAGTGTCAGGCAAGCAAAACCCCCTTGTCCATTCCGATACAATCCCACTCTCTCGCTCCTGCTCTCTTTTACTGCATTAGGACAACCACGAGTCATCTGTTACTTGTTGCAGTAGTTGAACCCCTTATCCTCTGCATGACCTGTCATTGCCACAATAAATAGATGAAACCCACTAGCATGAGTAGGAGTTGTTTGAGCCCTGATGTGCCTACTCATTCATGCTTGTTTGTCATGGCTGCTACTGCTTAGAGTTGAGTCAGGTCTGATTCATCGGGGATGAATTGGAATAGTGATGAACATGTCCTACTGTGTGTGAGCTAAGTGTGTGAACACGAGTTGGTAAAGGTAGCGGTGAGAGGCCATGTAGGAGTACATGGTGGGTTGTCTCATTGAAATCGTTCTCAGGAACTGAGTTCTGTGTTTGTGATCCATGAACAGCTACTACCACCCATTGGGCCCAAAACCAATGGACCCTCTCGACTTATTAACTGCCCTTGCCCTCTGTCTAGGAGTTGCAACTAGTTTCTCGTGTTTGTGGGATATGTGTTGGCGGCCGTGCGTAGCGCTGACCCTAGGGGTGGGCTATGATGTGGTAGATACACTGCGGCATGGTGTACCGGGTGCTCGTTTGGTGTCTCGGGAACCCTGCACACATCGTTTGGGGCTGTGAGCGAAACTCAGGCCAGATCTCCTTGCGGATGGAACCCGAATAGGTGATAAACCTGGACTAGAGACTTGTGTGGTTAGTCAGGTCGTGGCCGACTCCCTCGCCAGGCTTCCGCTTGAAGGTTGCTGAGATACACGACGTGTACATGGTGGTAAGTGGCGAGAGCGTGTGTGAAGAAGTACACCCCTGCAGGGTTATAAATGATCTTCGAATAGCCGTGTCCGAGGTAAAGGACTTCTGGGTTGCCTGTACAGTTCATAGATAACTTGAAGTGGATACCCTAAAACTCGTAGGATAAGTGTGAGTGCTATGGATGGCCTTCTCGTAGGGAGACAGGAGCGGATCCATAGTGGTGTATTGAATGGTGAATTTGTGGACTCGTGTGCGCCACCTGAAAAGAGTTGCTTGCGGTCGTAGTTCAGGTTAGCCACTGAGTCAAAGCTGGCTTGCTGCAGTTAAACTCCACTACCCCTTTCTTGATACCGACGCATATGTAGTTAGTTCTGATGTAAGTCTTGCTGGGTACAATTGTACTCACATTTGCCTATTTTATGTTTTTGCAGAGAGACTACAGTCTCGCTAGTAGTTCCGTGTGGACTTCGACGTTTAGCTTGTTACCTCAGCTATGATCTTGTGCCCCTGGCAGGGTCTTGTAGATAGTCAGGCTTCTCAGCCTTTTTCATTTGTAGTTGTCTGTACTCAGACAAGTTAAGCTTCCGCATGTGCTTGTTGCTTGTATTCTCTGTATGTTGGGTCATGAGACCCATGTTTGTAATATCTCGCTCCTCGGAGCCTATTTAATAAATACTTGAGTCGTAGAGTTATGTTGTGATGCCATGTTGTATTCGCACATATCGAGCATATTGTGTGTATGATTGGAATGCTTGGTATGTGTGGGATCCGACAACCTAGTTGTTTATCCTTGGGTGCCTCTCTTATGGGGAAATGTAGTCTTGTGCTTCCCTGATGCCATAGTAGTCCGCTACAGCCCGGTTCATCGGAGTCCTGCTAGCCCAGCACTACTGCTCCGGAACACTTGACTGGCCGGCATGTGATTCACTTCGTTCCTGTGTCTGTCCCTTCGGGGAAATGTCACGCGGTGACATCTAGAGTCCTGCCTAGCCTGCTACAGCCCGGGTTCCCGGAGTCCTGTTAGCCCAGCGCTACAGCCCGGATTCGCACACTGCTGACCGACATGCTCGATGTTAATTCATGTATGCCTGTCTCCGTAAGTTAGTGCCACTTTGGGTTCACGACTAGTCATGTCGGCCCGGGTTCTCTATCATATGGATGCTAGCGACACTATCATATACGTGAGCCAAAAGGCGCAAATGGTCCCGGGCCATGGTAAGGCGACACCCGTGGGAATACCGTGCGTGAGGCCGAAAAGTGATATGAGGTGTTACCGGCTAGATCGATGTGACTTGGAATCGGGGTCCTGACAGCGTTGGTATCAGAGCCTGACTGCCTGTAGGATTACCAAGCCAAACTGGTCGAAGTTGTGTCTAGAAATGCTTTAGTTATGTAAGGGAATTGATTGGGGAAGGGAACTTAAGGCTCTTTTTACTCCTTTACCTTATGCCCTTCTGATCTGAGTCATCCTCTTCCTTTCTACGGGGATTAAGAACTAGGCTTTCTCATCTTCTATCAGGATCACGTGTTACTAATCTGTAGACTTATATGATTGTTGGTTTCAAGCCCCAGTTTAGTTCCTACTACTTCTGTGTGTTGACAGTTGATCTTAGAACCTTAATATTGTGTTGTTGAGTGGTTATGCCACCATTTTGTAGGATGTCTCAAATATTTTTGAGCATTTACAGCCGTTATGCTGTCCGAGTCATCCCAGGTTTCTAAATAGTCTGATGCATTTGCAAATCCCGTCTTTCCGTTCCCGATGTCCCTTTGGGCCAGTTCAACCACACGAATCGATGAGTTGAGGTACTCTATTGCCTTGACATATATGTTGGAGCTATTATTACGACCCTAGGTGTCTTAGGGAGTCACCTAGTAATCTAGCAATGTTTTGTGTCCCAGTGTGATGATTCTGGCTGCCATTCTCTAAAGCATCTCGTGATGTTATTAGTTAGTTGAAAGCACAAGTGCTCCCTAGGTGGTTTTGGTAATTAATGACAACATATCTCTTGTTGGACTAACGTTTCTATCTAGTATGTTTCAGATAAGTTCAACAATGGAGTGGCATGGACTAAAGGTTGTGGGAAGTTCTCCAAGATGCTAAGGACAAAGGATTGGCTAAAGCTTAAAGCTCAAGACTCTTCATTTTACATTTTAGTGATCCAAGATCACATTGAGTCCATAGGAAAAGCCAATACTATCAAGGAGGGATGAGGTGTTGCTTAATGAGCCTCTTGCTCAAGTGCTTAATGATATGCTCCAAAATCCTCAGCTACTTTCCCACTTCCACATATGACCTAAACCCAAAGGAAATTCGGACCTACCGATTATTTCTATCCGGCGCCACCGAGTTTCACTTGTCAAAGCCACTGCCAGAAACCCTAATCAGTTCGGTCTCACCGATGGGATCTCGGTCTCACCGAGATGGGCTTGCAAACTCTCTGTTACCTATTGTGAATGTTGAAATTATGCCTAAACTCCACTTAAACCAAAAAGGCTTAAAAATTGCAACTTTAGCATTAAGTGTCTAATCACCCCCCCTCTAGACAAATCTACCTCAAGGTCCTACAAGTGGTATCAGAGCATTGGTCTCCATTGCCTTGGTTTAATCACCATTGGAGGAAGATGGATGTGTCTACTTTAGGGAGTCTTAGACATAGAGTGCCTATTCTTGATGGAGAATATTTTCATGAGTGAAAAAATGAGATGCTTGTAATCTTCAATCAACATCATTTGAACAAGTATATTGCTAGCCCTTGTGCACCTCATATTGATCCTTTGCATCCTACCCTAGATGAAGATATTGACTTAATTCGCAATCTTAGAACTATTGAGCTCATCATTAGAGGATTGTCCAAAAATTTGATTGCTAGTTTGCCTACTCTTAATTGTGCCTATACTATATGGAAATTTCTTGAGGAACGATTTCCCGATTATTCCTTCAAAAACTTGGATGAAATTCTCCATAAATCTATTACCTTGAGTAAGATGAACTCTAGTGATCCTAGTTTTGGTGATTGTCTATTTGAGGCTACCAATCTCAAGCGTGCTAAAGGAGATGTTGGAATCATTATATCCGAAGCTATAAGAATTCATAAAGGTGACCACTTTGATGATCATTTATCTAATGAATTACCCTCTCTAGGAAATGATGAGTCACAAGATCATGGTGAACATGTATACTATGATGATGATGATGATGATAGTGACTTCGATCTTCATGATGCAATGAGACATTTTGGTTTTACGGCAAATCTTCGGGGATATGCGTCAGGAGGAAAGGAAAGGGTTCTTGATAGTGGATGTACTGATCATATGACCGGAGATGAAGAGATGTTCCGTGAGCTTGCTGAAAATGACGGCCCTCGAAAATATGTCACCTTTGGTGATAATTCAAAGGGTAAAGTGGTTGGCCTTGGTAAGGTGGCCATCTCACATGATAGTTCCATTCAAAATTTCATGCCCGTTGAATCTCTCGGCTACAACTTACTTTCAGTATCTAGACTTGCTGATTTCGGTTTGAATGTCCTATTTACTGAGGTAGATTGCCAAGTATTTCGTCGAGACAATCATAAAATGGTCTTTACCAGTATGCGTAGAGGTGATCTTTACATTGTCGATTTCTCTAAAAAAGCACAACCTAAAACTTGCTTTGTTGCTAAATCCTCAAAAGGTTGGTTGTGGCATAGACGACTAGGTCACATTGGCATGAGAAACCTTGACAAGCTTATTAAAGGAAATCATATCCTTGGAGTTAACGATGTCATATTTGATAAGGATAGACTTTGCAGTGCTTGTCAAGCAGGTAAATAGGTTGGAGGAAGGCATCGCGTGAAGAACATCATGACCACAAGGAGGCCACTCGAGCTACTTCATATGGATCTTTTTGGTCCCAATGCCTACAAGAGTCTCGGTGGGAATTCCTTTGGTCTAGTTATAGTTGATGATTTTTCAAGATTTACGTGGGTGTTCTTTCTTAATGACAAGTCACAGGTCCAGAAGATCTTCAAAAACATCACTAGGAAGGCCCAAAATCAGTTTGACGTGAAGATCAAGAAGGTTCAGAGTGACAACGGAACAGAGTTCAAGAACGCAAATGTGGACACCTTTCTTGATGAAGAAGGGATTTCACACGAGTTCTCGGCTACGTACACACCTCAACAAAATGGAGTTGTTGAGAGGAAGAACCGGACGCTCATCGAAATGGCAAGAATGATGCTTGATGAATACAAGACGCCGAAGCACTTTTGGGCAGAAGCGGTTGAGACAGCTTGTCATGCAACAAATCGCTTGTATCTTCACAAGCTACTCGGCAAGACGGCATACGAGCTCCTCACCGGTAACAAACCCCAAGTTGGATACTTTCGAGTATTCAGCTCAAAGTGCTACATTCTTGACAAGTATCATCGTTCAAAGTTTGCTCCTAAATCTCATGAAGGTTTTCTACTTGGTTATGGCTCAAACTCTCACACTTACCGTGTCTACAACAATTTCACCCGAAAGGTTGAAGAGACGGTAGATGTGAAGTTTGATGAATCTAATGGCTCGCAAGTAGAGCAATTGCCAATCGATGTAGGAGACAAAGACCCTTCAGAAGCAATCCAAGACTTGTCTATTGGAAAAATTCGTCCAACGGAGGTGAAGGAGAGTACCTCGTCCGTCCAAGTGGAAGCTTCTACTTCACGACAAGGTGAACCAAGAATTGATACGGAAGCATCCACAAGTGGGACACACCAAGATGAAGAAGACAAGGAAATGCATCAAGACGAACATCAACAACCTCCTTCTCCACCACGACAAGAGAACGACAACGTCAACAATGAAGAAGGCCAAGAAGAACAAGATGAATAAGATGTTCAACGAAGACCCAAGCAAAAGCTCTCACGAGTTAGAGCAAGAATTGCCAAAGATCATCCCGTCGAGCAAATCTTCAATGATATACAAACCAGGAGAATCACTCGCTCAAAGACTCGTTTAGCTAACTTTTGTGAAAACTATTCATTCATCTCTAGCATTGAACCTATGAAGGTTGAAGAAGCATTGGAAGATCCGGATTGGATAAACGCTATGCATGAAGAGCTACACAGCTTTGAGAGAAACCAACTTTGGACATTGGTTGAGAAGCCCGACAACAACCACAACATCATTGGTACCAAATGGGTGTTTCGCAACAAGCAAGATGAAGATGGACAAGTGGTTCGCAACAAAGAACGTCTCGTCACCCAAGGGTACACACAAGTCGAAGGTATGGACTATGGTGAGACATATGCTCCCGTTGCTAGACTTGAGTCCATTCGCATCTTACTTGCCTATGCTAATCACCATAATATCACCTTGTACCAAATGGACATTAAAAGTGCTTTTCTAAATGGTGAAATAGAGGAGGAAGTTTATGTCAAACAACCTCCCGGCTTTATCAATCCTAAGAAACCAAATCATGTTTACAAACTTCACAAAGTTTTTTATGGTCTTAAACAAGCTCCTAGAGCATGGTATAAATGCTTGACCAAGTTCCTTATTGCAAGTGGTTTTGAAATTGGTAAAATTGATTCTACTCTTTTTACTAAAACGGTTAATGGAGAACTATTTGTATGCCAAATTTATGTTGATGATATACTATTTGGTTCAACTAACCCTCTCTTTAGTGAAAAGTTTGGAAAGCTAATGTCAGAGAAGTTTGAGATGTCTATGATGAGTGAACTCAAATTCTTTCTCGGTTTGCAAATTAAGCAAACTAAGGAAGGTACATTTGTCTCTCAAACGAAGTACACCAAGGACTTATTCAAGAAGTTCAATATGCAAGAATGCAAAGGTATGCCTAGACCCATGCCTACTAGTGGACATCTTGATTTGACCAAAGATGGTGAACCGGTTGATTAAAAGGTTTATCGCTCTATGATTGGTTCTTTGTTATACCTATGTGCTTCACGTCCCGACATTATGCTAAGTGTGTGCATGTGTGCACGTTATCAAGCTGCTCCTAAAGAATGTCATCTTAAGGCCGTGAAAAGGATAGTGAGATACTTAATTCATACACCAAACTTTGGCATTTGGTATCCTAAGAGGTCTTCTTTTGATCTTGTTGGCTATTCCGACTCGGATTATGCCAGAGACAAGGTTGATAGAAAGTCTACTTCGGGTACTTGTCAATTTCTTGGTAGATCTCTTGTGTCTTGATCTTCCAAGAAACAAAACTCGGTATCCTTATCCACCGCCGAAGCGGAATACATTGCCGCTGGTTCATGTTGTGCTCAATTACTTTGGATGACCCAAACTCTTAAAGATTATGGGATCTATGTGAAACATGTTCCACTGCTTTGTGACAATGAAAGTGCTATCAAAATTGGTCATAATCCTGTACAACATTCTCGAACTAAGCATATTGAAGTTCGTCATCATTTCATTCGAGACCATGTTGCTAAGGGTGACATTGATCTTAAGCATGTTCGCACCGATAAGCAATTAGCGGATATATTTACTAAACCTCTTGATGAGAAAGTATTTTGCAGGTTGAGAGGTGAATTGAACATTATTGATGCTTCGAACTTGGAGTAGGAACTCCATTGGATACATGCAAGACATGAGCTTATGACTAATCCATGATATATCTCTTATGATGACTATCTTATGTCTTGGATATATTTGCACCTTGCATGTTGTCTAACCCATGTAGATGCTTGGTTGAATCTAATTCCATGAGATTGCGACTCACTCACATCTTGAGCAATCTCTACATCACCAAGTCTCTACACAATGTTGGTTGAAGTAAAGGAAGCACAAAACCATTCAAACATATCCTTTGACAAATTCTATGTTGAGCTTCATGATTGTCATTTTTGGATACACAAGTGCTCTTCCTTGCAAGAACTAACCCATGTAGGTAGATGAACTCAAACTCCAAGTGGTTCTCCCAACTCTTGATGAGCTACATCAACCTTGAGCACCCACACAAGTTCAACTACATGAGCAAGAACCACACCACCACCCAAGGTATGTTATTCCATCTTAGAGAAGCTTTACTCCAAGACATGAGTCAAAGCAACTCAACAAGATGTGAATACATCAAGATGCTTAAATGAAAAATGGTAACCCCATTTTGAGCTTAAACAATGAGTATGACCTATGATCAAGTGTTCTCACTTGACTCCTAAGTCAATATACTCTAACATAGGTGACTATGTCACCACCCAACTCTAGATGAAGTTCTCTTGTGTTCTTTTCTGTGTTATTGCATTTGTCTCATGCATGTTTATTTTCTTTCTCTTTTTCAAAAACAAAAAAAAACTTCATCTAGATCTTTCAGTTTCTTCTCTTTTCTTTTTGTTTTTGTTCTGCATTTTCTGCATTCAATTCATTGCAAATCTTTGTGAGATCCTACATGTCTAGTGAGCTGAGGTGACAAGTGTTTTTCTCTGTGTGAACTCGGATTCACCGACTTGTAATTTTTGGTCCAACCGAATCTTTTCGGTACCACCGAAACATGCCACTCGGTGCCACCGACTTCGCAACAGGAAAAAACAGTTTGCCACTTGTTCTATATTTCTTCTGATCCAGCTCTACTCAATGAATCTTGTCCTCTACAGCATCACAGTTTTATCCATTGCTTTGTGCTGAGTCTCAAGGACCAAACCTATATGACGGATTCCAGAAAGCCCTTCTTGGAAATTGATGTCAAAGGGGGAGAGAGAGATCACATCAAAGCTCAAGGGGGAGAGAAAGTCTCAAGGACCAAACCTACAAGAGAGAAAGTATTAAGGGGGAGAAAGAGATTTCCAGGGGAGAGAATACTCAAGGATCCCAGATGTCCCAGATGCTTGATGTTCAAGAGGAGAGATGTCACATGTCTTTTTGGGGGAAAGACATGTTCGTATGTGCTTATTTGCATTAAGTTCTATCCATTTGTATCTTTCAGCTCTGATTTTCTGTTCCCTATCTTCTCCCAATATCCCATGTAAGATTCAGGGGGAGCAAGACACCTAAGGGAAAGAAATCAGTCAAATTCATTGCATATCTATACTCTTGGGGACATGTTGAATCCAATGTGGTACCTTGTACTCACTCTCTACATGTCATCTCAGTCTTGGTTCTCTTGTGGCTTCTTTGGTTTGCTCTGGCTGGTGGAGGTACCTGTGTTATCTAACCTTGTTTGTGCAGGTTCATTCCATCCTAAGCCAGCTAAAGACTTAAGTGTATGCATCAAAATCATGAGTATGAGGAATTCTTGCTTATGTACATACTGTTTGCAAGAAGGACTCATGAGCATGAAGGTATTTTCCTTGATAATCTTTTGCTCTGATGCATATGGCCAAGATACATGTAACACATTGCCTACTCTGTCATGGTTATGCTCTTACATGCCTCTATATTTCACATTTACATGAGTGCATACATGTAGGGGGAGCCTATGCTTGTTACATGTCCTTCCAAAGCTTTACTTGCTGTTCTTTATATCTTTATCTAAAGCTTTGATGTATGTTGCCATCAATTACGAAAAAGGGGGAGATTGAAAGCACAAGTGCTCCTTAGGTGGTTTTGGTAATTAATGACAACATATCTCTTGTTGGACTAACGTTTCTATCTAGTATGTTTCAGATAAGTTCAACAATGGAGTGGCATGGACTAAAGGTTGTGGGAAGTTCTCCAAGATGCTAAGGACAAAGGATTGGCTAAAGCTTAAAGCTCAAGACTCTTCATTTTACATTTTAGTGATCCAAGATCACATTGAGTCCATAGGAAAAGCCAATACTATCAAGGAGGGATGAGGTGTTGCTTAATGAGCCTCTTGCTCAAGTGCTTAATGATATGCTCCAAAATCCTCAGCTACTTTCCCACTTCCACATATGACCTAAACCCAAAGGAAAATTTGGACCTACCGATTATTTCTATCCGGCGCCACCGAGTTTCACTTGTCAAAGCCACTGCAAGAAACCCTAATCAGTTCGGTCTCACCGATGGGATCTCGGTCTCACCGAGATGGGCTTGCAAACTCTCTGTTACCTATTGCAATACTCTCGGTCTCACCGAGATATGCAATCGGCCCCACCGAGTTTGCTTGGCCAACTCTCTGTTTCGCTTATTACCCAAATCGGTCCCACCGAGTTTGAGTAATCGGTCAAACCGAGTTTTGGATTTACCCTAACCCTACCATATCGGTCCTACCGAGTTGCATGTCAGTCCCACCGAAAATCTCTAACGGTCACTAGGTTTACTATTTCGGTCTGACCAAGTTTGTTGATTCGGTCCCACCGAGATTGGTAAATTGTGTGTAACGGTTGGATTTTGTGTGGAGGCTATATATACCCCTCCACCTCCTCTTCATTCGTGGAGAGAGCCATCAGACTAAGCCTACATTTCCAGCATCCTATTTCTGAGAGAGAACTACCTACTCATGTGTTGAGGCCAAGATATTCCATTCCTACCATATGAATCTTGATCTCTAGCCTTCCCCAAGTTGCTTTCCACTCAAATCTTCTTTCCACCAAATCCAAATCCTGTGAGAGAGAGTTGAGTGTTGGGGAGACTATCATTTGAAGAACAAGAGCAAGGAGTTCATCATCAACACACCATTTGTTACTTCTTGGAGAGTGGTGTCTCCTAGATTGGCTAGGTGTCACTTGGGAGCCTCCGACAAGATTGTGGAGTTGAACCAAGGAGTTTGTAAGGGCAAGGAGATCGCCTACTTCGTGAAGATCTACCGCTAGTGAGGCAAGTCCTTCGTGGGCGATGGCCATGGTGGGATAGACAAGGTTGCTTCTTCGTGGACCCTTCGTGGGTGGAGCCCTCCGTGGACTCGCGCAACCGTTACCCTTCGTGGGTTGAAGTCTCCATCAACGTGGATGTAGGATAGCACCACCTATCCGAACCAAGGGAAAAACATCCGTGTCTCCAATTGCGTTTGAATTCTCCAAACCCTTCCCTTTACATTCTTGCAAGTTGCATGCTTTACTTTCCGCTGCCTATACACTCTTTGCATGCTTGCTTGATATGTATTGTGAATGTTGAAATTATGCCTAAACTCCACTTAAACCAAAAAGGCTTAAAAATTGCAACTTTAGCATTAAGTGTCTAATCACCCCCCCCTCTAGACACATCTACTTCAAGGTCCTACATTAGTAGGTATTCCTTTCCTGGGTTCTTGAACCCAAGATTCACTCTACTTACCCCATGTTGATAGTGTTTGCTAGTTCCTTTAGGAAATTAGTAATCTTGTGATAGTCTTCAAGGTCCATGGTGCATCATTCTTCCAAGACCATGAACAATTATGGCAGAAGTTATTTTGAACCAAAAGATCACAACAAGAGTGATCTTGATGAGTTCTTCGTTCTACATTGTGAATCTGCCAGTTCTACCTTTCTGCATGGGTTATCCGGAAGAAATGTTGAGCTTTGCTCGACATACTAATCCATGCATCCACAACTCAGAAAATCATATGTTCTTGAGTTGTCCCTCATTAGTTGTTTTATGACCTCCGTCTATCGATTTGTAGTCAGGAGGGTCGTGCACTCGTGTTATCGATGCCTATTACTCTCGTGGTTCGTCAAGCCATTCTATTCCAGAATGACTAGGAGAAACAGACTCCAGTACCTCATCCATATCCAGGATTGGGTCAAAGAAGTTGTAATCCGCAAATGAAATGCCAATCCAGCTTTTGATTATGTTCTACCATGGAGTATTACCATATTTATATCAAGAATGTCATGGAAATTTCACACCATCCTATGAACTCTTGATACAGTGATACTTCTTGCCATCATTATTCATTCCTTGGTCCCCATGTTATCCGACAAGTGAATCGTGATGCGTGAAATCTATACTCCTAGCAACTCCGTTGCTTGGTAGTTAATGGACAATAATTTCATTCTTAGCGTGTTGGTTACCGAATCATCATCCTAAGATTGATCGTGCTACCTAGCCTCATTCCCAGTGCACTTTTCGATCAATGAGTTAGGATTGTGTCAATCCCTTGCTCTTTTGATCATATCATCTTTCCTCGAAAGCAAGATTGCTCCCAAGCTTAATAACATTTCGGTGGTTCGTGATTTTCCGAATATCTTCTCGGAAGTGTTACCAGGTTGTCACCTGACCGCTATGTTGAGTTCGTGATCAAGTTGGTTTCTTGTAAACCACTCCTTCTCCAAGAACCCGTGTTGGATACCCCTGAGCTAGTTGGTTAAGCTAAACAACAACTTGGAGGGTTGGAAGATAAAATCTCTATCCGACTTAGTTCATTTTAGGGGATATCTTGTGTGTGTGTGTGTTGAAGAAAGATAAAATCTTCATTGATTTGTCCTCGTGATAAGTTATTGGATCTATTGTCTTATCCAAACTTTGATTTGAGTGTGGGCTATCCTCAAATCAAATCAGAACCAACAATGTTCGTAATGTTGTCTTACTCGTGGTTGATCCCTCGGGCATACACCATTACATCCTTTGGCCTGACCAATTCTATCACCGTGTTCACTTAATTATGGAATTCCATCTATATGGAAGCCTGGATAGTTTGTTGTTGAGTCCATTGACACAAATTTCATCTTGTCCATGATTCATGTTGAACATGTAAATTAGTGTTGGAAACTTTGTAAGCAATGCTTCGTGTTCCGTTCATGAAGCTTATGCTTGGATGGAAGAAGTGACTTCCTCGAATTCATGCGCATTCTATGCAAGTTGCCGCCGTGAATACAAGAAAGATTGTTTTTGCTTCCTCTGGAATGATCCCAAGTTAGTCACGCATGTGCAAAGTACTCTATGGTTTGATAGGTTGGCCGCCTCCATTCTATATGTGTTTCCTAGCACACCAAGCCACTGAATGACTTGTTCAAGGAGAAGAAGTTCCTTCTTAAGAGCATGCCTTATGCAAGGACTTTGATATCCTCGACGATGGTTCCCCACCTGAACTCGGTGGTGTTTTATTATAAGACTGCTACGTGGTCATGCTTGTCTGGGACAGCGTGTTCACATGTGTGTAGTAGAACCAGCTCATGTTTTGGAGCTTACTACCATAGTCTGTTTCCCGAGAATCTCGCAATGTCATCTTGTAGAATTGTGTTGTGAACTTTCCTTCCAGACATGATGAGTCTGGAATATTCTGACACCAACCAGATCTGAATCTCAGGCAGATATGATGGTTGGAACATTCCCGACATTTGCCTTTTGTTCCCAGCTTGCACCGCCTTGTGCCAATTTCCCATGGGCTGCCCTTATCAGCAATTGTTGTTCAGGATCATCTTTAGAAGTGGTCCTACCATGGGTCCCATCCATTTTCGATGATAAGCAAAAATCATCCATTGTGTTGTCTTCAAAAAGGTAGTCCACATCATCCATTCTAGTCAGGGTATGTCATTCTTTTGAACTCCTTCAAACCATTGCTCGAGATTTTCCCTAGGCTGGTATAGAGAATTTTATTGATCTCTGGATCAAAACTAATTCTTTTTGCCACTTAAGGGATAATTCTACGAGTCATCCTTCTCTAGGGTGTCTCGTTATGGTATCATGGCAACTCAAATCCTCGCTACGTTGACAACCGTTCACCACCCTCTTAGGTGTGGAATTGTTGTCTACCTAGTGAACCCTCGTCATCTGTTCCACTCCACCCCTCTAGATGTGTACTTCGTGTCTCAGCTCGAAAGATGTTTCAATGTCTCACTCCGTGAGTTGATCCTGAGTTGTTCGATCTTCGGTAAGATCGATCCTTCTAGAGTTTTCTCTTTCCTCTCATTGTCATGTTAGTTGGAGTTCTCGGGGCAGGACATCGAGAAATGATGGTGATCGAATCAACGTTCTTATGAAGTGCCACCTAGATCATGAAGATCGTGTTAGTTTGCGTTCCCCCTCTTTTTTTCCCTACGCTTGAATCTCGGGACGAGATTCTTGTTTAGTGGGGGTGAGTTGTCACAACCCTAGAATTGTTTGCAGATAGTTGCATTAGTGAGCATGATGCATCCTGTTATTTTCAAGAAACTTGAAATGAGGAAATTGAAAGTCTCAGAAATCATTTTAAAAGAAGGGCAAGAACCCTTTAAATTGCATTCATTGTTTCCAAAATGACTTCATAAATGTTTGATAATTTTGGTAAGGCTTTGAGACCAAACCAAAAATAGTGAACATTTTTTAAGGAATTATTTTGGGACTTTGAAATTAAATCAATAAGTATTTGAGTTTTGGATTATATTCATTTTTTATAGAATATAATTCAAAAGGCCCTGGAATTATTTATGTGTCTCTGGAAAAGTCCATAATGGCAACATAAAAATATTCAGAAGGTTTTGCCCTGTTTTGAATTTATTTTGAATTTTGAATCAATGGAAAAATGAATAAATCAAAACAACACAAAACAGAAATAAAACAGAACAGAAACGTACCTGGCGGCCTGCTACTGTAGTCGGCCCAGCTTCTGAGCAGCCCACCCGAGCCCACCTTGCCAGTCATCTTCCTCGACGCGCTAGAAGGACAGAGCGCGTGTGGCCGTGGCATACTGGCACGCGCGCGCCACCTCCTGCTTTCTGCCGCTTCCCCGATGTCGCCCTGGAGATGCCACGCACCTCTCTGATCTCTCTCTCTCTCTCTCACACGGTCTCTCCCCTCCCCTCTGCTCTCTCTGTCATGAGCGCCCAAACGAGCCGGAAAGCGCCGCCGCAAAACACCATGCCCACTGCCGTCCCCTTGCCCCGTGGACGTGTTCCCTTGACCCGCCTCGATGATGTGAAGCTCTGCGCCGCAACATATGTCCTTGGATGCCTGGAATCGCCGCCTTTGAGCTTGTCACCATCGCATCTGCTTGCTGGCCGTCTTTGTTGATTCGTCGTCAACCGTCCGTCCTCGAGCTCGTCGACGACCCCATCCGATGCGCTGTGAGCCCCCGATTCTCCCCCCTTTCCCGCTGCCGTTCCCGCACCCTAGCGCCTAGGCCGTGCTAGCCAAGCTCCGGCCGCCGCCTGCCTTGCCACTGTCATGGCCGGAGCTCGAGACAGCCGCGCCTTCGCACCGCATCAAGCTCCTGGTGATCCCAGGAGGTTTCCTAGACCTTCACCTTGCTCGCTCGTGCCCCGTAGCACCGTTGCCCGCATGTGCCCGAGCGCCGCCGCCGCCCACCTCGACGCCGGCGACACTACAGCCCTCCCCAGCAGCTGCCACTTGCACCACCTGACGCGTCGCACTGTGTGCATTCTAGCGAACCCACCCACATGACAAGCCGTGGCCGGAAACGGCCGGCCGGTGATCGCCGCCGTGCACTGCTTAGCGCCGGTGATTAGTCGCCGGCTAAACACCATTGTTAGCACTAATTAACCCCCCTCTCACTAACATGTGGGCCCTAGTGCCTAAATTAATTAGTTTAACTTCTCTGTTAGATTAGACCTAATCTCAGGGGCCCCGCCTGTCAACGTTAACTAGGCCACGTCAGCATTGGCCGGACCCACACGTCAGCCTCTCTAGTTGACACTGTATCACTGACCAGTCGACCCCACTGGTCAGGTTTGACCTGGACGGCGCCTATTGACCTGCTGACGTCAGCATGACCTGATGCTGACGCAGTAATACATTTTCTAGATTTATTAATAATCAGGAAATTCCAGAAAATGTTCAATACTTCTAAAAATCATAGAAAATAATCTATAACTCAGATTGAAAAGATTTATATATGAAAAATGATCAGAAAAATCCAATCTATCCATCTGTACTATTTCCATGCATGTTTAAACAACTTAACCTTGCTGTTTAGATCAAAACATGATAATGCACTTTATAAGTTCTTAGTTTGAATTTGAATTTGAACCTTTGGTTCAAATCAACTCAGACCCTACTGTTCTTAGCTGCATTAGCTCAAATCATAGCATATCGACATATCATGATCATGCATCATATTATGCATTGCATTGATTGTGTTCTTTCTGTGTTTGCCGGTGGTTGTCCCCTCTCGATAGACATGGTTCCGACGATGAGTTCGATGACACCGATGAAGAGTTATACTATCTTCAGAAGTGCCAGGAAAGCAAAACCCCCTTGCCCATTCCGATGCAATCCCACTCTCTCGCTCTTGCTCTCTTTTACTGCATTAGGACAACAATGATTCATCGGTTACTTGTTGCGGTAGTTGAACTCCTTATCCTCTGCATGACCTGTCATTGCCACAATGAATAGATGAAACCCACTAGCATGAGTAGGAGTTGTTTGAGCCCGGTTGTGCCTACTCATTCATGCTTGTTTGTCATGTCTGCTACTGCTTAGAGTTGAGTCAGGTCTGATTCATCGGGGATGAATTGGAATAGTGATGAACATGTCCTACTATGTGTGAGCTAAGTGTGTGAACACGATTTGGTAAAGGTAGCGGTGAGAGGTCATGTAGGAGTACATGGTGGGTTGTCTTATTGAAACCATTCTTAGGAACTGAGTTCTGTGTTTGTGATCCATGAACAGCTACTACCACGCATTGGGCCCGAATCCAATGGACCCTCTTGACTTATTAACTACCCTTGCCCTCTGTCCAGGAGTTGCAACTAGTTTCTGGTGTTTGTAGGATATGTGTTGGCGGCCGTGCATAGCGCTGACCCTAGGGGTGGGCTATGATGCGGTAGATACACCGTGGCCCGGTGTACCGGGCGCCCGTTTGGTGTCTCGGGAACCCTGCACACATCGTTTGGGGCTGTGAGCAAAACTCAGGCCGGATCTCCTTGCGGATGGAACCCAAATAGGCGATAAACCTGGACTAGAGACTTGTGTGGTTAGTCAGGTTTTGGCCAACTCCCTCGCTAGGCTTCCGCTTGAAGGTTGCCGAGATACACGACGTGTACATGGTGGTAAGTGGCGAGAGGGTGTGTGAAGAAGTACACCCCTGCAGGGTTATAAATGATCTATTCGAATAGCCGTGTCCGAGGTAAAGGACTTCTGGGTTGCCTGTACAGTTCATAGATAACTTGAAGTGGATACCCTAAAACTCGCAGGATAAGTGTGAGTGCTATGTATGGCCTTCTCGTAGGGAGACGGGAGCGGATCCATAGTGGTGTATTGAATGGTGAATATGTGGACTCGTGTGCACCACCTGAAAAGAGTTGCTTGCAGTCGTAGTTCTAGGCGTCCGGGTAGTCGAGAATTTGATTCTTCTTAGTGAGGAATCTGTTACAAAGCTTTCGGGCTGACTCTCCGGGCTATTGAATTATATGACTTAAATTGTCTGCATCCGGAGGTCGGACATAGGTCCCTTGGAAATTAGCCCGAAAAGCATCCTCCAGCTCTTCCCAACTTCCAATTGAGTTTTCGGGGAGGCTCTTTAGCCAGTGCCCAGCTGGTCCTTTCAACTTGAGGGGCAAGTATTTGATGGCGTGGAGATCATCTCTGTGAGCCATGTGGATATGAAGGATAAAGTCCTCAATCCAGACCCCAGGGTTTGTCGTTCCGTCGTATGCCTCTATGTTCACTTGTTTGAATCCTTCTGGGAATTCGTGATCCAGAACCTCATCAGTGAAGCATAGGGGGTGCGCGGCACCCCTGTATTTGGATGTGTCATGGCATTCTGACGGTTGTGGTGTTCGGTTTTGATTCTGCGTCGGAGCACGATTCCTAGATCCATAGATGGACCTGGTCATACCGGCTTTTTGGTGCAAGTCCTCACGTAAACCGTGTGCCGACTTAGGTGCAACATCGTTAGCCGCCCTATCGCGGCCACGGGGTGGTCGATCCGGCTGATCGGCCGTTTTTATTTTCGGCTTTATATGCTCTAAGACTTCGTCATCGAACTCGGGCAATAGCTTGCGCTTTGGGTAGCTCTTTGTGTGGCGGCTGCCCCCGTACTTTTCTTAAGTGTCCAGCACTTTGTTCCATCTACTGTTTGAGTGTATTTTGCGCAGCCTTAAGCCTTTGTTTCTGCTTCTTTAGACTCCTCGCGGTGGCAATAAGCCTTCTATGGAGGTTCTCTTGCTCCAAGTGCCTTTCTGGGATGATGTGTGTGTCGTCGTCCGGACTATTCCCCTCTCAGGAGACAGGTTGGTGAGCTTTACCCTCGGCGTCGCCGTGATAGGGCAACGGCTCCGTACTATGTTCAGTGTCTGCTGGTTCATCCCGCTCTATTGCTAGGTCCATGTGGTTGTCGTTTGCTTTGGAGTCGACCAGGGTATTATTCTTTCCTGCGTTGTTATCGTTGTTTTTGCCGAGGTGGGATTTGGAGCGGCACCTACGTTGTCGCTTTGGTTGCTTCTCGAGGGGATTACCCTCCGCTACATCCTTCCATTCCTCGTCATTGTTTTCTTTGGGTGTATCCACCATGTATATATCGTGTGATGAAGTGGTTGTCCAGTGCCCTGTGGGCGGTGGTTCCTGTTCCTCTCCTGCATCGTCGTCCATACCATCGATGTCTTCGGAACCGAAATCAAGCATGTCGGTTAAGTCATCGACAGTGGCTATTAAGTGGGTGGTGGGTGGGCAATGAATTTCTTCGTTGTCCGCTTCCCACTCAAGACGGACATAGTTCAGCCGAGGGTCTCCTGACAAGGAGAGATACCTCAATGAATTTAGCACGTTGCCCAAGGGCGAGTGCTGAAAGATACCCGCGGAAGTAAACTCCATGATCGGTGCCCAACCGGATTCGATAGGCACGGATGCGGACGGTTTAGAGCCTGTGGCCGGGGTTGAATCCAAGGGTCCGGCAACACATGTCTCATAGGGGGTGAAGTCAGTATTCGGCTCTATCACCGCTGAGTGTGCGGCCTCCGTGGCGGGGTCTAAGTTGGAGAGGCATACGAATTCCCACTTATCACGGAGCCGTGCCCGGATGATACTTTTTGTCCCCCAAGTTTTGATGATAGCATGCCTCCTATTTATGATGATTATATTGATGAAAGTGGGTTTGGAAGAGTGTCAACTTTGGGAAGTAATGATCCCACTATTTTGGAGGGTGTTGAATCTTATTGTGGTAATTATGAAAGTGGGTTTGTAGAGGTCAGGACTTGTTAATTTTAACCCCACTATTTTGGAAGAGTGTCAACTTTGCATACATGTGGATCATGTTAAGAATCTGTTTTTTGATAGATATATTGCTGAATTTGCTTATGATCCTACATGTAATTATTATGAGGGAGGAATATATGCTTGTAGGAGTTGCAATAATATCAAGTTTCCTCTCTATGTGTTGAAAATCTTGAAGTTATCCTTGTTTTACCTTCCTATGCAAGTTGATTCTTGTTCCCATAAATTGTTTGCTTACAAAATCCCTATGCATAGGAAGTGGGTTAGACTTAAATGGGCCAGTCATATTCTTCATGATGCTCTCTTTATGTTTCAATTCTTATCTTTTATGTGAGCATCATTGAAATCATCATGCCTAGCTAGGGGCGTTAAACGTTAGTACTTGTTAGGAGGCAACCCAATTTTTATTTTTGTTCCTTGCTTTTTGTTCCTGGTTAGTAATAAATATATCATCTAGCCTCTGTTTATATGTGGTTTTATGTTTTAATTAGTGTTTGTGCCAAGTAGAACCTTTGAGAAGACTTGGATGAATTCTTTGTGATCTTGCTGTAAAAAAAACAGAAACTTTAGCGCTCACGAGATTAGCTACCAGTTTTACTGGAGAGTGCTATTAAGTTGATTCTTTTTGCAGCTGATTAATAGACAAATTCCTCACGTCCACCAATTTATTTCAGAATTGTTTGAGTTACAGAAGTATACGTTTGATATAGATTACTACAGACTGTTATGTTTTTGACAGATTCTGTTTTCTATGTGTTGTTTGCTTATTTTGATGAATATGTGAGTAGTATCGGAGGGTATCAACCATAGGTAAGTTGGAATACAGTAGATATTACACCAATATGAATTTAGAATGAGTTCACAACAGTACCTAAGTGGTGATTTATTTTCTTATACTAACGGAGCTTACGTGTTTTCTATTAAGTTTTGTGTTGTGATGTTTTCAAGTTTTGGGTAAAGATTCGATGGACCATGGAATAAGGAGTGGAAAGAGCCTAAGCTTGGGGATGCCCAAGGCACCCCAAGGTAATATTCAAGGACAACCAAGAGCCTAAACTTGGGGATGCCCTGGAAGGCATCCCCTCTTTCGTCTTCGTCTATCGCTAACTTTACTTGAGTCTATATTTTTATTCACCACATGATATGTGTTTTGCTTGGAGCGTCATTTTTTTGATTGATGTTTAAATAAAATACCAAGATCTTAAATTGTTAAATGTTAGATAGTCTTCACATAGTTGCATAATTATTTGACTACTCATTGATCTTCACTTATATCTTTCGGAGTAGTTTGTCATTTGCTCTAGTGCTTCACTTATATCCTTTTAGAGCACGGCGGTGGTTTTATTTTGAAGAAATAGATGAACTCTTGTGTTTCACTTATATTATTTTGAGAGTCTTTAGAATGGCATGGTAGTTTTCTTTGGTTATGAAACTAGTCCTCATATGATGGGCATCCAAGATGGGTATAATAAAAACTTTCATATAGAGTGCATTGAATACTATGAGAAGTTTGATACTTGATAATTGTTTTGAGATATAAAGATGGTGATATTAGAGTTGTGCTAGTTGAGTAATTGTGAAATTGAGAAATACTACCATGGCGGGGTCTCCGTGGCGGGGTCTGTCCACCCGTCCTCAGATGGCATGATCTGCCCCGGATCGAGGGATGGAGTAGCCACAGGTGTGATCTCCCGGACACCGTCCGACGGCAGAGCTAAATCTTGCTCGTTGAGACTGTGCGGCGCACCTGACATGGGCTCCAATCCATCGAAGATCAAGTCTCCGCGGATCTCGGCAGTGTAGTTTAAGCTTCCAAACCTGACCTGATGGCCAGGGGAGTAGCTCTCAATCTGCTCCAGATGGCCAAGCGAGTTGGCCTGTAGTATGAAGCCACCGAATACGAAGATCTGACCGGGGAGAAAAACCTCACCCTGGATCGAATCGTTGCCGATGATCGAAGGAGCCATCAAGCCTTATGGCGACAACACAGTGGAACTCTCAAGCACCAATGTCGGTGTCAAAACCGGCGGATCTCGGGTAGGGGGTCCCGAACTGTGCGTCTAAGGCGGATGGTAACAGGAGGCGGGGACACAATGTTTACCCAGGTTTGGGCCCTCTCGATGGAGGTAATACCCTATGTCCTGCTTGATTGATCTTGATGATATGAGTATTACAAGAGTTGATCTACCACGAGATCGTAGAGGCTAAACCATAGAAGCTAGCCTATGATTATGATTGTTGTTGTCCTACGAACTAAACCCTCCGGTTTATGTAGACACCGGAGGGGGCTAGGGTTACACAGAGTCGGTTACAAGGGAGGAGATCTACATATCCGAATTGCCAAGCTTGCCTTCCACGCCAAGGAGAGTCCCACCCGGACACGGGAAGGAGTCTTCAATCTTGTATCTTCATAGTTCAACAGTCCGACCAAAGCATATAGTCTGACTGTCCGAGGACCCCCTAATCCAGGACTCCCTCAGATTCCCCTAGGGATTTGGGAATATTGGAGTATTTATAGAGGAAAGAGGCGGTCCGGGGGGCACCCGAGGTGGGCACAACCCACCAGGGCGCGGCCGGGCTTCCTGGCGCGCCCTGGTGGGTTGTGCTTCCCTCGAGGCACCCCCAGGCGCTGCCATGGCACATTGTGTTCCTTCTGGCTGATGTATACTACACAACCTTCTTCTTGTAGACGTTGTTGGGCCTCCAAGTGCAGAAATTTGTAGGACAGCAGCAAATTTCCCTCAAGTGGATGACCTAAGGTTTATTAATCCGTGGGAGGCGTAGGATGAAGATGGTCTCCCTCAAACAACCATGCAAACAAATAACAAAGAGTCTATTGTGTCCCCAACACACCCAATACAATGATAAATTGTATTGGTGCACTAGTTCGGCGAAGAGATGGTGATACAAGTGCATTATGGATGGTAGATAAAGGTTTTTGTAATCTGAAAATACAAAAACAGCAAGGTAGCAAGTGGTAAAAGTCAGCGAAAACGGTATTGCAATGCTAAGAAACAAGGCCTAGGGTTCATACTTTCACTAGTGCAAGTACTCTCAACAATAATAACATAATTGGATCATATAACTATCCCTCAACATGCAACAAAGAGTCACTCCAAAGTCACTAATAGCGGAGAACAAACGAAGAGATTATTGTAGGCTACGAAACCACCTCAAAGTTATCCTTTCTGATCGATCTATTCAAGAGTCCGTAGTAAAATAACACGAAGCTATTCTTTCCACTCAATCTATCCTAGAGTTCGTACTAGAATAACATCTTAATACATAAATCAACCAAAACCCTAATGTCACCTAGATATTCCAATGTCACCTCAAGTATCCGCAGGAATGATTATACGATATGCATCACACAATCTCAGATTCATCTATTCAACCAACACAGAGAACTTCAAATGGTGCCCCAAAGTTTCTACTGGAAAGTCAAGACGAAAACGTGTACCAACCCCTATGCATAAGTTCATGAGGTCACGAAACTCGCAAGTTGATCACCAAAACATACATCTAGTGGATCACGTGATATCCCATTGTCACCATAGATAAGAACATGCAAGACATACATCAAGAGTTCTCAAATCCTTAAAGACTCAATCCGATAAGATAACTTCAAAGGGAAAACTAAATTCATCACAAGGAGATAGAGGGGGAGAAACATCATAAGGTCCAACTATAATAGCAAAGCTCATGATACATCAAGATCGTTCTGAATCAAGAACACGATAGAGAGAGAGAGATCAAACACATAACTACTGGTACATACCCTCAGCCCCGTGGGTGAAGTAATCCCTCCTCATCATGGAGAGCGTCGGGAAGATGAAGATGGCCACCAAAGAGGGATTCCCCCCTCCGGCAGGGTGCCCGAACGGGTCTAGATTGGTTTTCGGTGGCTACGGAGGCTTGCGGCGGCGGAACTCCCGATCTAGGTTTCTTTCTGGAAGTTTGGGGTTAGATAAGAGGTGATGGAGTCAGGGACAAGTAAGGGGGGTCCCCGAGGCGGCCATGAGGTAGGGGCGAGCCTAGGGGGGTAGGGCGCGCCCCCACCCTCGTGGTGGCCTCGGGACTCTTCTGTCCCATCTCCGGTACTCCGTGGGCTTCTTCTAGTCCAAAAATGATCTCCGTGAAATTTCAGGTCAATTGGACTCCATTTGGTTTTCCTTTTCTGCGACACTCATGAACAATGAAAAAACAGAAACTAGCACTAGGCTCTAGGTTAATATGTTAGTCCCAAAAATCATATGAAATAGCATATAAAACATCCAACGTTGATAATATAATAGCATGGAACAATCAAAAATTGTAGATACGTTGGAGACGTATCAAGCACCCCCAAGGTTAATTCCAACTCGTCCTCGAGTAGGTAAATGATAAAAACAGAATTTTTGATGTGGAATGCTACCTAACATATTTATCCATGTAATCCTCTTTTATTGTGTCATGAATGTTCAGATCCGAAAGTTTCAAGATAAAAGTTTAATATTGATATAAAAATAATAATACTTCAAGCATACTAACTAAGCAATTATGTCTTCTCAAAATAGCATGGCCAAAGAAAGCTTATCCCTACAAAATCATATAGTTTGGCTATGCTTCATTTTCGTCACACAAAAATGCTCTCATCATGCACAACCCCCATGACAAGCCAAGCAATTGTTTCATACTTTAGTAATCTCAAACTTTTTTCAACTTTCACGCAATACATGAGCGTGAGCCATGGACATAGCACTATGGGTGGAATAGAATATAATGATGGGGGTTGTGCGGAGAAGACAAAAAAGGAGAAAGCCTCACATTGACGCGGCTAATTAACTGGCTATGGAGATGCCCATCAATTGATGTCAATACAAGGAGTAGGGATTGCCATGCAACGGATGCACTAGAGCTATAAATGTATGAAAGCTCAACAAAAGAAGCTAAGTGGGTAAAGCCACGAATTCCCAGAAGGATTCAAACAAGTGAACATAGAGGCATACGACGGAACGACAGACCCTGGGGTCTGGATTGAGGACTTTATCCTTCATATCCACATGGCTCACGGAGATGATCTCCACGCCATCAAATACTTGCCCCTCAAGTTGAAAGGACCAGTTGGGCACTGGCTAAAGAGCCTCCCCGAAAACTCAATTGGAAGTTGGGAAGAGCTGGAGGATGCTTTTAGGGCTAATTTCCAAGGGACCTATGTCCGACCTCCGGATGCAGACAATTTAAGTCATATAATTCAATAGCCCGGAGAGTCAGCCCGAAAGCTTTGTAACAGATTCCTCACTAAGAAGAATCAAATTCTCGACTGCCCAGACGCCGAAGCCTTAGCGGCTTTCAAACATAGTTTCCGGGACGAATGGCTTGCCAGACACCTCGGCTAGGAAAAACCGAGGACAATGGCAGCCCTAACAAGCCTTATGACCCGCTTTTGCGCAGGCGAAGACAGCTGGCTGGCCTGTAGCCGCAACAGCGACCAGGCACATCCGAAGTCAGGGATGGCAATGGAAAACCACGATGCAATAAAAGCAAGCGTCGAAACAATGAAGACAACCCAGACAACATGGCGGTAAACGCCGGATTCAGGGGCTCTCGACCAGGTCAACGGAAAAAGCCATTTAAAGGCAGCAGAGATGGACCGTCCAGCCTAAACAAGATTCTAGACAGATTATGTCAGATTCATGGCACCTCCGACAAATCGGCAAATCACACCAATAGAGAATGCTGGGTCGTCAAGCAGGCCGGCAAGCTAAACGCCGAACACAAGGGGAGGGAGACACCAAGCGAAGACAAGGATGAGCCTCGCCAGCCGAACACTGGGGGACATAAAAAATTACCACCAAAGGTCAAAACAGTGAACATGATTCACGTAATGAAGAGGAGGAGCAAACACGCACTCCGAGACATATGCACCGTGGAGCCCGTCACCCCCAAGTTCAATCCTTGGTCGGCCTGCCCGATCGCTTTCGATTGCAGGGATCACCCGACTAGTATCCGGCATGGAGGATCAGCTGCCTTGGTACTGGACCCAATAGTTGATGGATACCATCTCACCCGAGTCCTTATGGACGACGGTAATAGTCTTAATATGATATATCAGGACACAATCCACAAAATGGGGATAGACCCGACAAGAATCAGCCAAAGCAATACTACCTTTAAAGGAGTAATACCAAGCCAGAGGCCCTCTGCACGGGCTCTCTAATACTAGAGGTTGTATTTGGTTCTCCCAACAACTTCCAATGTGAAAATTTAACCTTCGACATCGCTCCATTCTGAAGCGGCCATCAATCACTACTCGGAAGAACGGCTTTTGCCCGTTTTAATGCAATACCGCATTACACTTATCTTAAGCTTAAGATGCCTGGTCCACGTGGCATCATGATAGTTAGCGGAAACACAGAACATTCCCTACGTGCGGAAGAACGTGTGGCGGCTTTATCACTGAGCGCCCCCTCCAACCAGAGTAAACGATAGGTCATCAAGACCACACGGCTAGACGAGTCCGGCGCACAACTAGCTGTAATAGCTCAGGTAAAACCAAGACTGGGTCGATGGATATACCCCCATAGGTGGTGCTAGGGGCTTCCCACCTGTAAAAAGGACTACAGTTCGGCTTGATCTTATTTAGAATGAATTTTAAAGGTTTATTAAGAAGAACCAATTTTTCGCACGAAAACTTTCACCTCGGGTTTTCTCTCTTACAGATGATCATCGTCCTACACCCTTCCAGGATACGGCACAACGGAGACACAGGCGCAGACGTGCAGCAGGGCCCCGTTCAAAGGTTTCTTTTTAGATTAAGACCATGTGTAAACTTTTTTACTGTCTCTTGTTGCTTCACCCCTCAGGATACTCAACATAACCAAGAGGGATGCTGGAGTTATTGACATTTCGTCACGTCAGACTAATGCACGTACCTGGAAATTCAGGGCTTATTATCGAGGGCGTTACTCAGCCCAGTATACATTGAAAAGACAGGATACCTTAGGGAGTGTTCGGCGTCGCGAGTTTGGCCTTATATGCACCAGCTCCGAATCATGCCTTTGGTCAATAGTTGGGTTTGCCCGGCTCCCGTGTTTTGCTACCTTACATTCCGCTCTATCGGCTAAGGTGGCACCGGGAGCACTACTGCAATTGTGCCCTGGTTCATCTGGACGAGCACCTCAGTAGAGAAAGCCGAAAACTGGCTATCATGATAAAGCACGAGACTGGTCGACCACTCGAGGACTCAGCGGAATCTTCGTGATTCCTCCGCATTAACGAAGGACCGGTTTCTCGGTCATGTACGTACGCGCACCGCATTCGGATAAGCGCGGAAGTATCAGGGGCTATATAGTAGCCCCACTGTCAAACTCCCATGGCTAAGTGAAAGTGTTAAAGCAATATAGTCTGATTGCCTTGTTCGCTGCGCTATCACCTCCTTAATGGACCCAAGACGTTGGATCAAGTGTCAGTACACACTTTTCCAAACACCCCCGCATTATATGCGTAGGGGCTGAAGCCGACGACTGCAAACTTTCAGGCTATATACATACATAAAACGGACGCACAGGAGGCATCATAATACTTTCAGGCAAAAGTATAAACACAACCTTTTATAAGCCAAATAGCATTGTTTTTACAAATTGGGATACATGTCACTCGAACATGATACTCTTCGAGCACTGAGCCTCTATTAAATGAGCGCCTTCTAGGACTTCTTCAAAATAATGCTCGGACGAGATCTGGCCTACGGCCGGACCCCGGGTTGCAATAGCGCTGGCATCCATCTCTACCCAGTATGTCTTAACACGGGCAAGAGCCATCCGCGCACCCTCTATGCACGCCGACCTCTTTACAGCGTCAATATGCGGCACAACACCAAGGAATCGTTGCACTAAACCAAAATAACTATTCGGCCTCGGTCTTTCCACCAAAGATGATCCACGACAGACCTCATGGCAAGCCCGGACAACCTATGGAGCTCAGCTCACTCAGCCATTTGCTCATTTAACAGCAACGGACACGTTGGAGCACTGAACTGCGACCAGAACAACTTTTCCACTTCGTGATCTTTTTGATCTTTGAAAACCTCCATCGCATTAGCAACACTCATTGCCAGGTCCGAATACGCGTCTGCAGCACTCCATAATTGATCAGTGATATCTCTGAACTTCGTCCGCAACAAAAAGGGCTTCCCATCCATGATATCTCTGGCTTGACGAAGCTCCTCCTTCGTCACTCTGATTTTAGAGCGGGTCTCCTTTGCCGCTACCATGGTTTTCTCCAGGTCCGCCGCTTTCTCTTGGCTTTCCTTTTCAAGAAGCTCATACCGGTTGGCGGCATCCTTCAGCTCAATAGCCATCTTGGCTATTTTATCTTCGCTCTGGTGACGAGCAGCCTGTTCGGCTCTTAACTCTTTGGCCGCCTTTAGGGCGGACGCATCACTCCTCCTGGCTTGTTCCTTGGCTTGGGCAAGTTCCGCCAGAAGGGTCTCCACGGCGGCAGCTCCATCTACAGTCACAACGTATTATAGGTACCAGCATCATGCACCTCTTAATATTTGTTTACCACCCGAAAATACATACGCTGTGCCTTGTCAAGCCGCTTGTTCACAAGCGCGATGTCAGCATCTGCCGCGTCAAGTTGCTGGCTAAGTCCGGCAAATTCAGAAGTCCGACCAGCCACCAGACCATCAATGGCATGCACATGAAAGCAGCGCGATCATTACTTGGGACTACGATCCTCTGTTTGATGCCTCCGGACAGCAAGCAGAGTCTCACGGGCTACTATCTGTATAGAGCACACCTAGCATGTGCGGTACCATCAAAAAATTTATATATTACTTTGCGTACCTCAAAGCCTCTTAGCAGGCTCGTAAAAGCTTCATGCAACCCACTTTTGGCAGATGAGATCCTCTCAACCACCGTACCCATTAAAGTACGATGCTCCTCCGAGATAGCCGCTTGCTCCAGAAGACCCATCAATATGTCCGGTTGTGCACCGGACAATCCCAGACTCTTTCTGCTGCTCTCCTTAGGAGCCAAATACTCCGGACTTCGGGTGGTCGAAGGGTTACCTTCTGGCCATGGCGGATCAAGAGAAATCCTCCGTGATGACACCTCAGGGTCGTCCGCCCCAGGAGACTGGGAGACAGGGGGAGGCGTTTCGCTCTCCATCATCTCCGGAAGAAGATCCCCCGAAGATGAACTCTGTTGAGAAGGGCTATGAGCCGAACTGCAAGATATATGTCTCGGTTATTGTCCTTGGAGATAAAGCAGGATATATTTACCAAAAGTACTCTTGATTCACTTACAGGTCGGTGGAGGGCTGGCCCCCTTGCTGGCACTATGTGGTAAGGACGCTCCTGATGAAGGTTTATTCCCTCGTTTGGAACCTTTCGTTTCCAAGTCGTCAGGGGCAGTCCTTTTCGCTCCTTGGGAAGAGGGGATCCTAGATTCTTCTCCCCGATCATCCTCCTTCGTGGAGACACTAATTCCCCCGGTTTGGACGAGTAATGTGTGAGGCCCACTTTCGGCTTCTTTATCCCTCCCTTTATCTTCCCCTGATGGCACTTTATAAAGTGCGTGCTTGAGCATCCTGGTTAGTACATGATCCGGTGAGCCTTCGGGAAGGGGGGCCGAACACCTGATCATCTTCGCCTTTCTTATCCAGTCCTGGCCAAGATCGATTTTTCCAGAATGATGTTGTGACAAATAAAAAGACAGCATGTTCGGCTGCATAATTACTCACATGGGTATCTGGACGGTTGCAGTTGAGACCCGCATCCTCGGTGGTGTCCGGACACTTTATTCGTGATCCGAAGAACAATCCATACATCTCTTCGAGCGTCATGCTGAAGAACTGCTGAATAGCTCGCGGTCCTTCCGGGTTGAACTCCCACATACGGAGAGATCGACGTTGGCATGGCAGGACCCGACGAACTAGCATGGCTTGCATTACCTTGACAAGGCTGACATCTCTCTTGAGGAGATCCTAGATGCGACTCTGCAATGTTGGCACGTCATTAACTGGCCCCCAGTCCAGCCCCTTGTTGACCCATAACGCCAGTTGCGGCGGGGGGGCCGAACAGAAGGCAGGGGGAGCTACCCACTTAGTACTTCGGGGAGCTGTGATGTAAAACTACTCCCGCTTCCATAAGTTGGACACCTCCAGGAAGGAACCCTTTGGCCATGGGGCATCGACGCCTTTGCTTATTGTGGCACCTCCGCATTCTGCGTGTTGCCCATCGATCATCTTCGGCTTCACATTGAAGGTCTTGAGCCATAAGACGAAGTGTGGGGTGATGTGGAGGAAGGCCTCACATACGACGATAAACGACGAGATGTGAAGGATGGAAGCTGGGGCTAGATCGTGAAATCGAGCTCGTAATAGAACATAAGCCCTCTAACAAAGGGATCAAGACTAAAACCTAGCCCTCGGAGGAAGTGGGAAACAAATACAACGCTCTCATTGGGTACGGGAGTGGGGATGACCTGCCCTTGAGCAGGCAGCCTGTGCGAGATTTCGGCGGTCAGATACCTGGCTTCTCTTAGCTTCTTGATGTCCTCCTCTGTGACAGAAGAGGCCATCCACCGGCCTTGAAGGTTGGATCCGAACATGGTTGAAGGTCCGAAGCACTTAGCCTGAGCCTTGGGTGTCGGAACTCAAGGTGGGGAACAGAAGGATCGAGCGCGACAAGAAAAGGACAGGCCTTGGCCCCTTTATAAAGAGGGCGAATATCAAGCATCCTCCGCGTGCCAGTTTGGAACTTGCCTAAAATCAAGGAGTCATATTGACAAGCACGATTGGGTTACCCACACCCGTATTGATGAGAATCCCGTGATAGGGGGACACAATCTCTGCTTTGACAAGACGTGCCAAGAAAACTGCCTCGCAACACGTGTAATGACGGGCAGGGAAAAACGGTTCGTAATGACCGGGCCACGGCAGGACGTCACGTTATGAAAAGTTGTCAGTAGATTGAATTTGTGGAATATTATACTCTCTACGGTGGTATGTGGAATTTGTTTTGCAGAGCGGGACACAATCCTTGTGTTCAGAATCTTCTATGGAGTATTCAGAGAAGGAACTCGCCTTGCAATGCTGAAGACAATCTGCGTGCCGGACTCATCGTCATTTAAGCCTGGTTCAGGGGCTACTGAGGGAGTCCTGGATTAGGGGGTCCTCGGACAACTGGACTATATGCTTTGGCCAGACTGTTGAACTATGAAGATACAAGATTGAAGACTTCGTCACGTGTCCGGGTGGGACTCTCCTTGGCGTGGAAGGCAAGCTTGGCAATTCGGATATGTAGATCTCCTCCCTTGTAACCGACTCTGTGTAACCCTAGCCCCCTCCGGTGTCTATATAAACCGAAGGGTTTAGTCCATAGGACAACAACAATCATAATCATAGGCTAGCTTCTAGGGTTTAGCCTCTACGATCTCGTGGTAGATCAACTCTTCTAATACTCATATCATCAAGAGCAATCAAGCAGGACGTAGGGTATTACCTCCATCGAGAGGGCCTGAACCTGGGTAAACATTGTGTCGCCCGCCTCCTGTTACCATCCGCCTTAGACGCATAGTTCGGTACCCCCTACCCGAGATCCACTGGTTTTGACACTGACAGAGTCGAGGAAATATTGATCCAGCCGCCGTAGAGTCTAGAACCACCAGATCCAATCTAGACACCATCTCGGATGGGGTTCACCACCTCCATTGGTGCCTTCGGGTCCGTAGTTAGTAGCTAGATGGCTTCATCTCTCTCTCTCTCTTGATTCGCAATACAATGGTCTCTTGGAGATCCGTATGATGTAACTCTTTTGCGGTGTGTTGGTTGGGATCGATGAACTTTGAGTTTATGATCACATCTATCTTTTTATATCCATGAAAGTATTTGAGTTTCCTTGATCTCTTTTATGCATGATTTCTTATAGCCTCGTATTTCTTCTCCGATATTTGGGTTTTGTTTGGCCAACTTGATCTGTTTATCTTGCAATGGGAAGAGGTGCTTTGTAGTGGGTTTGATCTTACGGTGCTTGATCCTAGTGACAGAAGGGGAACCGACACGTATGTATCGTTGCTACTAAGGATAAAACGATGGGGTCTATCTCTACATAGAGAGATCTTGTCTACATCATACCATCGTTCTTATTGCATTACTCCATTTCTCCATGAACTTAATACACTAGATGCATGCTGGATAGCGGTCGATGTGTGGAGTAATAGTAGTAGATGCAGGCAGGAGTCGATCTACTAATCTTGGATGTGATGCCTATATAATGATCATTGCCTGGATATCGTCATGAGGATTTGAAGTTCTATCAATTTAACAACAGTAATTTGTTCACCCACCATTTTCTATTTTTCTCAAGAGAAGCCACTAGTGAAACCTACGGCCCTTGGGTCTCTTTCTCATATTATTTGCCTTTGTGATCTACTTTTATTTGCTTTTATTTTCAAATCTATTAATCCAGAAACCCAAAAATACTTTGCTGCACTTTATTTTATTTGTGACCTATTTATTCAATCTATTACATCTTTTTCCTATCACACACCAATTTCTGGCACCATTACCCGAAAGGGATTGACAACCCCTTTAACACGTCGGGTTGCGAGGATTTGTTATCAGTGTGTAGAGGTTGTTTACATTGTGTTGCTTGGTTCTCCTACTGGTTCGATAACCTTGGTTTCATATCTGAGGGAAATACCTACCGCCGCTGTGCTGCATCATCCCTTCCTCTTTGGGGAAACCCCGACGTAGCTTCAAGCAACATCAAAAGCAATTTTTGGCACCGTTGCTGGGGTGGATCTTCAACATATACCAGGTTCCTAATCACAAATCTCATCTCCTTGTAATTTACATTATTTTCCATTCGCCTATCGTTTTCCTCTCCCCCACTTCACAAAAAAATTTGCCGTTTTATTCGCCCCTCTTTTCCATTTGCCGTTCTCTTGTTAGATCTGTTTTTGAGTGCAATCTTGTTGTCTGGTCATCATGACTCAAGAGAACACCAAGTTACGTGATTTCTCAAATACCAACAACAATGATTTTAGTGGCACTCCACTTGCTCCTCCCGCCACAAGTGCGGAGACTTGTGATATTAATACTGCTTTGCTGAATCTTGTTATGAAAGATCAATTTTCCGGTACTCCTAATGAGGATGCTGCGTCCAATATTAAGACCTTTGTGGAATTATGCGATATGCAAAAGAAAAAAGATGTGGACAATGATGTGGTCAAGATGAAATTCCATTCTCTTTGCGTGATTCTGCAAAAAAATGGTTCTCTTCTTTGCCTCACAATAGTATTGATTCTTGGAATAAGTGCAAAGATGCTTTTATCACTAAGTATTTTCCGCCCGCAAAAATTATTTCCCTTAGAACCCAGATCACGAATTTCAAGTAACTTGAACATGAGCATGTTGCACAATCCTGGGAAAGGATGAAAATGATGCTAAGGAATTGCCCAACTCATGGATTAAATCTTTGGATGATCATACAAAATGTTTATGCGGGGTTGAATTTTGTTTCTCGTAATCTTTTATATTCCGCCGCGGGTGGTACTTTTATGGAAA
Organism: Triticum urartu; assembly: GCF_056163025.1. Classification (NCBI taxonomy): domain Eukaryota; kingdom Viridiplantae; phylum Streptophyta; class Magnoliopsida; order Poales; family Poaceae; genus Triticum; species Triticum urartu. The sequence continues at coordinate 327,510,383 of NC_141875.1, forward strand.
TTACTCAGGGTGAAGCCATCAAATTTCTTGATGATATTATGGCAAATTATTCGCAGTGGCATACCGGAAGAGCTCCTGCTAGTAAAAAATTTAATTCTGTTAAAGAAATTTCTTCTTTGAGTGAAAAAGTTGACGCTCTTGTGAAATTGGTTGCTAGTAGAAGTGCTCCTATTGATTTTGATGATATGCCTTCGTCTACCTTGATTGAGCAAAATAGTGATGCCATAGATGTGAAATTTAATGATATGCCTTCGTCTACCTTCAATAACAATGCTTATAAAGGTACTTTTAATCCTAGGCCTTTTCCTAGTAATTCCTCTAATAATTATGGTAATACCTATGGAAATCAATCTTATAATAATAATAGGAACACCTCTAATCTTGAGAATAATATTAAAGAATTTATCAATACACAAAAAGTTTTCAACACTTCCGTAGAAGAAAAGTTGAGTAAGATTGGTGATTTGTCTAGAAGTATTGATAGAATTGCTCATGATGTGGAAAATCTCAAGATGAAATTTTGTGTGCCTAAGGTTGATGAATCAATTAAAGCTCTTTATGTTTCTATGGATGAAAATAAGAAAAGAACCGCTATGCTTAGAGCTAAACGACTATTTTTAGAAAAAAGCGTTTTCTAGTTATTACTTTCACAAAAGTGATGAAGATCTTAAAATGACCAGTGTTTCTTCTATTGATTCCTTGTTTAGTAAAGTTAAGATTGATGAAAAAGGGACTGGAGAAGACTCAACTTTAGATAGAAGGCGTCCCAATGATTCGGAGGGTGAAAATTTTGTTGACAAAATTGATAAAAGTGGGTTTGAAGAGGTCAAAACGTTAGCTAGTGATCTGCCCACTCTTTTGGATTACAAAGACTTCAATTATGATAGTTGCTCTTTGATTGATTGTATTTCTTTGTTGCAATCCATGATCAATTCACCCCATGCTTATGAACAAAATAAAGCTTTTACTAAACATATTGTTGATGCTATGATGAAAGCTTTTGAAGAAAAGTTGGAATTAGAAGTTTCAATTCCTAGAAAATTGCATGATGAATGGGAACCTACTATCAAAGTCAACATTAAAAATTATGAGTGTTTTGCTTTGTGTGACTTGGGTGCTAGTGTTTCTACTATTCCGAAATTTTTATGTGATGTGCTTGGTCTTACCGATCTTGAAGAATGCTCTTTAAATTTGCACTTGGCTGATTCTACTATTAAAAAGCCTATGGGAAGAATTAATGCTGTTCTTATTCTTGCAAATAGTAATTATGTGCCCATATATTTTATTGTTCTTGATATTGATTGCAATCTGTCTTGTCCAATTATTCTTGGTAGACCGTTTATACGCACTATAGGTGCCGTGATTGATATGAAAGAAGGCAATATTAAGTTCCAATTTACTTTGAGGAAGGGTATGGAACACTTTCCTATAACAATAATTAGGCCACCATATGAACCAATCATTAGGGCATCTTATGGATCTCAAACCAAAGATGACAAAACTTAGATCCTTGCTTTATGCCTAGCTAAGGGCGTAAAAGTATAGAACTTGTTCGGAGGCAACCCAATGAATAAAATTTATTTTTGCTTTTTTCTTCCTGTTTTTGAGTGTTAGCACAATTATGCTACTATTATGATTGTGATTTTTATGTTTTAGTTAGTGTTTGTGCCAAGTAAAGCCTTTAGGATCTTCTTGGGTGATAGTTGTTTGATCGTGCTGGAAAAAACAGAAACTTTTGCGCTCACGAAAATAATTTTTATTTTTTTACCAGAGAGCGATAAAATACCCATTCCACTTGCAGTAGATTAATATAAAAATTGCTCAGGTCGTCCTAATTTTTCAGAATTTTTGGACTTATACAAGTATTCGAAATAGTCAGATTGCTACACTGTTCTGTTTTGACAGATTCTGTTTTCTTTATGTTGTGTGCTTATTTTAATGGCTCTATGGTTTTCGTTGATGAGTTTTTTCCATAGAAAAGTTGGAATATACTCCATTTCTCCATGAACTTAATACACTAGATGCATGCTCGATAGCAGTCGATGTGTGGAGTAATAGTACTAGATGCAGGCAGGAGTCGGTCTACTAATCTTGGATGTGATGCCTATGTAATGATCATTTCATAGATATCGTCATGAGTATTTGAAGTTCTATCAATTTACTAACAATAATTTGTTCACCCCCCATTTGTAATTTTCCTCGAGAGAAGCCACTAGTGAAACCTACGGCCCTACGGTCTCTTTCTCATATTATTTGCCTTTGCGATCTACTTTTTTAATGCTTTTATTTTTAGACCTATTAATCCAAAAACCCAAAGGTACTTTGCTGCACTTTATTTTATTTGTGATCTATTGATTCAATCTATTACAATTTTTTCGCGTCACGCACCAATTTCTGGCGACGTTACCCGGAAGGGATTGACAACCCCTTTAACACGTCGGGTTGCGAGGATTTGTTATCTGTGTGCAGGGGCTGTTTACGTTGTGTTGCTTGGTTCTCCTACTGGTTCGATTACCTTGGTTGCATATCTAAGGGAAATACCTACCGCCGCTGTGCTGCATCATCCCTTCCTCTTTGGGGAAATACCGACGTAGCTTCAAGCGACATCAGTGCCTCATCATAGTTATGCATTGGGTATTTGAACATCAAACCACCCTTTTCATACATATATTTGGTCCACATGCAAGTGTGTTCGTGTTCTGACCCTTTCCCCCGTTTTTTGCCAAATTTATAAACAATGGACGAGTTGGATGCAGCAACCGTCTGCGAATGGGAACGCAACAGACACGGTTCCCTCACACTACCCGTGTGCCACGCCCATGCCCCTGTCATTCACATTAGCATAGTAGATTGGGCTCCACGAGGCTTCCCTCCTGCTCTCAAAAATATCAACTCCCTCGCAATCTTGAAAATATCTACTGCCTGGAGGATTTTTCTATTTGATAGCACGCGATTATTGTGTGTGGACCGTGTGCTATGTTTGTTACTCCCGCTCTGCTTCAATCCCTTGATCCAAATTTTCTATAGCCCCGACATTTTACTCCCGCCTGGATCCCCCGCAATCTCAAAAATATCTTCTCACCTGGATGGTTTTTTGTTTGATAGCACACAATTATTATGTTTTGACCGTGTGCAATGTCTGCTACTCCCTCTCTGCTTCAATCCCTTGATCCAAATTTTTAGTAGCCCTGACATTTTACTCCCTCCTAGTAAAATTTTCAGTAGCCGTGGTATTTCCTCAAATGCCAGCTTGGCCCCCATCCACACCCCCAAAACCTCCGCTCACACATACACAGACCACCCCTCCCTCGCTCGAAACCATAGCTAGGTCGCCGCCACCGTCACCGCCGTGCCACCTCCATCATCAACATTTGCATGTATGCCCGTGCAGGTTATCACTGATCTACATACCCTCGCCGCCCTAAGTTTCTTAGATGACGTCTGTGAAACACCCCCACTCCCATGGATCCCCATCCCCACCCTAGAGCGTTGCAGCCTAAGCTCGGCTATGCTTCCTGGATGTCGATGTTCTGGGAACCAGGGTACCCAGACTTGCCGGCCTGTGGCCCACGGCATGGCTCCATCAATGGCCTGGTACGACCCATCTTCAGCATCGACAAAGCTAGACTCTCGCAAGGGGACAAGCCTCGCAAGGGGGACGATGCCAAGACCTCTAGAGGGAGCGGCCTCCCTAGGCTGGCTCCTGAGGAGTGGAGATTCCTATGTAGGTGATCACCTCATGAACTTAAGGTGACGGAAGCCATGACGACCAAGGCCAGACGGGCACCAGCGGGCACAGTACAACAGGTTTCCGCTTTGGTGCTAAGGAGGCAAGCGCAGGCGCGGAGTCCCGGGAAATCGGCCAAAGGTTTCCATTTCCATGCTACAAGACCAAGACTTCCAAGACGGTAGGACGGAGGTCATCGTCGAGCCCACCATGATGTCTTGACCAGGAGCTTTGCAGGAGAAGACCACCTTTCGTTAGGATAAGATGTACTATTTGTCTCCCTTCAAACATGGTTATTGTGGGATCCCTTCCTGCCTTTATTTTGGGGGAAGAGGACCAAGGCCACTATAAATATAGGTTAGCCACCACCATAGAAGGAGATCGGATCCGAACCCCCACCGGCTCACACCAACACAAGAACAGACCTCCTGAGGTTGTTCTTCCTTTGTACTAGTTCATCCTTAGCCCACTGCGAGGCCAATCCACCCCAAAGAAGGAGTAGGCTATTACACCGCAAGGTGGCCCGAACCTGGGTAAAGTATCGTGTCCCTTTCCTTTCCCGTTCATCGAGCTAGGCTGTGGGAGCGTTGAGTTGGTAGGCTGGGGAGATTGAGTTCTTTGGACGTACCCGAGAGTACGAATCTTTTTTGGGTCTGCGGAGCCCCGAATTCAACATTTGGCGTGCCAAGTAGGGGTGCGTCGGAGCCTCTCTCCCATCGGCTGATTCGCCACCGTTCCGCCGTCCTCATGGCCGATGCTCGTCGAGTTCATGCTGAGCGCCGAGCTTCCCTCGCCGCCCGCATCGCCCAGAGAGCACCTACGGGCGGTGGCGCCTCCGTCATTCCCCATCGCCTGCGGCAAACACCGACACCGGCCCCGCGGCCCATGAGCAACAGGCTTCGTCGCTGTAGCCTTCTGTGTGGCATGATGGACGCACTACCACTCCATCGCTGACTCCGGCGGCTGCTTCGTCTTCCCATGCTCGTCGCGGGCTGGTGAACACGCATGCTGTGTTGCTCATGGCACACGAGCTTCTGCGCTATCGCCCAACCGATGACCTCTACGAGGACTAGCTAGAAAACATCGCCAAGCTTGTCAGCACCGCTGGAGAGGCCCCTGCATCGTCTTGCTTGCTGCCTCCCCTGCCGCCTCTTGCGGGCGATGTGGCCCACAGTGCGCCTCCTCCACCTCCCAGGCAAGATGTCGTCCTAGAGCCAGGGCGTGAAGCCCCGCGACATGACCGGCCGCGCGGGGCGTCGGCGTGTGACGAAGAAAGCTGCCAAGTGGTGCAGTAGCCTCAAGGAAAGGCGCGCACGCTCCCAGCACTGCATTGACAAGACCACGTGCTGCCCCAGGCGGCGGTCCGCGAGCGCCAGGACCAGCCCCCCCTCTACAGCGAGCTCCCATGAGCATGGTGGGCTGCCACGTGTTCACCCCGGAGCTGCGCCGCGTCGTCTGGCCCGAGAAGTTCAAGCCAGACCTGCCTCCACGCTCTAATGGCACCCCCGACCCTGTCGAGTTCCTCCAGCTCTATGAGCTGAGCATCGAGGCGGCCAACGGCGACGAGAAGGTCATGTCGAACTGGTTTCCCATGGCCCTCAAGGATGGTGCACGCTCATGGCTCCTGAATCTCCCCGCGGGATTGTTCTCCTCCTGGGATGCAATGCGAGAGCGCTTCATCGCCAACTTCCAGGGCACTCGCGACCACGCCCCTGCTGTGGGCGACCTGCGGCGCATCAAGCAGCAACCAGGGGAGACCTTGCACAAAAACATCCAGTGCTTCACCAACGTTTGCCTCAAGATTCCCAAGGTGTCGGATGAGGCCATCATTTTGGCGTTCACTGATGGCGTCCGGGATGTCAAGATGAAGGAAGAGCTCGCCATACATGAGGACCTGTGCTCGGCTCTGGAGATGTTCAACATGGTAACCAGATGCACAAGAGCCGAGGAAGGTTGCCTCTCCCTCCTTGAGCTCCAAGAGGCCGATCCAGAAGATAAGAAGGCCAAGGCCAAGGACGTGAAGGGCAAGGGCCTAGTTGTACTCGCGGCCGAACCTGAGATGAAGCGCGGCGGCGACCACCTGGAGTCTTCCAAAGGTAGCCGCCCATTCTGCGTCTTCCACAACGTGCACAGCCACGACACCAACGACTGCCAAGAGCTCAGGGTCATCTGAGACGGGCGCCTTGGCTAGCGCCCCAAGCGCAACAACCGCGGCTACGGCCATGGAGGAGGCCGAGGTGGGGATGTTGGGACAACCGCGACCCCCACCAGGAATGGTGCGATCAGCCTCGTGACGATCGCTTGCAGGGCCAGCCTCACGAGGGCCCCAGGAGGGATCAACCTTGTGAGGACCATCCTCAGGGCAACGCTGGCCTTCCTGCGTTGCCGTCACCACCAAGGAGGAATGACAACCACCACCAAGATGATGGGGCCGGGGGCTTCCAAGAGCATCGTGCCATTGCTTGCGTCCTAGGCGGCACTCGGGCCCCCACCTCCCATCACATCTTCAAGTAGTTCGCTTGCGACGTGAATGCGGCCCTCCCCAAGCTCGAGGCATCGCGCCCGCTTAGGTGGTCCAAGTACACCATCACCTTTGACTCCACCGACCAGCTCAAGTGTGCAGCCACTGCCGGGGCGCTCCCAATGCTCTGCTCGCCCACCATCAGCAACATCATCGTCACCAAGAGACTTATCGATGGTGGTGCGGGGCTCAATGTCCTCTCTGTCAAGACGTTCGACTCGCTCTAGGTGTCGTACGACCAACTTCAGCCTACCAAGCCCTTCTCGGGGGTGATCGACGACTCCACCATCCCAGAGGGCAGATCTGCCTCCTTGTCACCTTTGGCAGGCACGAAAACTACCACACTGAGCTCATCGACTGCGACGTCGCCCACATTCACCTCTCGTACGATGCAATCCTTGGATATCCAGCCCTGGCCAAGTTCATGGCCGCGACTCACCATGGCTACAATGTCCTCAAGATGCCAGGGAGCGGCGGCATCATCACGCTCGCCTGCGACAAAAAGGATGTAGTGTTCTCCCTCAAGCGCACATACCAGACTGCGACGGTCGAGAACTTGGATGACGAAGGCGCCGTGTGCCCCCCAGAGGTTATCCCAAAGAAGAAGAAGCAATTGCTCTGCTGAGGATCTCAGGGGGATGGGGCGTCTGACGATCGTGCCTCACGTCTCGCGCCCACTAATGGGGCGCCTTCCCCCCTCGCATAGGAAGGGACGCCCAGCACCCCTCTTAGGTTGGGCTCGGGGGCTCTCCTTTGGAGGGCCTCTGACCTGGCCAGTGTCTTGAGGGAGGCATTCGGGCACCATGTTGAGGCATGGGCCAACGCACGCTTCCACGAGAGGAGTGCAAGGCGCGAGATGCCAGGTGCTCAGGAGTTCAACACCAAGGCGATAGAGGAGCATCAGGAGGCGAGAGCCATGCGAAGCAAGCATCAATCCACACCACACAGCGCAGCTCCCGCCCCGGACAAGGGCAGTGAGCTGCACGTCTGCATCAACATCCCAGGGCTCAACAGAGCCGCGTCTCAGGAGCTCTTCTGGTCGTCCCACGTTTACCGGTGCGAGCCCCCCCCCCTCAGAGCTACGTTCGCATGCCTTTAGGACTACTAAGCGTGGATTTTTTGCGCACCAGCGCCACATGGATGCTGTCTTGGAGGCTCACGAGGCCAGGCGCAAGGCGTTCCAAATGGAGGAGGTGACGGACCATTGTGAGCCCCTCGGGCCTCCGGAGCCTCACGAGGCTCGGGATTCGGACGCCTCGTGAGGAGTGACTTTTGCTACACCCATCTTCAGCTACTCCAACACTTCTTCAGCAACGATGCCAGGTGACACTTTTGGTTTTGTTCAGATTAGGGGCGCCCCTCGGGCTGCATTACCCCCAAGCTGTATGGGTCCGTCCCTGCGGCGTGTATCGTTTTGCGCATATTTCAGAACTGGCCTTACCCTCTCATGAGTTGCTCCATATAATCACATGCCTATCCGGTGCAGCTTAGTCGCGTGAACGTCGTACGCCCTCACAAACCCGCCCACGACCGCCTCATGATTAAGGAATGGCATGGCATCTGTGCTCGGGTCTGTCCCTGCAGCGTCGTTAAACCCAAGTGGCTGAGCTCTGTCACGCGGGCCAGCTCTCGTGCATGTCACCTCCCATGGTCCTTGGTGCCTTGTTCTTGCATGAGCTAATCAAGAGTGGATAAGTTAGGGCGCACGACCTGGTGCCTCGCCGTCGCAGGAGCTACTCGCCGGTTGTCTTTCTTCAGGATCTTCGCATGAGAAGACTGGGCATGACGTCTGTGCTCCGGTCCGTCCCTGCAGCGTCGACAAACCCAACGGCTAAGCTCTGTCTGACGGGTTGGCCTCGTTCACGTCACCTCCTGGGGTCGTTGGTGTTTGGCCTTCTCATGCGATATCCTCTAGAGATTCACTCAGCGCAGGCTACCTAACCATCTCGCAGGACCCTTGCAAATGTTTCGAACCAAAATTCAGGCGGAACCCACATTGAGGTAGGGCCTAGTGAGTCCCACGCTAGCTCATGAGGTGCCCATACACACCTCCTCCAGTCCTGCCGTGCAAGCCACGTGCCAGGATGGGGTTGTACACGCCCCGGAGTCTCCCCTCAGAGGGAGCTCCCACCCATGTACCAGTGGAAGCCCCATGCTCCGTGCTGGCAGACAACACGGTCGAGGAGCGGCTATGCCCGTGCAAGAGCGGAAGCACCATGCTCCGTGCTGGTGAATAAACAACTGAGGGCACCCTAGCAGTTGTAGTAACCTCAAGAGAGCCGCTAGGCTTGCTGCTCGGCCTCACCGCATTGCTTTCCTCGAAAGGATTGCGCAAGGGGGCTAGGCACAAGGGCTACGCTTAGGTCATGCCTGGCATATACCGCCTCACCATGTCCCTTGGACCTGGTTTTCTTGTGTCCCTCCCAAGCGAAAGCCCGACGAGGAAAGGTATGGAGAGTTGTTCGTACGTCAAGGGGCCTCATTGGTCACGTAGCCCCACACCCCTTGGTCTCGTCCTGGTGATCCGAACGCTCCAACGGTGGCTGACGCTCAAAAAGATGCTCACGTCTCCTTCCTGAGGGTTGTTCGTACGTCAAGGGGGACCATGAGCATCACAACTCAGGGGCCTCACTGGTCATGTAGCCCTCGCCCCTTGGTCTCATCCTGGTGATCCGGACGCCCCAACGGCGGCTGAGGTATGCGCGGGGCCAGGCCCAGCCGACGCAGAACACTAAAGCAAATGGAAAGGAAATCGCAAAATCCTAGGAAATTATTTCAAAACACATTGTCTCTTAAAACTCAAAGCAGAAGTTCTCACGCCTCCACGAGGCATGGTAAATGTCGCAGGGTTAAAACGAGATGAAGCGCCACCTTTGAACCTCTTATTTAGCCTTGGACACCGTCGTCGCTCGCCTGGGGGGCCCGTCGTCGACAATGTCACTGCCATCCTCGCCACTGGCCCCGGTCGTGGGCTCGACGCAGAGGAACTTCTGCAGCAGGGCCTCCACCTGCTTCCCCATGGCCTCGATGGCAGCATCATGGAACTCAGGCGCCACAGGTTCGAGGAGCGCGGCAAGGTCGAAGCTTGGGTCCCGAAGGTGGAGGTGACTGAAGATGTGCGTCGCGACCGATGTAAAAAGCACGCGAGTCTCCCCCTCCACCATGGTGCCCAGTTGTCACAACCCTAGTTAGTGCTTGCATTAGAGTGATGCATCATGTTTAAATTTTTCAGAAACTTGAAATGGGGATGGCATAAACCCCAGCACCACTTAAACCAACTAGGGTTTACTTAAATATTTTTCAATGAACTTGAAATGCCCTTCAAAAATGTTCATCATTTTTGTCTTGGTCTAGAACCTCTGCCAAAAATGGCTCACATTTTTCTAGGTCACCTTGGGTCACTAAATCAAATCATAAGTTATTTGCATTTGGGCATTTAAATGCTATAAATAATTTAAATGCCCAAATAATCATGAAAGGAAATGAGGGCTGTTCGAAATACTCCAAACAGTTCCCACAAGAAGTTTCATGATTTTTGAAAATGCTCTGGTATTTTTAATAAAGCCAATCAATTATAGAATAGTAGAAAACAAAAAGAAAAGGGAAAAATGGACTTACCTGGTGCAGCCCACTGGCCGGCCCACCACTGTGTTGGCCCAGTGCCAGTCACCTGCTTCCCCTTGCCAGGCAGGCACAGAGGTGCATGTCCGCGTGCCCGAGCTCGCCATGGCACCACCCTGCTCCTCTGCATTGCATGGGCACTGCTTCGACGCTGCGAACGCCTCCTCGGTGCCGCCCCGACCTCACTGACACCTCACTTTCCCCCTGCTCTCTCCCACCATGGCCGACGCAACCACGAGCTCGCCGTCGACGTAGCCGCAACCACTGTTGCCCCTTCGTCGCCCGGACGTGTCCACGAGTACCGCAGACGTCCACTTCATCAAACAGATGAGCGCCGAGCGCTCCCTCATCCCAGAGACGCTACACCAAGCTCATCCCCGACCGCCGTCGCTGGAGATCCCCCTCGTCACCCTGCTCAGCTCTAACCGCCCCCGACCTCGTCGTCTGCTCCGCCGAGATTGCCGTGAGCCCTGCTCCGTCCTTCCCCTCTCTATTCCCTCCCTCCTGTGACGTACACAATACACCGAGCTCACCCACACCCTCCACCACCTACGCTCGCCGTCAACGTGTCTCCGGCCATGCAATGGCTCAGCCGTTACGTCCATCTTTCTCACTGCACCGCGTAGAACATGTAGGAGCTAACCCTGCGCCGCCACGCTCATCGTAGTGACGACCCCGAGCTCACGCGAGCTCCGGCAACCGCCAAAGTCGTTGCCGGCGCCATTTCCGGCCACCCCGAGCCCAACCACCACCACCACTAGATGGGGCGCATCAGCAACTTCCCGTAGATGGCCTCTGCCACCCATTTGGTCACCGGAGCGCGAAACCCATGCTCTCCGCCGCGTCTGGTCGTCGCCAGTGGCTAAACGCTGGTGTGTCAGCCCCAGTTTTGACCAGGGGTTTGACCTCCCCTGGGTCTATGACAGGTGGGGCCCGCCGTGCTAATTAACCTAGGTTAGTGTTAACTAAGTTTAGTTAGTTTAAGTTAATTACTGACACGCAGGACCCACTGGTCAGGTTTGACCTAGACCAGCCCAGTTGACCTGCTGATGTCACAGTGATGCAGTGCTGACACAGTAAAGAATTTTTTGGATTTAAACTTATTCAAAAAATTCCAGAAATTGTTTAAACTTCGAAAAATCACAAAAACTAATCTATAGTTCAGAATGAAAATATTTATATATGAAAAATGATCAGAAAAATCCAATCTATCCATCTGTACTGGTTTGCATGATTAAACAACTTAACCTTGCTGTTTAGATCAAAACATGATATTGCACTATTTGAATCCATAATTTGAGTTTGAAGTTGAACCATTGGTTCAAAATAACTCAAACAACCCAATTTGTAGTTGCATTAGCCAAACACACTCATTTTTCCATGTCATATGCATGCATCATATTGTTGCATATTCCCATGTATTGATTGTGTTACCAGTGTGTTCTCCGCGGTAGGTTCTGCTCGCGAGGATATTCACGGGTATACAGCTGAAGGACAGTACCCCTCGACCACTCTATCAGGCAATCAACCCCATTGATCATTTCGATACAATCCCATCTTCTTGCTCCTGCTCTTATTTACTGCATTAAGACAACAACGTTTCAAATTGTTGTGTGCTGCGGTAGTTGAACTCTTTTCCTCTGCATGACCTGTCGTTGCCACAGTAACTAGATGAAACCTACTAGCATGTGCAGGAGTTGATTGAGCCATGTTTGTGTTTCCTACCTTGCTATGCCTGCTATGCTTAGAGTCATGTCAGGTCAGGTTCATCTGGGTGATGGGCTAGAGTGAAATGGTTGTGTCGGTGATGAGAGTGAAGTGTTGAACATGTTTTGGTAAAGGTATCGACGAGAGGCCATGTAGGAGTACATGGTGGGTTGTTTCATCGGAACCTTCCCTAAGAACTGAGATCTGTATGTGTGATTTAAGATTAGCTACTACCACCCGTTGGGCCCGAAACCAATGGGCCCTCTTGAGTTATTAACCGCCCTTGTCCTCTATCCTAGAGTTGCAAGTAGTTTATGATGTTTGTAGTATACTGGAGGCCGTGCGCAGCGCTGACCCTAGGGGTGGGCTGTGATGCGGTAGGTACGTGGCCTGGTGTATCGAGACGCCCATTTGGTGCCTCGGGAACCCTATACACATCGTTTGGGGCCATTGAGGACACCCCGGCCAGATCTCCTTATGGATGGAACCCGAATAGGCCATAAACTTGGACTAGGGACTTGTGTGGTTAGTCAGGTCGTGGCCGGCACCCTCATCGGGCTTCTGCTTGAAGGTTGCCGAGTACATGTCGTGTAAGCGGCGATAAGTGGTGGAAGCGTGTGTGAAGAAGTACACCCCTACAGGGTTAACATCATATATTCGAATAGCCGCGTCCACGGTAAAGGACTACTTGGTTGCTTATACAGTTCATAGACAAGTTAATGGATACATCCTAAAAGCCTCAAGACAAGTGTGAGTGCTATGGATGGCCTTCTCGTAGGGAGATGGAATGAATCCATAGTAGTGTATTGATGTGGTGATTAGTGGACTCGTGTGTGCAAAATCATTTACAAGATACTGCCAATCGTAGGGTAGAATAGCCAAGAGTCAAAGCTGGCTTGCTGCAATAAACTCCACTACCCTTGTTGATAGTGTTGCATGTATGTAGGATCTGATGTAAGTCTTGCTGAGTGCCTTTGTACTCATGTTTGCTTAATACACTGTTGCCGAGGGGAACACTGCCCCCTTTGATGGGTTTTATGTAGATCCCGACGTTGATGAGTAACTTGCCGCCCAGGTGGTGACCTTGAGCTTGTGAAGGGCCTTTGAAGATAGATAGGCTTCGTCAAGCCTTCTTTCTTTCTAGTTGTCTGTACTCACACAAGTTTGCTTCCGCATGTGCTTGTATGTTTTGTATGGCTTGAGTGTCGGGTCACGTGACCCCTACCTGTATGGATATGTTAGGTATGGCTCTCGGGAGCCTTTTAAATAAAGTACTTTGAGTTGTAGAGTTTTGTTTTGATGCCATGTTGTATTTGCACATATCGAGCATATTGTATGTATGATTTGAAATACTTGGTATGTGTGGGATCCGACAACCTAGTTGTTTATTCTTGGTAGCCTCTCTTACCAGGAAATGTTTCCTAGTGCTTCCACTGAGGCATGGTAGCTTGCTACTACTCCGGAACACTTAGGCTGGCCGGCATGTTTCCTTCTTCGTTCCTGTGTCTGTCCCTTCAGGGAAATGTCACGCGTTGTTCCTTTAAGTCCTTGTAGCTTGCTACGACTTGGGTTCATATGTTGATGACTAACACGTTTGTTGTTGGGTCATGTATGCATGTCCGTGTAAGTTAATGCCACTTTGGATTCACGACTAGTCATGTCGGCCCGGGTTCTCTGTCATATGGATGCTAGCGACACTATAATATACGTCAACCAAAAGGCGCAAATGGTCCCGGGCCAGGTAAGGTGGCACCCATGGGAATATCGTGCGTGAGGCCGCAAAGTGATATGATGTGTTACATGCTTGATCGGTGTGACTTAGGACGGGGTCCTGACAGCGTTGGCATCAGAGCCTGACTGCCTGTAGGTTCATCAAGCCAAACTGGTCGATGTCGAGTCTAGAAATGCTTTAGTTATATGTAGGGGAATTGTTTGTGGGAAGGAACGTCAGGCTCTTTTTACTCCTTTACCTCATGTCATTCTGATCTGAGTCAGCCTATTCTTGCCACGGGGGTTAAGGACTAGGATCTCATCTTTCTATTAGGTTCACATGTTACTAATCTGTAGACTCTTATAGGATTGTTGGTCCAAAGCCTCAGTTCAGTTTCTAGTACTTCAGTATGTTGTTAGTTGGACCTGGAACCTTGATATGATTTTGTTGAGTGGCTATGCTACCTTTTGCAGAATGTCCGAAAATCCCTTTTGAGCATTTACAGCCGTTATGTTGTCTGATTTCTCCTAGAAATTCTAATGCCTTTTCATTATTTCGCGTTTCAGATGGCTTCCCGCACCCCACATCAGGTGGTTCGTCTGACCCGGTGCATCGATGTGCCTGGTCACATAGCCATGCTGGTTCACGTGATGACCGAGACTGGCTATCGTTGGTATCCTGAGTATACTGTAGAGGAGCAGTATCGAGATTTCAACCAGTGCCAGTACTTTTGCATAGTGAGGATATATCCCTCCTACCCTGGAGCTACCGACTGCATCCACTGGTCGTATGGGCTCGGAGTTACTGTTGAGATGTCTGTTCAGGACGCCACCTATTCCATTATGACTATCATTCGAGCTAGGCACGCGTCGCTTGAGGAAACTGAGTTCTGCTACATGCCAGCATCACTTCCTGACGAGGAGGGTTACTACACTGGTCTTTATACTGACGCCGCTCATGAGGAGCCACGACTTCAGACTACCACAGAGATGCTGGAGGAAAGGGACTGTGAGGTCCGTGCCCTCCGGATGGAGCTCTACCACACTCGAGCTGACCACTAGTCCACTCTGACACGGCTTGCACCCGCTGTGCAGACTAGGTATCTTGATATGCGGGATTTGTACCCCGTGCGGTCTCGTCTGCCAGACCGTATGGATTGGCCTGCTGTTGGAGGCATTACACCTCCATGTGGGCGTCGTTTGCCACCAGCCGTGGGACCAAGGCAGCATCCGTGTCCTTATGGTCCAAAGGCCCCAAGCGACCGGGAGTTCCCAGATCCTCGTGTTCCACTTCCAGTGTAACGCCCCGAGACCGATGTGCCAGGTGTCTTCCAGTTATTCGCTATTGTTGCCATGTCATTCGCTTGCGTGTTGCATCTTGCCATGTCATCATCCACATTGCATCATCATGTTTTCGAAACTTGCATCCGTCCGGGTTTCCCCAGTTCCGTCCGTTGTCCGTTCTGAGCCCAGACACACTTGCACGCGCCCGCGGCACGTCCGAATTATTATTTTGTAAGTGGCCGGAAAATGTTCTCGGATTGGGTTGAAAGTTGGTGTGTGCTCTTATTATAGTGTAGATAGACCGCCTGTCATGTTTCGTCGCATTCGGAGTTCGTTTGATAGCCCAACGGATAACTACAGCGACATTATAGTCGGTCTAACGTCGGACGTTTTTGGTCTCCGGAAACCGTGCCGGGCTGCATCTCTCCCCTCTTCTCTCAGACCAACCCGCTCTCCACAGTCCACCTAGGCCCATGCCTACCCCTCCTTGCACAGTGCATCGGACCCCTCGCGCGCGTCCGAAAGTTTTCCCGAACCCGACCCGCTCTGTCATTACCGTTGGATCCGGATCATCCCCAAACATCTACAAAACATCTCCTTTCTGTTAATTGGACTTCCAATCTATATTTTTCTCAGCCGTCTATTTATGATCGTAGGAACGTGGTAGACCCTACCTTAATCCCTTTGCAATATAAATAGTGGGCAACCCTAGAAATTAGGGACCTTGTCCCATCCATCCAATCCCCACGCCGCTGCCACTCCCTTTGTTTTCAACGCCAAGCCAACCAGCTTCTTCCCCGATCCAAATCCTCCTCATTTTCTCCACCCAACCAACCCAGCTCATTCCCTGGATCCCTCACAGTGAACCTAAGCCACCTAATTCTCGATCCATGTGCCGCCAGCCACGCTCGGGAGGAGCCCGATGCCCTCTGCGCCTCGTCTCCAGTCGCCAAGGACCTCGTGCCCGAGGGCTTCACCGACCACCATCACCTCCGGTTGCCTCGTCGGAGCAGCAGCAGCAGTCCCGAGCGCCTGGATCCCTGCCTCCTTGCGCCTGCCGTCCAGGGAAGAGCAGCACCGCTCGACATGGTCACCAGGCCACGACCGCGCATCTCCTCCCGTCCCTCGTCCCCAATGCCCGTGCTGCCGGCCCTCTTCCACAGCTTGTCGGCGCCGCCCACAGGAGACCACCTGCGCCGAGCCGCCCAGCGCCGTTCCGTCGCATCCGGCCACGCCGCTGGCAAGCCCCTGCTTCCTTGCTCGCCGGCGTCCTCCTCATATTAACGCAGATCCGTGCCTCCCTCCTTTTCCTGCACTGCCTCGTCGCCAGAGCAGAAGCTCCATCCGTCGCCGCTGCCTGCCTGTGACCTCTGCCTTGACGCCGCCCCTGTTTCATCCAAGGTCGAGGACGAGCCTGGTTCGTCCAGTTGCGTTGACCCCATCACCAGATCCCATGCGCCCCTGCCCGGTCAGGTCGTTTGAGGCCACCTCCTCACGCGCATGGCCCGCAAGCCGCGCCTTGCGCCTCCAGGCTCAGCTGGGCCTCAGCCCGACGTGAGCAGCCCCCGTTCCCTGTGCACTTTTGGGCCGGCCAATTTGGGCCCGTTCGTTCTTTTTCAGTTGGCAGCGAATTATTAATTTCTCAGAGCATTGCATATTTACAGAACTGTCCCTATTTTTAACTGCTAATAACTTTTGAACCATGCATCCATTTAAAACATGTCATATATGTAACATGGCTAGAATTTCATCGAGTTTAATAATTTGCAACTTTCATCTATGTTTAAAATGTTTAAATTGTTGTTTGCATGTTTTTGCATAAATGCCATGCTAAAATGTTTTAATTCATAACTATTTAACCGTAGCTCCAAATTTAATAATCTTTATATGTATTAGGGGTAGAAAAATGCCTAGTTTAACATGGTGCATTCACTTTGCATGTTTAACAACTCTAAAATTGTGATTAGGGCAGAACAGCACCAAATCTAAGATATGCATATGGGGATTTACCGGAATTTGTTGTTCGTTGTTTCCGGCCTCATTTAACCTTGACTAGATAGGTAGTTTTATTTTGCTTCACCCTCTTTCCATGATTAACAAGATTTAATATTGTTGGCTACATAAACGAGATCGAACTAAAAACTTGTCGTGGTGTTTCGTCAATATGCAACTCGTTGCATATTGAGCTCCACTTAATTTGTAGGGTTGCTTGTGCACTTTGCCATGCCATGCCTCATTAAACCGGACATGCATCATACTTGTTTGCGCATCGTGCCATGCTTATGTGATGGTTGTTTACTATGTTGTTTGCTTCTTTCCGGGTTGCGTTTCTTGTGAGCTTCGGTTTCGTTCCGGAGTTGTGAGGATCCGTTGGCTATGTCCGTTTGTCTTCTTCATGGACTCATTCTTCTTCCTTGCGGGATCTCAGGCAAGATGACCATACCCTCGAAATCACTTCTATCTTTGCTTGCTAGTTGCTCGCTCTTTTGCTATGCCTATGCCGCGATACCTACCACTTGCTTATCATGCCTCCTATATTGTTAAGCCAAGCCTCTAACCCACCTTGTCCTAGAAAACCGTTGTTTGGCTATGTTACCGCTTTGCTCAGCCCCTCTTATAGCGTTGTTAGTTGCAGGTGAAGATTGAAGTTTGTTCCATGTGGGAACATGGAGATGTTGTTCCTTGTTGGAACATGTTTACTTGTTGGGATATCACAATATCTCTTATTTAATTAACACATCTATATACTTGGTAAAGGGTGGAAGGCTCGGCCTTATGCCTGGTGTTTTGTTCCACTCTTTCCGCCCTAGTTTCCGTCATATCGGTGTTATGTTCCCGGATTTTGCGTTCCTCACGCGGTTGGGTTATAATGGGAACCCCTTGATAGTTCGCTTTGAATAAAACTCCTCCAGCAGGGCCCAACCTTGGTTTTACCATTCGCCACCTAGCCTTTTATTTTCCCTTGGGAGTCGTGCTCTCGAGGGTCATCATTATTTCAACCCCCCCGGGCCAGTGCTCCTCTGAGTGTTGGTCCACCTTGTCAGTCGTCGGTGGCCACCAGGGGCAACTCTGGGCTGGCCTACCGTAAGTTTGGACAATCCGGTGTGCCCTGAGAACGAGATATGTGCAGCTCCTATCAGGATTTGTCAGCACATTCGGGTGGCTTTGCTGGTCTTGTTTTACCATTATCGAAATGTCTTGTAACCAGGATTCCGAGTCTGATCGGGTCTTCCCGCTAGAAGGAATACCCTTCGTTGACCAAGAGAGCTTGTGATGGGCTAAGTTGGGACACCCCTGCAGGGTTTTGAACTTTCAAAAGCCGTGCCGGCGGTTATGGGCAGATGGGAATTTGTTAATGTCCAGTTGTAGAAAACCTGTAGTTGACCTTAATTAAAATACATCAACCGCGTGTGTAACCGTGATGGTCTCTTTCCGGTGGTGTCCGGGAAGTGAACACGGTGTTGGAGTAATGTTTAACGTAGGTTGTTCTAGGATCACTTCTTGATCATAGTTGTCCGACCGTTCTTTTGCCTTCTCTTCTCGCTCTCATTTGTGTATGTTAGCCACCATATATGCTAGTCGCTTGATGCAGCTCCACCTCATACCTTTTACCCTTCCTATAAGCTTAAATAGTCTTGATCGCGAGGGTGTGAGATTGCTGAGTCCCCGTGACTCACAGATACTTCCAAAACCTGCTTGCAGGTGCCGAGGTTACCGTGCAGATGACACAACCAAGCTCAAGGAGGAGTTCGATGAAGATCTTGTCCTTTGTGTTGTTTCATTCTAGTTGATCAGTAATGGAGCCCAGTTGGGGTTGATCGGGGACCGTGTCGCTTTTGGGGTAGTCTTCTTTTATTTTGGGTTCTGTAGTCGGACCTTGATTGTATCTGGTTGATGTAATGCTTTATTCATGTAATTGTGTGAAGTGCCGATTGTAAGCCAACTATGTATCTCTTTCCCTTATGTATCACATGGGTTGTGTGAAGATTACCTTACTTGCGACATTGCTTTCAATGCGGTTATGCCTCTAAGTCGTGCTTCGACACGTAGGAGATATAGCCGCATCGAGGGTGTTACAAGTTGGTAATCAGAGCCTTCCCCGACCTTAGGAGCCCCCCTGCTTGATCGAATAGCTGGCGTTGTTGAGTCTAGAAAAATGTTTTGAGTCATTTAGGATTATGTATATCGGAGAGTTAGGAATTCCTTTTACTCCCCAGTCCCTTCGTCGCTTTGGTGAGGCATCCTGACGTAGAGTTTTGACTCTTCTCTTCTCAAATTTCACTAAAAAAATTTAGGATCACGCGGGTATCTTGGAATCGTTCCGATGGTTTGTGACGAGAACATTGTTCTTGGTGCCTCCTGACATTTAGGGGTTGTGGCAGTGTCCCGGGGTGTTGAGCTCCGAGGTGTTGTCGTCACAATTTTATCGTTGCAGTTCTGGAATACCTGAGATTAGTTTCGCCGACATCGAAAATCTCTTTTATGCAGTTGTTGGTGAGATAACCGCGACACCACCCAGTACTAGGGCGGGAGTTCGGGAGTATTGCCATAACTCGTATAACGGATGCTTTTCGAAGGTTGAGGTAGACGATTTCCGAAGGTTTCTTGGTTATGTGTTGAAGGATGGATACAACTGGATGTAGGATTTGCTAGTTTTGGGTGAGATATTATTCTTCCCCTGTATCCCCAACACCTGATTGCATAACCAGAAAGTTTTGGGAATTTATAAGTGGGAATTCAAGTAGCTCTTAGGATATCTTTCCGACAGATGTATGATATGAAATTGGGGTTCGACGTCTAGTGGTCCGCCTATTCACGGTTGGTTTTACAGTGGTCTCATTGTGTCTTAAAGAGTCCTTGGCTATGCCGACTCGGGGACGCTTCGTATGTCATGTGCACTACCTTGTACATGATGGTGCTGTACGATCGAGCCCGTGTAGGCCCCACCACGAAAACTTCGGACGAAATCTCTATCATATGTTTGTTCCGGCTTATTTTGCAAGCCAATCCGTTGTTTTGTTTCGAGTTGTGGTATTCGAGTTGCTTCGAAGTCAAATGTTGATTCCATACCTTTTATAAGCGGACCCGTTCATTTTCAATATCCGCAAGATTCAATCTCAGCTTTCTCAACAGTGTTCGTTTCATCCATCCCAAGTTGCCTTTGTTTTTCCCGCCCTCCCTCCCTTGTTTTCTTTAAGGACTCAGATTTCTTATTCAAGTATCCTTTATTGATGGGAAGCCTCTCCATTCCTTTTCCGTCAATTTTCTTATCTGGTGATTCTCATGAAGATTCTAACGGAGCCTCAAGTTCATCATTGTTCGTTCCCTTTCTTCTCCGGTGGGTTCAAGTCAAGCTTTGTTGATCACATCCTTTTCCTTGTTTCAAATGTGTTCTTATGCCGGTGCACCTCTTAATCTTCCCCGCTTGCTATTCTATTGTTCCGGAGTGCTCAAGATATCCTGAAGATTCGTGTTTCCACTCTACATACGTTCTAGATCTTTCGAGGTTGTTATCTCATTCCAGCCATCACTTTTCAACCAGCGCAATCCATCTTCTAAATCATTCAACGGTGTTTTTCTTTGGAGCGGGCCCTAACCCACAGGTCTTTTCCAGGATCTTACCTGGCTCTTCTTATTTTCCCGGAGTTACTCTCAAATTCTATTTTCAAGTTTGACATAAGAATGAGTTATCATCAGTCAAATGCCTTTCTCTAAGATCTCTCAAATTCTTTTCATCGTCGGCTCAACCTTCCATTTTTCATCTCGGAGTATCTCAACAATTTAGTGGTGTTTCTCATCATGTGAAGACCAAAGAAGATTTTTTTCTCCCAATCTTGTTCTTGTCTCTTCAAGACTCGTCATTCTAGCTTGTTGCCATCCTCTCATAGTTGTTTTTGGATTGTGAGAATTTTTTCACCTATCCGGAGCAATTCAAGATTCTTTTTAGTTTGTTTCTCCGGAGCCCATCATCTCAGAATTTATTCATTCTCAGCTTTCAGCTATGGTTCTCCAAATCTTACCGGTGCTTCGTTCAAGTGATCTCTAATCAGTTCGTGATCCCTTCGTTCTCATGTATCTAGTTTCTCTCGAGCATCTTCGTTCATTTGCAAATTCTTCCCGGTGATTCGTTATCTTTTATTCGTTCTTTTCAATTCTTATGGTGGTTCGTTCAAGATTATTCTTCCTTCATTTATCATATCAATTTATTCGTTGTTTCAATTCTTATGGTGGTTCGTTGAAGATCTTCCCAAGTTTGTGCTATATCTATCTTAATCCTTTCTATGAGAATAAGTAGTATGCCAAAATCCATTGCTTGTCATCAATTTGAATTGGTGAAGGATAAGCATAATGTAATTCTTATTATTGTTTCATCCAAGTGATTTAATTCCTTATTCCGGAGGTTCATCAAAATTCTTGATTTCAGTTGTTTCATCTTTTCTTTTCCGGAGTTCCAAGTTTTTCCGCATTATATCGTCGCGAAGCTCCATCTAAATCATCGCAAGGTTTCACCTTATATTCTCAACTTCTCTTTGTTTTGTCATCCTTTCGTTTACCAGAGTTATTCATGGAGGCTCTACTTAGTGGTTCATCAAGGATTTAATTCCTTCTCGAAGTGTTCATTGAGATTCTTTTCAGTGGAGTTCAAGCATTATTCATCTTGCAATCCGGAGTTCAATTATTTCTACCGTATCATTTGAGGTGGTATTATGTCATTCTTGATAATTTGAGTTCATGTTTCATGATTCACATGTTTTTAAGAATGAGGTACTTTAAATCCATCAACCTCTTCGCTGGAGTTATCTTGTGTCATGTTTCACCTAAAGCCTTCCCTAAGGATTGTTGATAATTATGGTACTTATAAATGATACAAGTTCTTCATTTATCCTCACGGTGAAATAAGTTCGTCGTCTCCTTGTTTATATCAATCCAATCTTTTTCCGAGAATGGCAGGTTGTCACCTCATAATTTTGAGATGTATTCTATAAGTCCATATCAAGCTTATCTTTTTCGTTGTTGATAACACAACAACTTTGTTCTAGCTTTTGGTGTAAGCATGCTCTCTCAAGACCTTGTTTTTCTCCCCCGTTCATTCAGTTCCATTCCCTCACTTCTTCTGGAGGCATTGTGATGTTGCTCTCTTCAAACCTTCTTCTTGTTCTTGTCAGGATCATGTTCTTTTCGTGTTTATCCATTTTACCGGAGTGTCGTGCCCTCTTTTCAAGTTCTCTCATCTTATCAAGTTTTGCGTCCCTTCTCAGACGGAGTGCTGTCCAAATTATATCATTCTTAATCCTTCTCTATCTTGACTTAACCGGAGTGGTTTCAATATATATCTTGCCCTTCAACCTCAAGGTTTTTCGCAATGTTCTTTGTCCCTCTTTTCTAACCGAGTGTTTTCGACTTTGTTCACCTTCATTGTATTCTTTTCTCGAATTTGTTCAACCTCTCAAGGTTCTTTGGTTTCACTCGTTTGTCAAAGAAGCAACTTAGTTTTACCTCTTCTCTTTCTCTTCCGTTTTTCCCTCCGGTGCCATTCTAGATCTCGGGACGAGATCCTCTCGTAGTGGTGGAGTGTTGTAATGCCCCGAGACCGATGTGCCAGGTGTCTTGCAGTTATTCGCTGTTGTTGCCATGTCATTCGCTTGCGTGTTGTATCTTTCCATGTCATCGTCCGCATTGCATCATCATGTTTTTGAAACTTGCATCCGTCTGGGTTTCCCCAGCTCTGTCCGTTGTTCGTTCTGAGCCCAGACACACTTGCACGCGCCCGCGGCACGTCCGAATTATTATTTTATAAGTGGCCGGAAAATGTTCTTGGATTATTGAAAGTTGGCCTGTGGTCTTATTATAGTGTATATAGACCACCTGTCAAGTTTCATCGCATTAGGAGTTCGTTTGATAGCCTAACGGATAACTATAGCGACATTATAGTCGGTCTAACGTCGGACGTTTTCGGTCTCCGGAAACCCTGCCGGGCTGCATCTCTCCCCTCTTCTCTCAGACCAACCCGCTCTCCATAGTCCACCTAGGCCCATGCCTACCCCTCCTTGCACAGTGCATCGGACCCCTCGCGCGCGTCCGAAAGTTTTCCCGAACCCGACCCGCTCTGTCGTTACCGTTGGATCCGGATCATCCCCAAACATCTACAAAACATCTCCTTTCTGTTAATTGGACTTGCAATCTATATTTTTCTCAGCCGTCTGTTTATGATCGTAGGGACGTGGTAGACCCTACCTTAATCCCTTTGCAATATAAATAGTGAGCAACCCTAGAAATTAGGGACCTTGTCCCATCCATCCAATCCCCACGCCGCCGCCACTCCCTTTGTTTTCAACGCCAAGCCAACCAGCTTCTTCCCTGATCCAAATCCTCCTCGTTTTCTCCACCCAACCAACCCAGCTCATCCCCTGGATCCCTCGCAGTCAACCTAAGCCAGCCACTTCTCGATCCCTGTGGCGCCAGCCACTCTGGGGAGGAGCCAGTTGCCCTCTGTGCCTCGTCCCCAGTCGCCAAGGACCTCGTGCCCGAGGGCTTCACCAACCACCATCACCTCCGGTTGCCTCGTCGGAGCAGCAGTAGCAGTCCCAAGTGCCTAGATCCCAGCCTCCTTGCGCCTGCCGTCCAGGGAGCAGCAGCACCGCTCGACATGGTCACCAGGCCACGACCGCGCATCTCCTCCCGTCCCTCGTCCCCAATGCCCGTGCTGCCGGCCCTCTTCCACAGCTCACCGGCGCCGCCCACAGAAGACCACCTGTGCCGAGCCGCCCAGTGCCATTCCGCCGCATCTGGCCACGCCGCTGGCAAGCCCCTGCTTCCTTGCTCGCCGGCGTCCTCCTCATATTAACGCAGATCCGTGCCTCCCTCCTTTTCCTGCACTGCCTCATCGCCGGAGCAGAAGCTCCATTTGTCGCCGCTGCCTGCTTGCGACCTCTGCCTTGACGCCGCCCCTGTTTCGTCCAAGGTCGAGGACGATCCCGGTTCGTCCAGTAGCGTTGACCCCATCGCCAGATCCCGTGCGCCACTGCCCGGTCAGGTCATTTGAGGCCACCTCCTCATGCGCATGGCCTGCAAGCCGCGCCTTGCGCCTCCAGGCTAAGCTGGGCCTCAGCCCGACATGAGCAGCCCCCGTTCCCTGTGCACTTTTGGGCCGGCCAGTTTCGGCCCGTTCGTTTTTTTTCAGTTGGCAGCGAATTATTAATTTCTCAGAGCATTGCATATTTACAGAACTGCCCCTATTTTTAACTGCTAATAACTTTTGAACCATGCATCCATTTAAAACATGTCATATTTGTAACATTGCTAGAATTTCATCTAGTTTAGTAATTTGCAACTTTCATCTATGTTTAAAATGTTTAAACTGTTGTTTGCATGTTTTGCATAAATGCCATGCTAAAATGTTTTAATTCATAACTATTTAACAGTAGCTCCAAATTTAATAATCTTTATATGTATTTGGGGTAGAAAAATGCCTAGTTTAACATGGTGCATTCACTTTGCATGTTTAACAACTCTAAAATTGTGATTAGGGAAGAACAGCACCAAATCTAAGATATGCATATGGGGATTCACCGGAATTTGTTGTTTGTTGTATCCGACCTCATTTAACCTTGACTAGATAGTTAGTTTTATTTTGATTCACCCTCTTTCCATGTTTAACAACATTTAATATTGTTGGGTACATAAACGAGATCGAACTAAAAACTTGTCGTGGTGTTTCGTCAACATGCAACTCCTTGCATATTGAGCTCCACTTAATTTGTTGGGTTGCTTGTACACTTTGCCATGCCATGCCTCATTAAACCGGACATGCATCATACTTGTTTGCGCATCGTGCCATGCTTATGTGAGGTTGTTTACTATGTTGTTTGCTTCTTTCCGGGTTGCCTTTCTTGTGAGCTTCGGTTTCGTTCCGGAGTTGTGAGGATCCGTTGGCTACGTCCGTTTGTCTTCTTCATGGACTCGTTCTTCTTCCTTGCAGGATCTCAGGCAAGATGACCATACCCTCGAAATCACTTCTATCTTGGCTTGCTAGTTGCTCGCTCTTTTGCTATGCCTATGCCGCGATACCTACCACTTGCTTATCATGCCTCCTATATTGTTAAGCCAAGCCTCTAACCCACCTTGTCCTAGCAAACCGTTGTTTGGCTATGTTACCGCTTTGCTCAGCCCCTCTTATAGCGTTGTTAGTTGCAGGTGAAGATTGAAGTTTGTTCCATGTGGGAACATGGAGATGTTGTTCCTTGTTGGAACATGTTTACTTGTTGGGATATCACAATATCTCTTATTTAATTAATGCATCTATAAACTTGGTAAAGGGTGGAAGGCTCGGCCTTATGCCTGGTGTTTTGTTCCACTCTTGCCGCCCTAGTTTCCTTCATATCGGTGTTATGTTCCCAGATTTTGTGTTCCTCACGCGGTTGGGTTATAATGGGAACCCCTTGACAGTTCACTTCGAATAAAACTCCTCAAGCAGGGCCCAACCTTGGTTTTACCATTCGCCACCTAGCCTTTTCTTTTCCCTTGGGAGTCGCGCTCTCGAGGGTCATCATTATTTTAACCCCCTCGGGCTAGTGCTCCTCTGAGTGTTGGTCCACCTTGTCAGCCGCCGGTGGCCACCAGGGGCACTCTGGGCTGGCCTACCGAAAGTTTGGACAATCCGGTGTGCCCTGAGAACGAGATATGTGCAGCTCCTATCAGGATTTGTCGGCACATTCGGGTGGCTTTGCTGGTCTTGTTTTACCATTGTCGAAATGTCTTGTAACCGGGATTCCGAGTCTAATCGGGTCTTCCCGCTAGAAGGAATATCCTTCGTTGACCGTGAGAGCTTGTGATGGGCTAAGTTGGGACACCCCTGCAGGGTTTTGAACTTTCAAAAGCCGTGCCCGCGGTTATGGGCAGATGGGAATTTGTTAATGTCCGGTTGTAGAAAACCTGAAGTTGACCTTAATTAAAATACATCAACTGCGTGTGTAACCGTGATGGTCTCTTTCCGGTGGTGTCCGGGAAGTGAACATGGTGTTGGAGTAATGTTTGACGTAGGTTGTTCTAGGATCACTTCTTGATCATTTGTGTATGTTAGCCACCATATATGCTAGTCGCTTGCTGCAGCTCCACCTCATATCTTTTACCCTTCCTATAAGCTTAAATAGTCTTGATCGCGAGGGTGTGAGATTGCTGAGTCCCCGTGACTCACAGATACTTCCACAACCAGCTTGCAGGTGCCGAGGTTTCCGTGCAGATGAGGCAACGAAGCTCAAGGAGGAGCTCGATGAAGATCTTGTCCTTTGTGTTGTTTCGTTCTAGTTGATCAGTAGTGGAGCCCAGTTGGGGTCGATCGAGGACCGTGTCGCTTTTGGGGTAGTCTTCTTTTATTTTGGGTTCCGTAGTCGGACCTTGATTGTATCTGGTTGATGTAATGCTTTATTCATGTAATTGTGTGAAGTGGCGATTGTAAGCCAACTATGTATCTCTTTCCCTTATGTATTACATGGGTTGTGTGAAGATTACCTTACTTGCGACATTGCTTTCAATGCGGTTATGCCTCTAAGTCGTGCTTCGACACGTATGAGATATAGCCGCATCGAGGGTGTTACATCTAGGCTACGGGGGTAATCTTTACGAAGATTACTATGGAGACGTCTGAGCTACATCGTGGTAGTAGTAGTATTGTAGTAGTTGTATCTCCACAGTCCTGCGTGTCTTGTGGAATACGACTTAGTGTGTACCGAGTTCCGGATGCATAGATAAATAGTGTATAGGAGCCTGGAATGCCTCTGATGAGATGTATCGTCTTTCACCATAGTTGTACTTTAGCCTGGGCTTGTACTAAATTATGTATGGTGTGTATGACCGATGTTGTATATATATATGCCAGTTTCTATATTACCATGTTGTATAGATGAACATCTCTGCATTCAGTGTCATCCATTACATTCTGCACTCCTATGTCAGAGTTTTTCCATCCTTGTCTAATCCATTATTTTGTTTCCTAGGATGGTCAACACTCGAAGCACCCCTACTGTCCAGGAGCAGGGTGAAGCCAGTGGGGCTAGGGATGGGAATCTGCCCCATCGACCTTCCTTGGCCGAAGTCATGCTAGAGGCAGAAAGGAATAAACACGAGACCAACCAATTGTTGGAACGCATTGACCAGAACACTGCATATCACCAAAGGAATGACTTGGTGTCTATCAATGACTTTATCAAGTTGTATGTCGGCGTTCTGGGAACGGGGGTCCCCAGACTTGCCTGCCTGCGGCCTGTGGCGTGGCTCAGGTGGGGGCCCAGCATGGCCCATCTTCATCAGCACAAGACTCAAGACCCTCGCGAGGGGCCGAGCCTCGCGAGGCGGACGACACGGCACCTCCTCAGGCGAAGCCTCATCAGGCTGGCTCGCGAGGAGGCGGAGACATCAAGGCGGGGTACCTCGCGAGGTGCCCATGACGTGAGCCATGACGACTCAGGGCACCAGGCAGGTGCCAGCGCGCGCAGCGTCCTTCTTTCCTCTTCGGTGCAAAGGGAACAAGCATAGCCGCGGAGTACCGAGGCATCAGGCAAAGGTTGCCACTTCGGTGCAACGAGACCAAGGCCAGAGAGGACTACGAGACGGAGGTCACCATGGAGCCCAGCGCGGCGTCACCACCAGAGCCTTTTGGCAGGCGAAGACTGCTTTTGTCAGGATAGATGTACTAGCTGTCCCCCTTCAAATTAGCCCGCCATTGTTGGATCCCTTCCCGCTCAATATTTGGGGAGAGGACCAGGGCCTCTATATATAGGACTAGCCACCCACATAGCAAGGGGTCGGTCGGTTCGGTTCGGCTCTTGGTCATCAACAAGAGCAAGAGAGAGAGAGATTGAGAGAAAGGTGGTGGAACTCCCCCTAGCAGTTCATCACCCAGCCAAGAACAGACCCTCGCGAGGCTGTTGTTCCTTGTATTGTTCATCCACACCAGCCCCAAGAGGCAATCCACAAACCACACACTGGAGTAGGGTATTACACCACAACGGTGGCCCGAACCAGTATAAATCTTGTGTCTCTTGCGTGTTTCTTGCAGTAGGTTAGTTCCTTGTGAGACGGAGAGGTTGAGGGCGTAATCTCCGCGCGCACCCCAGTGTTCGAACCTTAAGGGTCTGCCGGAACCCGAAATCCGACATTTGGCGCGCCAGGTAGGGGTGCGCCGGAATTTGTCTTCCACCACTCCGCTCTCCTCCGACCGTCGCGTCCATGTCTGACGCTCGTCGGGCCCGCGCTGAGCGCCCGGCCGCCGTCGCCCCTCGCACCGCCCAGACGGCCCCCGTCGGTGGGCGTCCTCGTCATTCCCCGTCGCCCGCCGTCAACACCGCCACCGGCCCGGCGGGGAATGAGCAGCGAGCGCCACCCCAGCATCCGCCCGCACGACGGAGTAGCTGCACCGCAACATCAACGCCTCCGGTCGTTGCGGCCCTCCTGGCCGGCTCCCAGGCGCCGCCCACGAGTCGCCACGTCAAGCCTTTTGGCCGCCGGGTCAGCGTCGTTTCCGCACGGCAGGGGGCTCCCCGGGACCGGGCGGCGCGCGAGGCCGACCTGACCTTCGGCTCGGAGGACCACCCCGCCAACCCGGTCGGCTCGGGCGCGCTCCCCCTATTGTGTACTCCCACTATCTGCCAGGTGGCCGTCACCAGGACCCTCGTTGACGGCGGCGCGGGCCTCAGCGTGCTTTCGGTCGAGACTTTCAGCCTCGTCTGCATACCTCGAGAGCGGCTGCGACCCAGTCGATCTTTCTCGGGTGTCGGGGGTGGATCGTCCGATTCCCTGGGACAGATCCGGCTCCCGGTAACCTTCGGCACCTACGACAACTTTCACACGGAGATGGTCGACTTCGACATCGCCCCCATCGGCCTCCCCTACAACGCCATCCTTGGCTACCCGGCGCTCGCTCAGTTCATGGCCGCCACGCACCCGGCGTACAACCTCATGAAGATGCCTGGGAGCAGCGGCACCATCGTCGTGCACGGGGACACCGGGGACGCCCTGCAAGTACTCAAGCTCGCCTTCAAGACGGCGGCATCAGCACGGCCCGTTGATGAGGAGGCCCCAGAGCCCAAGGGGGCTGCTCCCGCCAAGAAGAAGCAGTTGTTCACCCAGGACAAAGCAGAAACCAAGCAGATACCAGTCGATGAGGATGGGTCCTCCAGTGCCACTTTCACCATAGGCGCCAACCTCGAGCCCGAGCAGGAGGAGGCCTTGGTCAAGTTCCTGCGCGCGAACAAGAAGGTATTTGCTTGGGAGCCTGATCAGCTGGCGAGGATCCCCAGGAGTGTCATCGAGCACCACCTCAATGTGTGCCCAAATGTGCGCCCCGTGAAGCAGAAGGCCAGGCGACAGTCCACACAGAAGCAGGCTTTCATTGCCCAAGAGACCCGCAAGCTAGAGGCTGCCGGGGTCATTCGCGATGTCCGATACCTGGATTGGTTGGCCAACCTTGTCGTCGTGCCCAAGAAGGGGGGAAGGAACGCATGTGTGTCGACTTCACCAACCTCAACAAGGCATGCCCGCAAGATCCGTTTCCGCTCCCCCGCATCGACCAAATCGTCGATTCCACTGCGGAGTGCGACCTGCTCTGCTTCCTAGATGCCTTCTCCGGGTATCACCAAATCAAGATGGCAGTAGAAGACGTCAAGAAGACCGCTTTCTTGACCCCGTGCGGGGTATACTGCTACACATGCATGCCGTTCGGACTGCGGAATGCAGGGGAAACCTTTCAGCGGTTGATGCACATCACCTTGGGCCCGCAGCTCGGAAGGAATGTCGAAGCTTACGTTGATGACATCGTAGTAAAGTCTCGGGAGGCCAAGACCCTGATACAAGACCTAGAGGAGACCTTCGCGAGCCTCGACGTAGTGAACCTGCGGTTCAACCCAGAGAAATGCGTGTTTGGCATCCCCTCGGGCAAGCTTTTGGGATTCCTCGTGTCCCATCGTGGCATCGAGTCTAACCCCGAGAAGGTCAAGGCGGTCGAGGACATGAGTCCGCCAAAGACCCTCAGAGAAATGCAGAAGTTCACTGGGCGCGTGACCGCGCTAGGGCGCTTCATATCCAAATTGGGGGAGCGAGCGCTGCCTTTCTTTCAGCTGATGAAGAAAAAGGGGCCCTTTGAATGGACTGAAGAGGCAGATAAGGCGTTTCGAGATCTCAAGAGGTACCTGACCATTCCCCCAGTCATGGTGGCTCCACGCCCATAGGATCCCCTGCTGCTGTACCTCGCCGCCACACCCTACTCTGCCAGCGCCGCCCTGGTGGCAGTTAGGGAGGAGCGCCAAGTCAAGACCGCAGCGGCAGCCAGAGGCAAGACAAAACGGGAACAAGGAAAGCCTGCAGGAGCTACAACCGCAGCTGGGGAGGGTCAGCTGCCGAGGAATGCACCAGAGGCAGAGGAGACCGCACGGCCGGATGGACCACCTACCAAGGCTACGTCGCCTCATGAGGCGCCCTTACCTCCCAAGGGCGCAGTAACCCCAGACGCTCTCAGCCTTGTCGAGCACCCAGTTTACTTTGTTAGCACGGTGCTACGGGACGCGAGGGCACGGTACCCAATGCCTCAGAAGCTCCTCCTCGCGCTACTGGTAGCCTCGCACAAGCTGCGTCATTACTTCCAGGCCCATCCCATGAAAGTCGTCTCATCATACCCCCTGGAGAGAGTGCTCAGGAGCCCTAACTCAGCCGGAAGGGTCGCTAAGTGGAACATAGAGCTGCAGGCGTTTCAGCTCGAGTTCAGCACAACCAGGGTCATCAAAGGAGCAGCGTTGGGAGATTTTGTGGCAGAATGGACGGAGGCACCAGGCCTCAAGGCCGACGAGGATCGGTCCCTCTCCCCGGGGAGCGAGGCGCCGGAAGGCTGGGTCATGCACTTCGACGGGGCGTTCTCCAGACATGGTGCTGGGGCTGGGGCGGTGCTTATATCGCCCACTTAGGACAAGCTCTACTACGCTGTACAACTCTGTTTCCAGCAAGGTGAAAAGGTCTCTAACAACATAGCGGAGTATGAAGGTTTAATAGCGGGCTGGAAGGCCGCAGCAACCCTGGGGGTGAAACGCCTCACCATTAAGGGCGATTCATAGCTCCTTGTTAATTTCTCCAACAAGGTGTACGAGCCAAAAGATGAGCACATGGAATCCTACCTTGCGGAGGTCAGCAGGATGGAGAAGCAGTTCTGGGGGTTGGAGTTGTAGCATGTGCCCCGTGGCACCAATCAGGAGGCCGACGACATCGCCAAACGGGCGTCCAGGCGGTTACCTTAGGAGCCTGGCGTCTTCGAGGAGTGGCTCCTCAAGCCCTCAGCCTTGCCGTTAATGTCAAACATGGCTCAGCCTCGGGAGGAGCTCCCCCAGCCACCTGCCTTAGGAGCCCCGGTCTGCGGCCCGGCCTCGGGAGCTCGACTGCTCCTGACGATGGAACCTTAGGAGGGGTGCTGGATCACGGAGCTCCGGAGTTACTTAACACAAGGGACCCTGCCGGAGAAGGAGGAGGAGGCCGAGCGTGTGGCACGGCAGGCCTCGACGTACTGCATCAAGGATGGGGAGCTCCTACCGGAAGCGACCAAATGATGTATCCCTGCGCTGCATCTCCAGGGAGCAAGGAAAGGAGCTGCTGGAAGATATACACGGCGGAGACTGTGGACATCATTCATCATCACGGACCCTCGTCGGCAAGGCGTTCCGCATCGGGTTTTATTGGCCTAGCGCACTCAATGACGCCGTTGAACTGGTGAAAGCTTGTGAGGCCTGCCAGTTCCACGCCAAGCAGATCCATCAGCCGGCGGGAGGCCTGCAGACTATACCCCTCTCATGGCCATTCGCAGTCTGGGGACTGGACATCCTGGGCCCGTTCCCTCGGGCGCCAGGGGGCTACCGCTACCTCTACGTCGCCGTGGATAAGTTCACCAAGTGGGCTGAAGTAGAGGCCGTCCGCACCATCCCTGCAGGTTCCGCGGTCAAGTTCATCAGGGGCATCGTGAGCCGGTTCGGCGTGCCGAACCGCATCATCACAGACAACGGTTCGCAGTTCACCAGTAACCTCTTCAAAACGTACTGTGCTAACCTTGGAACGCAGATATGCTACGCTTCGGTGGCGCACCCCCGGAGCAACGGCCAGGCTGAGCGAGCCAATGCATAGGTCCTGAGGGGCCTCAAGACCAGGACGTTCAAGAAGAAGCTGGAGGCCTGTGGCAGAGGTTGGTACGACGAGCTTCAGTCCGTGCTGTGGTCCATCCGCACCACCGCAACCAAGCCAACTGGGGAGACCCCATTCTTCCTGGTCTACGGAGCGGAAGCAGTCCTCCCTCACGAGGTCAGACGTCACTCCGCGTGGGTCCTAGCGTTCGACGAGGCGCAGCAGGACGCCATGCGGGGGATGGACCTCGTGTTGGGGAAGGAACGTCGTCGGGAGGCCGCGCTGCGAGCAGCGAGGTATCAGCAAGCGCTGCGGAGATATCACTGCCGCAACATCCGCCCCAGGACTCTTGAGGTAGGAGACCTCGTGCTCAGGCGGGTCCTCTCCAGGAAGGGATTGCACAAACTCTCCCCCATGTGGGAGGGCCCATTCAGGGTTGTTCATGTTTCCAGGCCCGGCTCCGCGCGCTTGGAGACTCAGGAGGGAGTGCCGATCCAGAATGCGTGGAACATCCAACACCTCCGGAGGTTCTACCCATGAAAAGTCCCAGAGCCTGTGAAGCAAGGCGAGTGCCTGTGAAGATCATCTCCTTTTGGAAAGGCCCAGAGCCTGTGAAGCAAGGCGAGTGCCTATGAAGATCATCTCCTTTTGGAAAGGCCCAGAGCCTGTGAAGCAAGGCGAGTGCCTGTGAAGATCATCTCCTTTTGGAAAGGCCCAGAGCCTGTGAAGCAAGGCGAGTGCCTGTGAAGATCATCTCCTTTTGGAAAGGCCCAGAGCCTCTGAAGCAAGGCGAGTGCCTGTGAAGATCATCTCCTTTTGGAAAGGCCCAGAGCCTGTGAAGCAAGGCGAGCGCCTGTGAAGCTACCGCGTTACGGAAAAGGCCCAGAGCCTGTGAAGCAGGGCAAGTGCCTGTGAAGCTGACTACCCCTAAGAAGAAAGGCCCGGAGCTTGTGAAGAAGGCCAATGCCTGTGAAGCTCGCCGCCCCGTGACACTCTCACGTAATAATGAGTGGGGCTGTACACGCCCCGGAGTCTCAGGAGCGCCGGCCTCAGGCCCTGGGGCTCCCTCCCACGCCCGGTGGCAGCACTTAGCTCCACGCTGGTGAGAAGACGTCGAAGATTAGATTAGGTGTCGGACGCAGCTTTTTCATTTGCTTTCCGCAGTTGGCGTGTTTATTTGCATTTGAAGCCTTATTGAAGTTGTCGCTGTGCTGATTTGTGGTTCGCCGATTTCCGCTTCTTGCTTTGGTTTCTCTTGTACTCGACCTCGCGAGGGACGGTGCCCAAACATCCTCGTGAGCATTTCTGCTCCAGCCTCAGGAGGGTCCCCTGGCCCGGGCGCATTACGGGAGCACCCCTCCTGGTCCATGCCCCTCGGGCACCGCGACGCGCACACAGGGCCTGGGTCGGTCGCCCCCCCGGCAGGGGCCCAGAACTATCTACGCGCAGGCGTATAGTTAAAAGGCGCAAAAATGGGATCAAGGTAATAGCTAAAACGACAATACTCCCCAACACGCCCCAAGGGGGCTCCATGCAGCTGTTCTATCTTACACAGGAAACAAAAGGGAAAAGGAAAAACGAGCCCGGCGTAGCCCTCCTCACATCAGCCCGCGGAGGCGACACGAGCTGCCGTGGGGCCTCAGGCGGACTCCCTCTCACGCTTCACCGGGGCGCGACGGCGGGCGGACGAACCGCCACCTCCCAAGTGAGCTCGACGGCGCGGGGGAGGACTGCTGCCGCCGTTGGAGGAGTCGCTTGAGGAGGAGCTGACGAAGCTTGGGGAGTCACGGGCGCCGCCATCCGCGCGGGCGCTGTCTCCTTCATCGCCACCGAAGCAGGGCCCGCCGACGTGGTCGTCGTCCTCTGGGCAGCACCCCGCGCGGCGACCATCTTCCCCAAACAACCTCACATAGAGGGTGGCATCGCCGTCAAACCTGAAGTGCAGGTTGCACCGACGCTCCAGGCCGCGAGCGCGGGCAAACGCCTGCCAGCCACGAGCGAAGGCCAAGCCCCCGCTGGCGGAGACCTCCAGTGCGACCCATGAGGATCTGCTGCAGCATCGCTCCGCCTGGAGCCAGAGGCCACCCGGGGCGCCGACCGGGAGTTCACCAAGGAGAAAGCGAGGGAGCGGAAGCCGGGCACTGGTCGGCTCCGCCGACCAAACGACGAACTCCGGCAGCACCTGCACCGCGCGAAAGCACGGCCTGGGAGAGCGCGCCACCCAGGCGCGACCTTCGGCCACGGCGGCACGCCCGCCGCCACGCTGGGAGCCGCCCCATGGCCACCAAATGATGTTGGGGCGGCCATTGGATGCTTCCGATGGCGCCCACGACCGCGCTTGGGCGGGGGAGAGGCAGGACCAACCTGGAGGGCCTTCCCCTTCTCTGCAGCCGAGTACTTCCTCGATGGAGCCATCACGCCAAGACGGAGCGAGGGCAGAGGCGAAGGAGAGAGAAAGAAGAGATGAACTAGAAGGGCATGCGTGGTGCTGTACTTATAGCCGGCGAAGGCCAACCGCCGGCCTCCACGATCACAGGTAATCATGACACGATCTGCATGCAGGAATTGTCCCACTCACGCGACCGCCGAGGCATCATGGGGAAGTGGAGACGCCACGTCCAATCAATCGCCACGCGGCGCCCAAGGCCGCAGGCTGTTAGGGCCCTCGGCGCTTCGCCCTTGCCCTTTCGCCTCTCGGCACGGCCAAGTCCATGCGCGCCTTGGGCCCGGGGGCTACTGTCGGTGTTCTGGGAACGGGGGTCCCCAGACTTGCCTGCCTGCGGCCTGCGGCGTGGCTCAGGTGGGGGCCCAGCACGGCCCATCTTCATCAGCACAAGACTCATGACCCTCGCGAGGGGCCGAGCCTCGCGAGGCAGACGACACGGCACCTCCTCAGGCGAAGCCTCATCAGGCTGGATCGCGAGGAGGCGGAGACATCAAGGCGGGGTACCTCGTGAGGTGCCCATGACGTGAGCCATGACGACTCAGGGCACCAGGCGGGTGCCAGCGCACGCAGCGTCCATCTTTCCTCTTCGGTGCAAAGGGAACAAGCACAGCCGCGGAGTACCGAGGCATCAGGCAAAGGTTGCCACTTCGGTGCAACGAGACCAAGGCCAGAGAGGACTATGAGACGGAGGTCACCATGGAGCCCAGCGCGGTGTCACCACCAGAGCCTTTTGGCAGGCGAAGACTGCTTTTGTCAGGATAGATGTACTAGCTGTCCCCCTTCAAATTAGCCCGCCATTGTTGGATCCCTTCCCGCTCAATATTTGGGGAGAGGACCAGGGCCTCTATATATAGGACTAGCCACCCACATAGCAAGGGGTCGGTCGGTTCGGTTCGGCTCTTGGTCATCAACAAGAGCAAGAGAGAGAGAGAGAGAGAAAGGTGGTGGAACTCCCCCTAGCAGTTCATCACCCAGCCAAGAACAGACCCTCGCGAGGCTATTCTTCCTTGTATTGTTCATCCACACCAGCCCCAAGAGGCAATCCACAAACCACACACTGGAGTAGGGTATTACACCACAACGGTTGCCCGAACCAGTATAAATCTTGTGTCTCTTGCGTGTTTCTTGCAGTAGGTTAGTTCCTTGTGAGACGGAGAGGTTGAGGGCGTAATCTCCGCACGCACCCCAGTGTTCGAACCTTAAGGGTCTGCCGGAACCCGAAATCCGACATTGTACCCACCAACCTTCCATCATTCCGTCGAACCTCTCGATGCGGATGACTAGCTTCGCAGTATCACCCATAAGCTACGTTCTACCAACGTAGTCGAAGCTGATAAGGTCACCTACGCTGCCTATCATCTTGAGGGCCCCGCTAGCCTTTGGTGGGAAAACTATGAGGCTATGCGTCCAGCTGGCCAGATTACTACTTGGGCAGACTTCAGTGAGGCTTTTTGTGAGCACCATATTCAGAAGGTCTTATGGATCATAAGAGGGAGGAGTTTTGCAACTTCACCCAAGGCAGGCTAACCGTGGATGCCTATAGCCAAGAGTTTGGAAACCTGGCACACTATGCTCCTGAAGAAGTGTCCACTTACGCCAAGAAGCAGGCAAGGTTCCGAAAGGGACTTAGCCCTAAGCTTCACCGTGACCTCCGCCTCCACGAGTGGACCTCCTTCCAGAAGCTTGTGAATAAGGCCATTAGTACGATTACATACATCTGAATAAGGCCAAGAAGCCGTATCACCCATAAGTTACAAGTGGCGCCCTCTCAGGACCGCGCGTTGGTTCATATGATTCTGAACGTTAACCATGCCATGCAAACTCGGATTCTAGAGGGAGAAGGGGGCATTACACCCCAAGAGGCGATTGCTTTTGGAAAGCTTAAACGGTTCTGTAACACAGTGGTAAGAAAATTGGCCCCTCCGCTTCTTCTTGAGGTGCAGTCCACTTTGAGGCCGGAAGCCAAACCTTTCACCCCACGTAGGACGACTCGCAATGACAAGAGGGCACCGGCTAGGAAATCCAAGGCCACGCAGGCTGAGAACGTGCTTATGAGAGCGTTAGGGATGGTTCCGGAGGATTTGGATGGCAATGACGACACGATCGCGGAGTTGGCCGAGCTCTTCGAGTCCCCTTTGCGGGAACAACATGTGAGGGTGATCGCGGCACTGTTTGGTAAGGAGGTGCCGCCGGCTCGTGAGTTGAACTCAGACACTACGGTGTTGATGGGCACGGCTTGACGTCGCTTGTCCTCGTTGGTGTGGGTGTGCCACTGGTTTCATGGATTGGAACCCTCAAATTCAATGTTGGAAGTGAGAGGGCTCAACAACCCCGCCAAAAGAAATGCAGTTAGGGAGTTTGTAGTCGCGGCGAAGGTTAACCTTGTATGTCTTCAAGAAACTAAGCTTGAAGCTTTCGATTCTTTTTTCGTAATGCAATGCATCAGACCATCTTTGGATGGTTTCGCCTACTTGCCTGCTTCAGACACTAGGGGTGGCATCCTTTTGGGTTGGGATTGTTCGCTCTTGGTGATCAACAACATCACTCGGGATACTAACTTCCTCTCGGGCTTGGTGCGTAACAAAGATGGCTTCGAATGGTGGTTGCGGTTGTGTACGGACCCCAAGGTGACGAGTTAAAAACACAGTTCCTCGTGGATCTTCAGCTTAGAAGGGACGTGTCTCCGGGCCCCTCGATGGTGCTTGGAGGCTTCAAGATGATCATCAGAGCCGAGGAGAAAAGCCATTCAAATTTTAATAGGAGCATGATGAGGAAGTTCAAATCGTTTGTGGATAACAATGAACTTAAAGATATATATATATATATATATATATATATATATATATATATATATATGCATGGTAGGAGATTCACATGGTCTAACGAGAGAGAACAAGTCGTTATGACCAAGATTGATCGGGTGCTTGTCTCTGTCGATTGGGAGCTTAGTTTCCCAGATGTGCTGCTCCAAGCCCTCTCCACAAACACCTCGGATCACGTGTTGCTCCATATTTCCACTTCGGCCCCTTTGTGCCCGAAGCGAAGGTTTCTTTTTGAGTTGTTCTGGACCCGACTGGATGGATTTGAACATGTTGTTAAAGATGCGTGGGTGTGTGAAGATGTTATCGTCGACCCTTTCAAGAGGCTTGACATGTTACTTAGGAATACCGCATCCGCCCTTCAAGCCTGGGGTCAAAGGAAGATTGGGAACATCAAACTTCACCTGGCTGTGGCAAACTACGTCATTCTTAGGTTGGACAGTGCTATGGAGGCCCGGGTGCTAAATTGGAAGGAGAGATGGTTGAGGAGAACCCTCAAGCACTCGGTCTTGGGGCTTGCCTCCTGCCAATGCACCATTGAAAGACAGCGTTCTCGTCTGAGATGGATCCGAGAGGGTGATGCCAATACTAAACTCTTCCAAGCAGTGGCAAACGGCAGGAGGTCCAAGAATTGCATCCGTCATATTAGACATAATGGAGAATTGATATCCCAGCAAGAAAGGAAGGAGGAGATCTTCACCGAAGCATATGAGCAACTGTTGGGTCACGCCGTTGCTAGGGAAGTAGATGTGGATATGGATTTCCTTGACATGGCTGTGCACAATCTCTCGGATCTTGATGCGATCTTCACGGAGGAAGAGGTGTGGAAAACTATCACGGAACTGCATTTGGATCGGGCGCCAGGGCCGGATGGGTATAGCGCTGCTTTCTATCAAAAAGCTTGGCCCACGATCAAGAACGAAGTTATGGCAGTGCTCCTAAAGCTTTATGTGGGAGATGGGCGTGGTTTTGGGAAGCTTAACCACGCGCACATTGTGTTGATTCCGAAGAAGCCGGGCGCTGAGGAAGTGGGAGACTACCGCCCCATCAGCCTCCCACATAGTGTGGCCAAGATTTTCACGAAGTTGCTAGCGAATAGAGCCCGGAGAAGAATGAAAGAGATAATCACGGCGAATCAATCCACCTTCATCTGTGGTAGACACTTGCATGATAACTTCCTTCTAGTTAGGAAAGTGACCAGGAAGATTCACGCACGTAAGGAGGCTAGTGTGTTCCTAAAGCTTGATATCTCAAGGTCCTTCGACTCGCTATACTGGGCATTCTTGTTCGAGGTGATGAGGAGCAAAGGCTTTGGCCACAAGTGGTGCACATGGATCCCGATTCTACTCAGGACGGCGAGTACAAGCGTGATTGTCAATGGAGTTCCTGGAAGAAGTTTCACCCATGCTAAGGGCCTTAGGCAGGGGGACCGGTATCGCCTTTGCTCTTTGTGATTGCCATGGACGTGCTGTCGAGAATCATGATCAAGGCCGGGAGTTTTGGAGTCTTCAGTAGCTTCACTGGCATCGCTACTCACCAATCAGTGTCGATCTACGCAGATGGTGTGGCTTTGTTCGTTAAACCCTAGGTGCTGGACCTCACATTCGTCAGATCCATGTTACACACATTCAGTGCCGCCTCTGGCTTGCGGGTTAACTATCAGAAGTCACTAGCAATCATGATACACGGAAGCAACACTGACCGGGACCGGGTCGAGTCTATATTGCATTGCCGGTTGGGCAGTTTCCCATGCAAGTACCTTGGCTCCAATTGGCTATTAGACAGCTCTCGAGGGCGGAGTGGCAGCCCATGATCGATCAAGCCAAAAAGTTTGCCCCGACCTGGCAAAGAGGGTTGCTGCACCGCCCGGGGCGTCTCGTGCTGGTTAAGTCAGTGATCGCAGCCAAGCCAATCCATCATTTCATGGTCACGGAGGTTCCATCTTGGGTCTTCGGAGAGTTAGATCAGTGGATGTACTCCTTCTTTTGGGCCGACAAAGAGAAAGCGAATGGGGGTCAGTGCTTGGTGGCTTGGAACTCGGTTTGTAAGCCTACGTGGCTTGGAGGTTTGGGCGTACGCAACATGCAACTATAAGGCTTGGCTTTGAGAGTGAGGTGGGAGTGGTTGAGAAGGACGGATCCTGAGAGGCCGTGGCAAGGGCTACCCATGGTTGTGGACAAAGAGGCTCAAGCGGTCTTTGATAGTATGGTGCACATTGAGGTTGGGGTGGGCAATAGAGTCATGTTCTGGAGAGATAGATGGACTCATGGTTTTGTGGTTAAAGACATTGCACCCTACATTCATGCTTTGGTGGACACAAGAACGATCAACCGCCGCATGGTTGAGGAAGGCTTAGAGAATGCGAGATGGTTGCTTGACATATCCGGTGAAGTTAACTTTGGTGGACACATGCAACTTCTACACCTCAACCTTGCGATCAGCATGATTAATCGTGACCCTTCCAGTGAAGACTCATTCTCCTAGCCGGCAGATCCTTATGACAATTACACTGCCAAGTCCACGTATCATAGGCTCTGTTTGGGTGCGGAGAGCGTCCCTTACGCCTCATGCATATGGAAGAGTTGGGTCCTCCTCAAGTGCAAAATTTTTGTGTGGCTGGTAGTTCAACACCGGATTTGGACGTCTGATAGAAGAACGAGGCACGGTCTTCAGGGCGCCTCTTCTGCCTGCTACACGTGCCTTCAAGAAGAGGATAACGTGGAACACATTCTTGCTCAGTGCGTTTACGCTAGAGAAGTGTGGCACTACATTTTCGACGCGCTGAGCCTCCAGGGTAGCATCTTAGAGCCGGAGGATTGTTTGCTGGACTGGTGGCTAGCAAGGAGAGCTCAATATAAGAAGGGCTCCAAGCGTGGTTTCGACACGGTGAT
Source organism: Triticum urartu (assembly GCF_056163025.1). Lineage (NCBI taxonomy): Eukaryota > Viridiplantae > Streptophyta > Magnoliopsida > Poales > Poaceae > Triticum > Triticum urartu. The sequence continues at coordinate 327,550,257 of NC_141875.1, forward strand.
CATTGCGACCACTTGGGCTTTATGGAAGCAATGCAACGCTAGAGTGTTCCACAGGACCCAGGAACAGATGACGGCGCCAGATTTGGCACTTGCCATCATTGCGGAGCTCAAAGAGTGGTGGTTGGCGGGCTTGGAAGGAGGAGGCTATGGCACGTTTTGTGAGAGTGTAGGCATAGGTTAATTGTAGGGTGTGGTAGGGTGTGCGTCCCCGACGGAAGCCCGCTTCCATCTAAACTCTCTTGTACATGTTTCTTTTCTCTTCTCTTCTATAAAAGTAAGGTACGCCTTTGGCGTACTCTCGAAAAAAAGGCCAATAGTGCTGAGACAGGCCAGACTAACTATGAAGCTACATGCAAGCACTCCCGTGATTTTGGTTCTTCATCTGGTTCTGGCTCTCAGAAGCGCCGGGTGTGGGTTCCAAACACAGCTCTGCCACCCAGGTTCACCCCGAGGCCATCCTATGAGGCCCGTCGCCCAAACCAGCAGTATGCACCACCCAAGGCTTATGGTGGACCAACCGCCAATGCTGCTCCGCGCACTAACACCATGACATGCTTCAAGTGCGGAGAGCCAGGCCACTATATGCGAGAGTGTCCTCAGAACAACAACCCCAACCAGTCCGGAAAGTCCGTTGGCTGTGGTAAGCCAGCGGGAAAGGTGTACTATGCCAAGCTAGCCACCACTGCACGTGGCCATGTCAACTATGTCTAAACTGAGGAGGCTCATGATGATCCCAATGTCGTCCTCAGTACACTCCTTCTTAACTGCCATCTGACATTTGTTCTTTTTGATACTGGAGCATCTCATTCATTCATTTCTGAGAGCTATGCTCGATTGCACAACACGACATTCTGTGACATGTCCACAACCATGGAAATTCAAACTCCTGGCTCTAGATGGCAAACTTCTAGAGTAAGCCATGGGAATGAAATTCTCATCAATAGACTTGTCTTCCTTGCATCTTTAATAGCGCTCAAGTCCTCAAACATAAATATCATCTTAGGTATGGACTGGATTGTTGGCGAACGCAGTAATTTCAAAAAAATTCCTACGCACATGCAAGATCTATCATGGTGAGGGGAAGAGTGTTGTCCATGTACCCTCGTAGACCGTAAGCGGAAGCGTTATGACAACGCGGTTGATGTAGTCGAACGTCTTCATGATCCGACTGATCTTAACACTGAAGGTACGGCACCTCCGTGATCTGCACACGTTTAGCTCGATGACATCTGACAAACTCTAGATTTAGCCGAGTGTCGAGGGAGAGTTTCGTTAGCACGACAGCGTGATGACGGTGATGATGAAGCTACCGGAACAGGGCTTCGCCTAAGCACAACTATGATATGACCGAGGTGGATTGTGGTGGAGGGGGGCACCGCACACTGCTAAGACAAATGTCAACTTGTGTGTCTATGGGGTGCCCCCATCCCCCGTATATAAAGGAGTGGAGCAGGGGGGAGGGCCGGTGAGGGAGTCCTGGACTAAGGGGTCATCGGGCATCCGGCCTGTTATCCATGGGCCGGACTGATGGGCTGTGAAGACATGAAGGCCGAAAACTGTACCCGTCTCTGGATTGGACTCTACTTGGTGTGGAAGGCAAGCCTGGCGACCGAAGATGAAGATTCCTTCTTATGTAGCCAACTCTATGTAAACCCTAGAACCCCCTCGGTGTCTATATAAACTGGAGGGGTTAGTCCGGAAAGGATATTCATTACCATAGTCATACATGCTAGGCTTCTAGGGTTGAGCCATTATGATCTCGTGGTAGATCAACTCTTGTAACACTCATATTCATCAAGATCAATCAAGCAGGACGTAGGGTATTACCTCCATAGAGAGGGCCCGAACCTGGGTAAACATCGTGTCCCCCATCTCCTGTTACCATCGATCCTAGATGCATAGTTCGGGACCCCCTACCCGAGGTCCACCGGTTTTGACACCGACATTGGTTCTTTCATCGAGACTTCCACTATGCCGTCAAACGAAAGGTTTGATGGCCCCTTCAATCGTCCATAGTAACGCTGTCCAAGGAGAAACCTTCCTCCCCAGACAGATTTTCATGTTCGGCAGCTTCGTACTGCGGGCCAACTCGCTTCGCCATCTGGAGTAGATCGATAGCTACGCCCCTGGCCACCGGGTCAGATTTGGAAGCTTGAACTACGTTGCGGATATCCTTGGAGACTTGATCTTCAATGGATTTGAAACCGCAGCGATCGGTCCTGAAAGTGCATTATATCGACTAAAGGGGGGGTGAATAGGCGATTTTTATGAAATTCTTCACTAAGGAATTTGCCGGTGAGGAAATTCCTTAGCGAAGAACTACTAGCAGCGGAATAAGTACTCAAAGGTAAACATAACAGAATACAAGCATAGTCATCATGATGAAATGAAGACAGGCACAGAGTACAGGAAGCGTAATCACAGGATAACACAGGATGAAGACAAACAGACTGAAGAAATTGAACTGAGGAAATTGAGAAAGTCTTCAGTCAAAGTCTTCAAACACAGATATGAACAAACATACAACACAGTTATGAGGAAATGAAAGAGTTGAGGAAATAGAACCAGTAAGCTCGGTGAAGACAATGATTTGGTAGACCAGTTCCAACTGCTGTCTCAGTTGTACGTCTGGTTGGAGCGGCTGAGTATTTAAACTCGAGGACAGACAGTCCCGGACACCCAGTGAAGGACACTTAGTCCAAGACACCCAGTCCTCACCGTATTCTCCTTGAACTAAGGTCACACAGACCTCGTCCAATCACTCGTGGTAAGTCTTCAAGCGACTTCCAAACCTTCACAACTTTGGTCACCCGGCGATCCACAATTCCTCTTGGATGCTCTAGACCATGACGCCTAACCGTCTGGAAGAAGCACAGTCTTCAAAGGTAACAAGCGTCGGATCCACTCAGGATCAATCTCTTCAGTGATGCTCAATCACTTGGGGTTTGTAGGTGTTTGGGTTTTGGGTTTTTGGTTTTTCCTCACTGGATGATTTTCGCTCAAAGTCCTCGGAGGATGGGTTGCTCTCAAATGACAAGTGTCGGTTTCTCTCGAAGCAGCCTCAACCTGCTAGTGGTTGTAGGGGGCGGCTATTTATAGCCTAGGGAGCAGCCCGACATGATAAGACATAAATGCCCTTCAATGATATGACCGTTAGGTGGATAGATATTTTGGAACAGCTGGCGCATAGCATAGCAACGGTCGGAATTTTGAGTACCAAAATCCTCAGGGCTATCATGTTCCTCACTGTGTAGGCAATCCGCATTGGCGAATCCCTAACTCCTCAGTTAGGACAAATTCCTCAGAGACCAGAAGAACTTCGTCTCTGTCACTGAAGAAATTGACTGAACTGTATGAGATTTTCAATGGCTTCACTCGAAGGGATTGGTAGGTGTAGGATTTTGAGTTGAGCATCACATGGAAATTTTTCCTTAGTATTTCCTCGACCCCCTTTAACAGTACGGTGTTTCCTATGACTCAAGAAAGAGAAAAATAAAACTATGAAAACGAAAGTCTTCAGGCTTCATATTTCTCGCATGAATATCAAGTCTTCACGGACACACCAATTTCTTCACTTTCAAAGTCTTCATGTAAGTCTTCAGAAATACCAAAATCTTTAGTCGAAGATATTCATTTTTAGGGGTCGACCTTTCCTATAAATATCAAACTCCTCATAGACTTATAGACCTGTGTACACTCACACACGCATTAGTCCCTTAACCTATAAGTCTTCAATACACCAAAATCACTAAGGGGCACTAGATGCACTTACAATCTCCCCCTTTTTGTGATTGATGACAATATAGGTTAAGTTTTCAACGGGGATAAACATGTGAAGTGTAAATAGTGATATTGAGGAATTTGATTGCAAGATATAGAAGAACTCCTCCTGAAGATGTGCATAGTGAGGAATTTGCTTTTGAAGCAATGCACACTTGAAGAGTTGAATCATGGAGATCTCCCCCTATATCTTGTAATTCATACACGCATTTAACATATAATATGAAGAATTTGAAATGCATGATGAAATATGGTGCCTGATGAAATTCAGCATGCATGCAATAATATCAATGAGGAATAAGCATGCAGAATAGTGCATCAAGAGTGTTAGAGCACAGTGCATCAAAAGTATCAAAGCACCATCGGGTTTAAGATTACAACTTGATCCAATAAAGTTTCAGAAGAACGAGAGTTGTAACTTAGCAAAAAAACATTGTATATGGGCGATAAAATAGACCCGCTTGAAGACTAACTCAAATTTCTCCCCCTTTTTCATCAAATGACCAAAAGGATCGAAACTGAGGACTAACGCCCCTGAAGATAATCAAGTTGATGAAGGAGCGCCAGCATTGTTGGGGTCGTTGGTTGATGTAGGGCCCGCCGCAGTGTCGTCTAAATCTTCATGTTCATCAGTGTCGCGCGATGAAGAATATGAGCTGGCCACCAGAGAAGGAACCTTGACCTTCTTGAATTTCTTTAGTGGAGGTGCAGACCAGTCAAAATCTTCATTAAGACCCTTATTCTTCAGATCTTCTTCACCATACAGATGTGACAGGATTGCCCAGGTGCGACCGAAGACTTGATGGAGGTAGTAGTTGTTTTTCTTCACTGCATTGTGTGTGGCAGTCATGTTATGAAGAAGTGAACCAAACTGACGCTTAACCCATTTGTGATTTCGATCCACCTTCTGGTGAAGACTAAGCAAAAGTTCACGGTCTGTCATCACGCGCGGAGCAGTGGCTTGAGGAGTGGACTTGGGAGCATTGGCAGAGTCATGTGTGGCAGAGTCATCATTGGTGGAATAAGATGCAGCTTTGCGAAACTGACCATCCAATGGACGAATGCCTTCATCAATTACAGTTGGTGCCTTGCCCTTTCCATCAACTGAGGAATATGTCTGCTTGAGGACTTCAATTGGGGGCAAGTAGCTGACATGATTCTGGAAATCAGCTTTGTAGTTGAGTGAAGACCTTGTCCTGAGGAATCTCATAATCCAAGGTGCATATGGTTTTAGCTCAGACGGAGACAGTGCAACATTGGCCATAGTCCTCATGAAGAAATCGTGATAATTGATAGGAATGCCATGAACGATGTTGAATACCAAATTCTTCATGATGCCAACAATTTCCTCATCAGATGAGTCGTGGCCTTTGATAGGACTGATTGTCCTCGTAAGAATACGATAGACAGTTCTGGGCACGTACAACAATTCCTTCACGAGGAATTTTGTTCGTGGTGCCTGACCTGGTTTCAAAGGCTTCATCAGCACTTGCATGTAATGATGTGTGAGCTCAGGTTCACTATAGATGCAGCGAGCTTCTTCAAGGGGAGGACTGAGTGGTAGAGCACGAAGCAATTCAGAGGCTGGTGCAGTGTAGTGAGTGTTTTCAGACATCCAGCGCAGCACCCATGAATTCACATCTTCAGCATTTCCGGTGATGTGCAGCGTTGCATAGAATTGAAGAATCAGTTCTTCATTCCAATCGCAGATGTCAGAGCAAAAATTGAGCAGTCCAGTGTCGTGAAGAACACTGAGGACTGGTGCGAAGCATAGCAGAGATTCCATATCCACGTGAGGAATATGCTCATGGTAGAAAATATTCTCCTTGTTGAACAACACCGAGGAATAGAAATTGGCTTGACTAGCAGTCCAGAAACGCCTCTTCCTAATGCGAGCAGAGTCATATGGGTTGTAATCTTCGAAGAATTGAACTTTTGCTTGCGTGAGAATGGATCCTTTGGCTTTGGCAGAGGAGTGTCAGTGAGTTGCATGACGACCTCAGGAATCTCAATCGCAGGTTCTTCGGGCTGAGGAATTTCTGGTTCTTCCTCAGTGGCAGTCTGCGTAGTTGGTTGTTCAGCAGCAGCAGTTTCTTCAGCGCTAGTGGCTGGAATTTCTTCATGAACAGATGCAGTGGGATGAGTTTCTTCAGAGCCCATGTGAACAGTTTGTGTGGGGGACTGAGGAATTTGCTATAGAGGGGTGAACATTGGAGAGTTTGGATGCTGAATTTCCCATAATTCATCACTGATTACGGGTGTGGAGCAGCCAATTTCCACATCTTCATCTTCCATTTCTTCAACGCCAGCCTCTTCAGCTGTGAACTGAGGCATAGGCGAGGAGATGATAGGTGTTGAAGGGATCGCATCCACTTCAATTTCTTCATCCAATGGTTCAGACGAAGCAGCAGAAGGAGTTTCTTCATCAGATCCGCTGGGGATCACATATTCTTCATCGAAAGGAACAAGGTCCTTTGATGACCTGGTTGATATGGGAACAACATCAATCGGATGTGCAAATGAACTTGTCATAGGCTTCATTTTCTTCGGAGCTAAAGAATCTGAAGCAGCTGATGCTTTCCTTTTCTTCACTGCTGCACGCTCTGCAGCCTTGGTCTTCTTCACATCTGATGCAGATGGAAGGATTGGAGTTGAAGTTGGTGCAGGAGCAGCTGAGGAATCTGGTTGATTTTCTTCAGGCACAACTGATGCAGTTGCCCTGAGTTCTTCAGTTTCTTTAGGCACACCACTAGTGGGTGCCCTGGCAATTTCTTCAGTGGATGGAATGCACTCATCAGCCCTGGAACTCACATTTTCTTCAGCAGCCTGATTGTCATCAGTGGTGCTAGCATTTTCTTCAGTAGGTTGAGCAGATGCTTCAGCCTGAGGAATTTCCTATTGCGTTGGGGCAGCAACATTTGAAGTGAACTGTTCAGTTATCTTTACAAATCTAACTTTGGCTCCTTGCCAATTAGCATAGTAGGCTTTGAAGTCATCGCTGAGGGTTTTGATTTCAGATTGGAGTTTTACAAGTTCATCAGTTGTCATAGTGACAACGTTGTTCTTCAGATATTTCTCCTTTCTGTACTGGACCTTCTTGATCTACGTGGCCTGATCATATTTCCATTTCTCCTCTTGGATGAAATGAGTCAGCATGTGATTTTGACCAGGCGTCAGCTTGAAGTCAGGCATAGGATTATTTGGGTCCTTGTGCCAGAGATCAATGTAGTCGAGGATCAGCTTGGGATCCAAAAGCAGTGGCACAGGTGTGCCTTTGGCTCTAGCGGCCCTAACTTGTCTGTCTCTGATGATTTCTGCAAGTTCATCATCATCAGCTTCATCTTCTTCAGGTGGCACTTGGAAAGCGACTTGCTTCTTTTGAAGACTTGGGCATGGACCTCGTCCAGCAGTGGCCTTGGTCTTCAGCAGAGTGGGGCCAGATGAAGAATTTGGTGCAGCTGAGGAGCTTGCTGAGACACCAGAGGCAATGGAGATGCCTGTAGTCTTTTGGCACGAGGCCAGATGCGCAGGTGCTGAGGACTTTGTCGGAACAGCCGAGGACTTTGGAGGAGGTGCTGAGGATTTTGAAGGAGCAGCTTGAGGGATTGGTCATGAGGACCTTGAAGAGTCTGGCCGTGAGGGCGCAGCTGAGGAACTTGGCCGTGAGGGCACTGTTGGTGAAGCACTTGGCTTACGAGCAGGCTTCTTAGGCATGGATTTCCTCGGCTTGACAGAGGCCTCAGCAGAGGCAGCATCAGCCACAGCAGAGTCTTCATTGAATTTCCTCACTGCTTCTCTGGCTTGCTTGGACAGCTTGGCTTGGCGCTTGGCCCATTCATTAGGATACTCCTCACCGCGCTTGAGGCTGGTGGGATCATCAATTTGGCCAGGTGCCAGTGGACCTCTTTGGCATGGAGGATTGAGTGTGAATTTCTTCATATACTTAGGAGTGACATATCTGTACTCCCTCCATTCTCTTGCCCATCTCCTCTCTATCTTCTGAATGCGCACTTTGCGCTCATTCTTGGTTTCCTCTGTAGGTGTCCAGCACCCAGCATATATGTCATCAGGGATTTCAAAATGCTGTATTTACCTCAGGCCTCTTTCCTCCCTTCTGTGGCTTCTTACCGTCAGCCATTTTCTTCAGTTGAGGAATTTGAACAATTGAATTCTTTGCAGAAGTATGCAACTTTTCTTCGAGGAATGCTTCAAATGAGTTAAGTTGATGAGAACCTAGTGATTCAGCAGCGGACATGTGTACCTGTGAACAGAGTATAGTTGCGAGGAATTTGGAGAGGTCATATGCGTTCTTAGAAGGTTTTTTTAAAAAGAACAAGTTTGAGGAATTTGACCAGATGAGTCTTGAAGATTTTCACTAAGCGTTCTTTGTCTTAGGTTCCAGAGTTGTATAGATAGAAGATCCACACAATTGAGGAATCTTGAAGAAAATGATGCTTAGAGAAACGAATCAAGAATAGATGACATGTGAGGTGTTAACACCTTTGAAGATTTTGTAGAGAAACTTTGAATCAAAGAGGGCAGTAAAAGTAACTTTTAATTACCCTGAATGAAGAACACGACGAACAGTGAGGTGAAACAGTGGAGTTCGTTGGTGTAGATCTTCCACGCCCTAACTTGGCGGAGGAAGACGTCTACGGCGGCGGCGGAGGTGAAAATTTCCGCGGTCGGCGCGAGTACGACGACGACGAGGTCGAGGCAGTGAAGCTCTTCCTCAACGGCGACGATGGAGTAGTGGCGGCACTAGGGTTTGGGAAGCTCGAGTGGGAGAGAGAGATCAAGCGGAGTAAAGGAAGTGAGGAAGGGATGAGGGGGTATTTATAGTAGCAGCGAAAAACTGTTCTCCCAAAGATTTGGGACGAACGTGCCCCTGACCCTTCTCCTTCGCATGACATGTGTCACCCACGTAATGTGTAGTGGAGATCATGTAAGATCGTGGGTGAATTAAAATTTACCGCGGGATGCGGAATGATTTGAGTGGCAAAACTGAAAATTTGGATAAGGTTAGTTTTAAAGTTCCGTTCTCAATTTCTTCAGCTGACAAGGACACAGCGAAGATTTTGAACGAGTTTCAAATAGAACGCACATGAAGAATTTGTGAACATATTGGGTTGAGTATAGCATACAGGGGAAGGGTCCGATCACATTCACTTAGCAGGAAACCAACTTGAAGAAATAGCAATAAGTGAATGTTGTAGAGGACATAAACTCATATATATATATATAGAGAGAGAGAGAGCCAATGAAGAAAAACAACGGAACCAGTGAAGACTATGCAAAGTTGAAGAATATGAATAATTTGAGGAATTTTAACTTTTGGTGGTGGCGTGACCCACCGTATAAGAATGATGATTTCAGACACCGCGTACAATTATCGTAGGGTTCTGAGAATCAAATTCTTCATTAATTTCTTCACACTAAGAGTGTTATTCTTCATTGATTGAAGTAAAACATTTCTTCATGTGTTGCACATCTAAGTCATCAATTTTGCATAAGTGTTAGGATGAGTGTCCTTTTCACAAAACATTCGAAGATTCTAGGATATTTAGCTCACACCGCAACTTGCTAAATCTCTTCTCATCCAAGGGCTTTGTGAAGATATCGGCTAGTTGTTCTTCAGTCTTCACATGCTCAATAGAAATGTCGCCCTTCAACACATGATCACGAAGAAAATGATGACAAATCTGAATGTGCTTTGTCTTCGAGTGCTGAACTGGGTTGTGAGAAATCTTGAAGGCACTCTCATTGTCACAGAAGAGAGGTACATTCTTCATGCTGACACCGTAGTCCTTGAGAGTTTGATTCATCCATAGAAATTGGGCACAGCAAGAACCAGCGGCAATGTACTTAGCTTCAGCAGTAGAGAGTGATACGCAGTTCTGTTTCTTCGAGGACCAACAGACCAAAGATCGTCCGAGGAAATGACATGTACCAGATGTTGACTTACGATCCACACGATCACCAACATAGTCAGAGTCAGAATATCCAACAAGATCAAAAGCCGAGCCCTTGGGGTACCATAATCCAAATGTTGGTGTGTGATCTAGATATCGAAGAATATGCTTCACAGCCTTATGGTGTGATTCCTTCGGTGCAACTTGAAATAGGGCACACATGCAAACACTAAGCATTATATCTGGCCTAGATGCACATAAGTATAAAAAGGAACCTATCATGGAGCGGTATACCTTATGATCGAAGTCAATACCATTTTCATCAGTGCACAAATGGCGATTTGTGGGCATAGGAATTTTGATGCGTTTGCAATCTTGCATGCCGAACTTCCTCAGTACATCCTTGAGGTATTTCTCCTGAGATATGAATATGCCATTATGTTGTTGACGAATTTGAAGACCTAAGAAAAATTTCAACTCTCCCATACTAGACATTTGATATTCTTCACTCATCATATAGGCAAATTCATCACTATAACGTTGGTCAGTACAGCCAAAGATAATATCATCAACATATACTTGGCACACAAACAATTCATCATCATAAGATTTAGTGAAAAGAGTAGGGTCGAGTGAACCGGGTTTGAAGCCTTTCTTCATGAAGAGTTCCTTCAAAGTATCATACCAAGCCCGTGGGGCCTGCTTGAGGCCATAGAGGGCCTTGTTGAGTTTGAAGACTTTGTCAGGATTCTTTGGATCTTCAAAACCTGGGGGTTGAGCAACATATACTTCTTCCTCAAGCTTACCATTGAGGAATGCACTTTTCACATCCATTTGATATAGAGTGATATCATGATGGTTAGCATAAGCAAGTAATATGCGAATAGCCTCAAGTCTAGCAACAGGTGCAAAAGTTTCATCGAAATCAATTCCTTCAACCTGTGTGTAGCCTTGAGCTACAAGCCGTGCCTTATTCCTCACAACAAGGCTATTTTCATCTTGCTTGTTGCGGTAGATCCACTTTGTGCCGATGATATTGTGCTTGCGAGGATCTGGACGTTTGACCAGTTCCTAGACATTGTTGAGCTCGAACTGATGTAATTCTTCTTGCATGGCCTGAATCCACTCAGGCTCCAGAAATGCTTCATCTACCTTAGTGGGCTCTGTAATAGAGACAAAAGCATAGTGCCCACAAAAGTTAGACAAATGTGAAGCTTTTGAGCATGTGAGAGGACCTGGCGCTTTGATGTCATTGATGATCTTCTCAACTTGCACTTCTTTTGCAATGCGAGGATGAGCTGGTTGTCGTTGAAGAGTTTGATCAGCGTTTTCTTCAGCACCATTTTCTTCAGGTGCATTAGCTCGATGTTCTTCATGTTCTGGAATGAATTCTTCATCAGATTCTTCAGTAGGAATGACATCCTCAGTAGCCTTGAACTTGATAGTTTCCTCAGGTGCTAGTTCATCTATCACAGTAGGTAGGTGCTCTCTTTGCGAGCCATTAGTTTCATCGAACCGCACATCTACAGTTTCAACAACTTTGTGAAGAACATTGTTGAAGACTCTGTAGGTGTGCGAGTCCTTTCCATAACCAAGCATAAAACCTTCATGTGCTTTCGGTGCAAATTTTGAGTTGTGATGAGGATCTCTAATCCAACATTTAGCACCGAAGACTTTGAAATAACTTACATTGGGTTTCTTATCAGTGAGGAGTTCAAGGCAGTCTTTTTGAAGAATTTGTGAAGATATACTCTGTTGATGATGTGGCACGCAGTATCAATTGCCTGAGTCCATAAACGACGAGGCGTTTTGTATTCATCAAGCATAGTGCGAGCCATCTCAGCAAGAGTCCTGTTCTTGCGCTCCACGACTCCATTCTGCTGAGGAGTGTAAGGAGCAAATAACTCATGAGTAATACCAAGTTCATCAAGATAGTCATCGAGACCAGAATTCTTGAACTCAATGCCATTGTCACTTCTGATGTGCTTGATCTTCACACCAAAGTTGGTTGAAGCCCTCGAGGAAAATCGTTTGAAGACTTCCTGCACTTCATGTTTGTAAGTAACAAGCTGTACCCATGTGTAGCGAGAATAATCATCAACAATAACGAAACCATATTGAGATGCTTCATTTGAGATAGCAGAATAATGATTAGGACCAAAGAGATCCATGTGAAGCAATTCAAATGGGCGAGTGGTGGTCATGATAGTCTTCGCTGGATGCTTGGCCTTGGTCATCTTCCCAGCTTCACAGGCTCCGCATAGGTGATCCTTGAGGAATTTGACATTCTTGATGCCAATGACATGCTTCTTCTTTGCAAGCGTGTGCAAATTCCTCATGCGTGCATGACCAAGTCGTCGATGCCAGAGGCAGCCTTCTGAAGCTTTTGCAAGTAAGCACACGGCTGGTTGTGGTCCTGTAGAGAAATCAACAATATACAGGTCTCCTCTCCTAAAGCCTTCGAAGACTTTGGAGTTGTCAGCTTCCATAACCACAACACAACGGTACTTGCCAAAGACAACAACCATATCAAGACCACAAAGCATTGAGACAGACATAAGGTTGTATCCTAAGGACTCAACAAGCATGACTTTGTCCATGTGTCGATCCTTTGTAATCACAACCTTACCTAGACCCAATACCTGACTTTTGCCTTTGTCATCAAAGATGATATGCTTCAGATGCGATGGTGATAATGGAGCATCCATCAATAGATTCTTGTCACCAGTCATGTGGTTTGTACATCCACTATTGAGGACCCACTCAGTGGCTTTGGGTTGATCATCCTGTAGATGAATTAGTGCAGCTTACAAACTCATATACTTCATCAGTGAAGAATATGACATCAATTCATCAGATCAATTTCATCAAGTAAAAGAACTGATAAAGCAATATGAGGACGTGAGAAATGAAAGTTCATTTCTTCATGATTAGCCTGTGTCCTTTTAGGCATGCTCAGGTCTCCAGCAAATTCTTCAGACGATTATGTGTGTCTGGAGACCTGACCCTGCAGAAGAGATTAGTTCGTTTTCTTCACCACCCACATCTGAAGGGGTGGCAAAGAGTTCATCATTCTGCGAGCTCCATACGAGAAGGATGGCATAGAAGCCAGTCCATTTCGTTTCACATAAGAGGGGTTAGAGTAAGCATAAGAGTAAGCAGAGAAATTCTTCGAGGACTTATGGACATAATGATTTGAAGAATAATGCACATATCCATAATCCTTAGATCTTCCCTGCGAAACAGACAGGTTAGCACGATGATGTTCATATGAGGACTTTGATCCATATGAGGAATTTGGTCCGTATGAGGACTTAAATCCATATGAAGAAATTGGTCCATATGAAGAATTTGATCTGTGGTTCCTATTCTTCACAGGTGGCGTCATGATGACATTCACCTGAAGATTTTCAAGGCATATTTTGGGAACCCAGATTTTCTTCACAGGGGAGCCATTCCTGCAGTTAGTGCCAACATATCTAGCAAATACTTCACCATTCTGATTTTTGAACAGTTTATAGTTGTAGTCAATTGACTCATTATCAGAATGAGGAGATTCACATGCAAATCCAAATAAGTTAGATGCATCAACTGGAGGTCCCTTTGCAGCAACCCATGTAGTTTTGGGGTACTGCTCAGGCTTCCAATATGTACCATGAGCATTGATTTTCCTCTCAAAGGCGATACCCTCTTTCCTAGGGTTCCTGTTGAGGTCTGCTTTTTAAGCACATCACAAAGAGCCTGATGCCCTTTGAGGCTTTTGTACATGCCTGTGGTGTACAATTCCTTTAGCCCTGCATCGTCAGTGATACTAGGAATGTCCTCAGATGAGGAATTAGTGATAGCAGAGGCATGTGAAGAATTTGAAACATTAGCAGCATTTGAACATTCAGGTAAAGAATTAGTAGATTCACGTTCAATGCATTTCAAGCATGGAGGAACAAATTCTTCCTGAGATGCACTGATTTGTTGAGCAAGTAATGAATCGCGCTCCTTTGAAGATCTTCATAACTCACTCTTAGCTTCTCAAGGTCTTGCTTTCTTTGAAGAAATTCATAAGAAAGCTTCTCATGATCCGATAAGAGAGTGTTATGATGACTTTGAAGTTTGTCAAGCTTGGACTGAAGTCTCTGAAGATTTTCAGTCAAAGTTTCAGTGCGATCCATTTCTTCACCCAACATATCATCACTTTTATTTAGCATGTTTTGAACCTTTTCTAAAGCCCTTTATTGTTTTATAGCAATCTTAGCAAGTTTAGAATAGCTGGGCTTAAGGTTTTCATCAGATTCATCCTCACTTGATTCAGAGGAGGTATATTTGAGTACCTTGGCACCCTTTGCCATGAAGCATTATGTGGGAGCATAGTCATCATCCCCTTCATCAGCCTTGTTGGTGAGGTCATTTTCCTCAATGTTGAAGATAGACTTGTTGACGAATGCAGTAGCGAGAGCAAGGCTCGCCACTCCGGATTCGGACTCCTCAGATGACTCCTCTTCCTCATTTTCTTCAGATTCAGCCTCAGAGTCCATTTCCTTGCCAATGAATGCCCTGGCCTTCTTGGAGCTGCTCTTCTTGTGATATGAAGGCTTTGAGGATTTTGATGATGAGGATTTTGTGGATTTCTTCTTTTTCTTTGCATCATCAGAACTGTAATCCTTGTATTTCTTCTTCTTTGATTCCTTTTCCCACTAAGGACAATCTTGAATGAAATGTCCAGGTTTCTTGCACTTCTGACAGAGCCTCTTCTTGTAGTCACTGTATGAGGAATCATTGCTCCTTGAGGATCTTCCAAGGCGACCACGTCTTGAGAACTTTTGGAACTTCTTCACGAGCAGAGCCAGATCATGGCTCAGTTCTTCAGGATCACCAAGGCTGCTACCAGAGTCTTCATCTTCGGACTCAGATACTGCCTTGGCCTTCAGTGCACGTGTTCTGCCATAGCTTGAACCATAGAGATCTCTCTTTTCAGCAAGTTGGAACTCATGAGTATTTAGCCTCTCAAGAATATCAGCGGGATCAAGTGACTTGTAATCAGCACGTTCTTGTATCATCAATGCCAGAGTGTCAAATGAAGAATCAAGCGATCTCAGCAATTTCTTCACCACCTCATGGTCGGTGATGTCAGTGGCACCATGTGCTTGAAGCTCATTTGAGATGTCAGTGAGGCGATCGAAGGTTTGTTGAACATTTTCATTGTCGAGTCTTTTGAAGCGGTTGAAGAGATTGCGAACAACATCAACTTGAGAGTCACGCTGAGTTGAGACTCCTTCATTCACTTTGGACAACCTATCCCAGATAAGCTTCGCTGTTTCCAAAGCACTCACTCTGCCATACTGTCCTTTGCTTAGATGGCCACATATGATATTCTTCGCTTGAGAGTCGAGTTGCTTGAATCTCTTCACAGCGGCAGCATTCAGAGAAGGTGTGACTGAGGGAACACCATTTTCCACAACATACCAGAGATCGTTATCAATTGCTTCAAGATGCATTCGCATCTTATTCTTCCAGTAGGGGTAGTCCGTCCCATCGAAGGTAGGACACCCAGCAAAGACCTTGATCATACCTGCGGTCGACATAACTAAAACTCCAAGAAGTTAAACCAAAATCACACAAAACAAGGGAGTACCTTGCTCTGATACCAATTGAAAGTGCATTATATCGACTAGAGGGGGGTGAATAGGCGATTTTTATTAAATTCTTCACTGAGGAATTTGCCGGTGAGGAAATTCCTTAGCGAAGAACTACTAGCAGCGGAATAAGTACTCAAAGTTAAACATAACATAATACAAGCATAGTCATCATGATGAAATGAAGACAGGCACAGAGTGCAGGAAGCGTAATCACAGGATAACACAGGATGAAGACAAACAGACTGAAGAAATTGAACTGAGGAAATTGAGAAAGTCTTCAGTCAAAGTCTTCAAACACAGATATGAACAAACATACAACACAGTTATGAGGAAATGAAAGAGTTGAGGAAATAGAACCAGTAAGCTTGGTGAAGACAATGATTTGGTAGACCAGTTCCAACTGCTGTCTCAGTTGTACGTCTGGTTGGAGCGGCTGAGTATTTAAACTCGAGGACAGACAGTCCCGGACACCCAGTCAAGGACACTTAGTCCAAGACACCCAGTCCTCACCATATCCTCCTTGAACTAAGGTCACACAGACCTCGTCCAATCACTCGTGGTAAGTCTTCAGGCGACTTCCAAACCTTCACAACTTTGGTCACCCGGCGATCCACAATTCCTCTTGGATGCTCTAGACCATGACGCCTAACCGTATGGAAGAAGCACAGTCTTCAAAGGTAACAAGCGTCGGATCCACTCAGGATCAATCTCTTCAGTGATGCTTAATCACTTGGGGTTTGTAGGTGTTTGGGTTTTGGGTTTTTGGTTTTTCCTCACTTGATGATTTTCGCTCAAAGTCCTCGGAGGATGGGTTGCTCTCAAATAACAAGTGCCGGTTTCTCTCGGAGCAGCCTCAACCCGCTAGTGGTTGTAGGGGGCGGCTATTTATAGCCTAGGGAGCAGCCCGCCATGATAAGACATAAATGCCCTTCAATGATATGACCGTTAGGTGGATAGATATTTTGGAACAGCTAGCGCATAACACAGCAACGGTCGGAATTTTGAGTACCAAAATCCTCAGGGCTATCATGTTCCTCACTCTATAGGCAATCCACATTGGCGAATTCCTAACTCCTCAGTCAGGACAAATTCCTTAGAGACCAGAAGAACTTCGTCTCTGTCACTGAAGAAATTGACTGAATTGTATGAGATTTTCAATGGCTTCACTCGAAGGGATTGGTAGGTGTAGGATTTTGAGTTGAGCATCACATGGAAATTTTTCCTTAGTATTTCCTCGACCCCCTTTAACAGTACGGTGTTTCCTATGACTCAAGAAAGAGAAAAACAAAACTATGAAAACGAAAGTCTTCAAGCTTCATATTTCTCGCATGAATATCAAGTCTTCACGGACACACCAATTTCTCCACTTTCAAAGTCTTCATGTAAGTCTTCAGAAATACCAAAATCTTTAGTCGAAGATATTCATTTTTAGGGGTCGACCTTTCCTATAAATATCAAACTCCTCATAGACTTATAGACCTGTGTACACTCACACACGCATTAGTCCCTTAACCTATAAGTCTTCAATACACCAAAATCACTAAGGGGCACTAGATGCAATTATAGGTCCCCCTCGCCCCGATGAACATGACTTAAATCCGTCATCGGATAACATCCAGGAGATGGTCCCTGTTGCTGCAACGGCCTTAGAACCGAAGCAGATCATGCCATCCGAGGCCACAGAGTCCGCGGTGTTGGAGCCGCACACGGGCTCGGCACCCCGCAATATCAGCGCCAACGGAATTTCAGACTCGTTTCCGGTTATGAGTTCCGAACCTTGCGTGCTCCCAGACACCGAGCTGGATCGGTTATCAATCATCAATTTTAGCGCCACAGATATCTTCCAATGCTCGCCCTTCGGCGATGTGCTTGGGGGACTCATGGCCAAACTATGTCCGGTTCGAGCTAGAGGCTGGCAATGGAGAATTTCGCTTCCCACCCGCCACCCACTTCATAGCCACTATCAAGGACATAACCGACATGACCGCTTCGGGCTCTGAAGACATTGACGGTATAGACGACGATGCCAATAAGGAGCAAGGCCAAGACCCGCTAGTCATCAGGCGTGGGACGGCCACCCCTTCATATGACATGTACATGATCGATACACCTAAAAAGCCTTGCGACAAGGACAAGGGAGATCCAGTTAAAACTCCTGAGACACAGTCTAAGTTCTGGCGCCCCAAGCGCCGCCCCAAGTCATGCCGCAGCAACGATGGCACTGGAGAAAATAGTACTCCAAACGGCGCCGTAAACAATGAAGACCCTGTGGGAGCAATATCCGAGCAGGAGGAATAAGAAAACGGGCAAGCCAGCCCCGATGAACCGGCCCCGCCCAGCGATGGTTTGGAGGACGACAATTACCTTCCCCTCTCCAAAGATGAGGTAAGCCTCGGTGACGAAGACTTCATCGTACCCGAAGAGCCCCTCGAGCAGGAGCTCTTCAAGCGCAGGTTGATAGCTACGGCAAGGAGCCTGAAAAAGAAGCAGCAGCAGCTTCAAGCTGACCAAGACCTACTCAACGACAGATGGACCGAAGTCCTAGTCGCCGAAGAATATGGCCTGAGTGGCCTAGCCAAAAGCTACCCAAAGCACATATTGCTATACCAGTCCGATGACGGGGCGGTGGAGCCCATACCATCGTCACACAATGCGGCAGGTCGCCGACGACTTTGGCCGGATAAAGAGGCAACTCAAGCCGGACACTAGACCGCCCCACCTCACCGTAAAGGCAAAAACAACGCAGGTCACGATCACCTAGACAACCTGCAGAGGGACTTGGACAATAGAGCAGGACACGCAAGACCGGTCTACGGATCGCGAAAGCATGCTTCGACACGTGACGATGGCTACCTATTCTGACGTGTCAAACCTCGCCATACCCGAAAACCGCAAAGGGACTCCTTCAGAGTTACGTCGTAGTGTGGCCCAACATAGAGGCGCCGCACACCCGCCTTGCTTCACTGATGAAGTAATGGATCATGAATTCCCCAAAGGATTCAAACCCGTCAATATTGAATCATATGACGGGACAACCGATCCCGCGGTATGGTTAGAAGATTTCATCCTCCACATCCATATGGCCCGTGGGGACGACCTCCACACCATTAAATACCTCCCACTAAAACTAACAGGGCCAGCTCAATACTGGCTAAACAGCCTGCCTGAAAATTCCATAGGAAGCTGGGAGGACTTGGAAGAGGCCTTCCTCGATAACTTCCGAGGAACACATGTCCGGCCACCGGATGCCGATGACCTAAGTCACATTGTCCAATAGCCCGAAGAATCATCTAGAGAGCTCTGGACTTGGTTCTTAGTCAAAAAGAACCAAATCGTCGACTGTCCGGACGCGACGCCCTTGCGGCTTTCAGACACAGCGTCCGGGACGAATGGCTTGCACGCCACCTTGGCCAAGAAGGACCTAAATCCATGACAGCCCTCACTACTCTGATGAACCGCTTTTGCGCGGGAGAAGACAGCTGGCTCGCTCGTAGAAGCAGTAGCGCCAGCAACCAGGCCACCTCCGAAATCTGAGACAGCAACGGCAAGCCACGAGGAAGCGAAAACAACAGTCACTACAAGAAATATGTCAACTTGTGACCTTCTGTTAGTGACCCTGGAAGAATTGGTCATAGATCTATGACCATTTCAGACCAATTTGTCAAAAGTTGTTCGGGGGCTCCAAAACCTAAACTATAACGACCATTTTGGTCAGAAAGGTCGTAATTTCCTTACACGAAATGGTCATAAAGCAGATAGCACTGGTCTGCTGCCTTATTTCTAGCTGATCATGACCAATATAGATGGTCATAACCTTGTAAATTGTGGTGGGTTGCTATGACTAGGCGCCACCTCATCAGTTTTGCCTATGTGTCATGTCCATGTGGCAGTTTTTGCCCTAGGTTGTGAAGCAACCTATATTTCTGTCATTCCCAAAATTCCCAAAAAAATCTCATAAATTCTTTGGGTCATATCTTCATCAAATATGTAAAAATCCTTCCTTGCCTAGTTCAAAACTAATTCATCAATATTCATTTTCCTATTCTGTTCACGATAGCACTTTATGAAGGAAGTGCTATTTATATATTCTTGATTGCCCTCGGAATTTTTGGGCACTCTTTCCTATCAAAATCATTACCGCATGACAAAATTCAGCTCCACTTGCCTAGCAAATCTTCCTCGGCAAATTTTCAAAGTTTTTGTCCACCTAGAAGCATTGTGAAGAAAGTACCTTTTTTATATATCAAAATGACATGAAATTTATACAATTCCTTCATATGCCCAAATTATCAACCTCCTCCAAATTGCATCTCAGTCAAATCATCTATGTGAGCCCAGGTTCAATTTATATTTTATGGCCAAATTGGCACGTTGCAAAGCAAGTGTTATCTAGACCCCTCCTATTACCCTCAAACTTTTCGGGCACTCTTCCATACCCAAATCATTGCCACATGATAATATTCAGATCAATTTCCTAGTAAATCTTTCTCAGGAAATTTTCAAAGTTTCTACCTCGAGAGAAGCTTTGTGAAGTAAGTACTAGCTAGGCTTACCCAAATGATCTGAAAATTTACAAGCGCATGACCATACCTATGTAACTTACCTACACTAATTTTTAGCTCATTTCATTCATCCAATCTCTCTCACTAGTTTTCCCAAGTTTCTGTCCATAGAAGAGAATTGTGAAGGAAGTACCACTTTGGCATTTCCAAATAGTATCCATTTTCTACAGTGGTTTCCTATGCCCAAATAACCATCCTCCACCTAATGCCAGCTCAATCCGTTCATTATTTTGAGCCGAGCTTCAACATTCGTAGTTATGTCCAGTGTGGTAGTTCGCAAAGCAAGTACCACCTAGGCTCCTCCTTTTGACTAAAAATTTGTGAAGACGGTCTTCTTAGTAACTGATCATCCTCAGCCAAAACTCACGCCCATTAGCCATGTACATTTCCCGTACCGCTAATCAAACACTTGGCTGTTAATTCATGTTTGAGCATCGATCAGTCTCCTCGTGAGAATATTATGTTGTAATTTTCTTCCTAGCACCAACCCGGGGAGTGCCCAACCCACTAGACATGCCTAGGCCGCCCAGAACGCATGGCAATGCCACGGTCACGCGGTGACCACGCGGCGGGCATGCGAGTTTACGCGCTCTAGAGTTGGGGCCCTCGGCCACTGCCCAAACCTCTACGTATTGCCACCAAACCATGTATTTATGATTAAATAGGTCCTTATGTAACTAGAAATGATTTTTGGAAAAAATAAATAGCAAACTATGAGGCAGCTGCAGTTCAAATTTGACCCGCTTCCTCCTGAATCAGTGGAAATTTGTCTTTTTCACGAGAGGTGGATCAAAAAAATTTACACCCAACCATTTTGTCAATTGTGCATTAAATATGGCCTAGTATTTTATAAAAATGATTTGGTCCAATTTTGCAACAATTATTTGGTAGTTCCTTCACAAAAAAACCTCCTTTTGGGCACTCGAAAAATGGAAAATGGTTTTTTCGTCCAACGAAAATGAAAACTTCCTTAGGCAACATTGTTTGCCATTCCAATATGCACCCTTGTGCACACTATGAGATCATTTGAACAAACTATGCCATGAATGTGGCCATAAGATTGATCATTTGGCTTGAAAGCCATTGACCTTCACACATGATAGCTCATTTCTGAGAACACTTTTTAAAAATAATTATCGTATTACAAGTTTATTATTTTTCCTGGAAACTTAATCACATATAATGAGACAATGCGAAGGTTTTCCAATTTTTTGATTTTTTTTAATTTTTTATGCCCGTTTCAAAATGTGGTCAAAACGGCGGGCTTGACCGTTCCTAGGTAGCGGTTGAATCTTGGAATTTTTTGGTGTTTCTCTGATTAAATAGATACTTATGTACCTATAAATGATTTTTGGAAAAAATAAAGAGCAAACTACGACGTAGCTACAGTTCAAATTTGACCCGCTTCCAGCTGAATCAGCGGGAATTTGTCTTTTTCACCAGAGGTGGATAAAAACTTTTTACAACCAACCATTTTGTTAATTGTGCATTAAATATGGCCAAGTATTTTAGAAAAATGATTTGGTCCAATTTTGCAACAAATATTTGGGAGGTCCTTCACAAAAAAAACTCATTTCGGGCACTCGGAAAATGGAAAATGAATTTTCCGTGCAAAGAAAATGAAAACTCCCTTAGGAAACATTGTTTGGAATTCCAAGATGCACCCTTGTGCACAATATGAGATCATTTGAACAAACTATGCCATGAATGTGGCCATAAGATTGATCATTTGGCTTAAAAGCCATGAATCTTCACACTTGATAGTTCATTTCTGAGAACACTTTTTTAAAATAATTACTGTATTACAAGTTTATTATTTTTCCTGTAAGCTTGGTCACATATAATGACACAATGCGAAGGTTTTCCAATTTTTTTGATCTTTTTGAATTTTTTATGCCCGTTTCAAAATGCGGTCAAAACGGCGGGCTTGACCGTTCCTAGCTAGTGGTTGAATCTTGGAAATCTTTTGGTGTTTCTCTGATTAAGTAGATAGTTAAGTACCTAAAAATGAATTTTTTGAAAAAATAAAGAGCAAATTATGAGGCAGCTGCTGTTCAAATTTGACCCGGTTCCAACTGAATCGGAAAAAAATTGTCTTTTCACGAAAGGTGGATCAAAGTTTTTGACACCCAACCATTTGGTCAATTGTGCATTAAATATGGCCTAATATTTTAGAAAAATTATTTGGTCCAATTTTGCAACAAATATATGGTAGCTCCTTCACAAAAAAGACTCATTTTGGGCACTCGAAAAATGGAAATTGTTTTTTTTTTCAGAAGAGGTGGATCAAAAGCTTTTGACATGCAACTATTTGGTCAATTTTACATAAAATATGGTCTAATATTTTAGAAACAATGGTGTGGTGCTATTTTGGAACAAATATTTGGTAGGTTCTTAAAAAAAGCATTTATGCACTCGGAAAATGGAAAAATATATTTTATGCAATAAAAATTAAAGCTCTATTTGGCAACATTGTTTGCCATTTCAATATGCACACTTATGCAAATACGAGATCATTTTGACGAACTATGCCATCATTATGTTTTAAAAAGAATGAGAGATTTGAGTCCAATTTTTTGAAATTCAAGCGCGAGACAGCCGACCAATGAGATGTGAGGAATCACCTTCACGCGGATCATCAGATTGGACGCAATATGAGTCGTCTATCGCGCACCCATCCAACGGTGGAGCTTCTCCCGAGTAACAAAAACCCTAACCTACCCACCCACCCTCCTCGATACCCGCCGCCGCCACCCCCCACCCACCCACTCATGACCCACCCTCTCCCCCTCCCCTTGATCCCCCAGATCCTGACCCACCCATTCTCTGTCTTCCCTCCCTCCCTCCCGATGCGGCTGCTCTCTCTCCCTCGACGCGCCGCCATCCGCACCTCCCAACGCGCCGCCGTCCTCCGCCTTCCCCCGCATTCCGCTCAGCCACCGCCCTCTCCTCCTCCCCCCCACCCTCCTCCATGGCGAATCCACCTCCAGATCGAGAAGGGGAGGCAGCGTACGTCGCATCCACGCACCAGATCAAGCAGCGGCGCTCCCAGATCGATCCATCTCCGTCGTCCTCGCGGTTGACGCCCATGTCCTCCTCAAGGACGGCCGTCTCCGTGCTCCACCACCACCCTTTCCCTCCTCCCTCACCGCATCTCACATGGCGCTGGGATCTTCCAGATTGAGCGCCGGCAGGGTAGGCGCCTCCGCCTCCCAAGTCCAAGACCCCGCCTCCGCCGCCGGCAGGGATCTTCCAGACCAGCGCAATGTCTTCCGCATCGCTGACCATGCCGGGGTCGCACTCGCCGGCCTCACCGCCATCTTCCTCCACGAGCTACAGCCCATCCTCGCCAACCACCTGCAGACCCAGACCGCCAGCACCGGCAACGCATGCGTCGTGGCCTGCGGCGCCGCTGCCGCCAAGGACCGCCTCTTCAAGGTACGCACACAACGCGCCCACCATCCTTGCCATTTCAGAGAGACCATATGCATCAGTCAGTATGGACACATCTGTAATTTCGAGTGTCTGAACATTGTTCCTGCTCTGTGTCTGTCTGTCTCAGGGATTGCAGGAGCAGCCGGGCCTGGTCACCATCGCCATGGAGGAGATCCTCCAGTTCACGGCGTCCGTCAGCGGCGCTGTCTGGGTGTCGTCGTACCAGGTGGTGCAGGACACCCACGTCTTTGATCTACTTGATCTGCTTGAGCCGTCAGGGTTTTTATCCGTCTTCCTTTGCAGGTTCATGTCAAGTCAGTTGAGGATTTCGCGCGGCTGGGCTGTTTCAATGAGAACTAGGACAAGCAGCAGCCCACCAAAGCTTCTTCCACCCAACAGCAGCCCACTAAACTGACTAGTTTTTCATGTCTTGTGTGAAATCTGTACCCTACTAGAAGATGCCACCATCAAGTTAATAATAACACTAAACTGGTATATGTAATTATAACCAGATAATTTATCGCATCGTACTATAAAAATATGTAATCAGTAAGCCTAAAAGCCGCTAAACTGGTATATTCATTATTTGAGTTCATTGGAATATAATAAGAAACAAAGATGAATCTATTTCTGCTATGTGCTTCCTTTGTGCATAGATGTATCTTCATGAGTCGCAAAACTATTGACATGCTTATTCTATAGTTGATTTTCCTAGGTTGTAGTTTGTTCCATATCGTGTTAGGTTGTATTGTATAATCTGCATTATAAGTGTAGTTTCTAATGTGCTTATGCTAGATTAATGCATCAACCTGACATGTTACAAACCTTGAGCCAGAACCTATGACATCTCATTTTAAATGGTAATCATTGTTGTTAAAATGCTACTGTTTGATTTCATACAAGTGTGTGCCCCCAACTATTGTATAGTTGTATCCATACTTCTGAGCATATTATTGTCTAGCCTCTTTTGTGATTAGTCCTCATTTTTAATGATGTTACCGTTTATCTAAGATCATTTGAAGTTTTGAGCTGGCGCCTAGCTAGCCTCTTTTGTGATTAGTCCTCATTTTGAATGTCATCCACACTATTTTTTTGTTAATTTTGTTCCTTGTATGAACAACCTTATAATTTTGGTGGATGCACGTGTGGGTGGCAGGAGGGCTAGTTCATGTAGCTTACTTCCTGTTTGTCATTTTGGTGGCTTGCCATTTTATTTACAGCATTGTGGATGATGCCATTATCCTAGTTTTCACATTTATATTAGTCACTTAAACAAGGCTGGGTTAAGTTGAGTTGTTCTGCTGCTGATGGCAATACAAGCCAATAGATCTCACATGCAAAAATTCAACAGATTTTGCTAGGTTAATGTTGAGTTGGGGCTGCTGCCTGCATATGCAAAAATTCAACAGATTTACAGCATTGTGGATGATGCCATTATCCTAGTAATGAAACAGATTTACAGCATTGTGGATGATGCCATTGGATTGATCAGTTGGCGTATATACAAGGATGAATACAGCCATTTAGTCAATTTCCATGATTGGTTTATTTGTGATTCGTTCTATCTCTGATGGTTACCTTCCTTGTGTCTGAACCTGTATGATAAGCTAATATATTTTCCAGAAATGACTTGGGAACTTGTTTGGTTCTGACTAGCCACCTATTACACAGCTAGTTCCATGAGTATTTAGTCTTCTGTCCCCTTTTCGGGTACTGATTTGCCACATAATGTTCATGATGCATCATATCTCATGTTGAAGTACTTTGCTGTGATGCTTTGTTTTGGGGTCAGTCAGTAGTACTCTGAATAAGAGCATAAACATATATGATTGTGTTATATTAATTGATTGCATGCCCTCTTGGATTCTGTTTTTGCCTGCTGCATGTGTGCTGATAGTTTTTGCATAGTGTTGGCCGCGGGGTCTGGCCAGCGATGTCGGGTCGTTGGTCGGACAGGCGATCAGATTTAGTTTTGGTACATTTCGTTGATTGCTGGTACTGTGTTGACGCAACCTCGAATGCCTTGCCCGTTACGCCGTTGCTCCTCTTTCTTATCTACTTCGATTGCAGGTATGCAGAGCCAGATCGTGTGCCACCGTTGCTGAAGGGTGCTGGCCTACCCGTCAGGGCGCCCAGCGTGTGCGGCGCCATGTGCCGAGCCATCACCGCCGTGCCACCCCCAGCGCCAGGTACTGTGTGCAGCCTGATTTCCTTTCAGTTGTTCTGCTCTTTTTGTGTTGGCATTGCCTCAGAACGTGTATAACCATCCTGAGGTTCAACTCTGGGAATGTTGCTTTGGAAGTAGGATGGAGTTTTGCATTGTATGATGAATGTTATAAAAATTATGTAGAAACATTTGTGAGGAGTACATGCTAGATAAAGAGTTACCATGGGATTCAAATTTCATTCTTCCCACATGCATGTTTAGTATGGTCAGATTCTTTTCTATGTTTACTTCAGTTCAAGCTTCTGCGCACCTAGGTTCACTATCTGCTGCTTGTAGGAAACTTACTCCATGGCTGATAATATCAGCGTGATGGATAAATCTTATGTTGCACCCTGTCATTTGTTCTCAAGAGGCCAAGTGGTTTTCTGCAAAAAGCATAGAGAAGTATTGTAAATTCATAGGAAATAACAAAATTGTTTAAAGTTTATTTGGGTTGGATCTGTATATACACTATTTTCTTAAAACACAAACCTGTACATTCATAGCTGAATAGATGATACATTTTTTTTTGGATCTATACATGCAATTTTTTGCACTGGATTGGTGGTTAGTTTTATGTACCCTTGAATTATAACAGAATAGCATTAATAGTGCTCTGATTTAGTTCTCATCAAAATCAACAGCCCTCTCTTGTGTTCCTATTATGAGAATTGTTCCTTCAAGGATATGTCAGAATGTGTACACTCTAATCTCTAATGATGTTTGTCTTTGTGTTCAGGAGCTCTAGTTCTACAAAATTTGAAGTTCGAAACCATATAGCTCTACTCAGCAAAGAGTCGTCTCTTCTGTTCGATTGTAATAGAATGTAAATATTGTAATATTGTAATAGTAGGCATACCTGGGTTGTAATAACTATATACAGATTGTAGTAGACTTAGTTTTATTTGATGAACTATGTTTATACTGTTCTGTTTGAAATATTGATTATGTAAGTGATTTGAAAACGTGTGGAATGGAAACCTAACTTGTGGGATTCACTTATGAAAATAATCTAAGTAGTTTTGAATTTTCTGTCAAGTGGGACCAATGTGTGAGAAGATGAAAAGTGGGACCAGCTCCAAAATATAATGGCCCAAACAATGTTAAAAGGCCCTGGCCCAGAAATAAATAAAAGGCTGAAATGGGCTTGGCCCGTGTAACTTACAGAAAATAAATAAATACTAAAAAGGCTGAATTAATGGGCTCGGCCCATATAAACACCGAATTGGACCGGGCTGAATCTTGTGCCACATCAGATTGCCACGCTCGATGCCTATGTGGCCTGGGGAGGTTGCTAGTGACCAAAACGCCACAGTAGACGTATTTTGGTCATAAACGTCTACGACCATTCCAGAAGAAAGGTCGCTATAGTCAGTTTATGACGGCCAGCTTTTGACCTTATGTTTTTGGTCACAAAAAGGTCACAAATGGAAATTTGTGACCATTCAGTGACCAATAATGGTGGTCACAAGTTGACATATTTCTTGTAGTGAGTCGCGATGACAATGAAAGATCAGGCGACACAGCGGTCAACGCCAGAATCAGCAACCCCAAGCCCGGTCAGTGGAAGAAGCCATTCAAGGCGAATCGAGATGAACCATCCAACCTCGATATGATATTGGACCGACCCTGCCAGATGCATGGCCAGCCCGATAAACCAGCTAATCATACCAACAGAAACTGTTGGGTCTCTAAACAGGTCGGCAAGCTCAACACCGAACACAGAGGGAGGAAGCCGCCAAGCGACAGGGATGATGGAAAGGTTCCCGAATGAAACACCGGGGTCAGAAGCAGTCTCCACCCGAGAATCAACTATTCCTAGAACGGAAATAGCAACTCGGTGATACGTCTCCAACGTATCTATAATTTTTGATTGCTCCATGCTATATTATCTACTATTTTGGACATTATTGGGCTTTATTTGCCACTTTTATATTATTTTTGGGACTAACCTATTAACCAGAGGCCCATCCCAGAATTGCTGTTTTGCCTATTTTAGGGTTTTGAAGAAAAGGAATATCAAACGGAGTCCAAACGGAATGAAACCTTCACGAACGTGATTTTCTCACCGAACATGATCCATGAGACTTGGACCCTACGTCAAGCAACCAACAGGGAGGTCACGAGGTAGGGGGGGGGCGCCCTCCACCCTCGTGGGCCCCTTGTTGCTCCACCGACGTACTTCTTCCTCCTATATATACCTACGTACCCCAAAACGATCAAAACAGGAGCCAAAACCCTAATTCCACTGCTGTAACTTTCTGTATCCAGGAGATCCCATCTTGGGTCCTGTTCCAGAGCTCCGCCGGAGGGGGCATCGATCATGGAGGGCTTCTACATCAACAGCATAGCCTCTCGGATGAAGTGTGAGTAGTTTACCTCAGACCTACTGGTCCATAGTTTTTAGCTAGATGGCTTCTTCTCTCTTTTTGGATCTCAATACAAAGTTCTCCCCCTCTCTTGTGGAGATCTATTCGATGTAATCTTCTTTTTGTGGTGTGTTTGTTGAGACCGATGAATTGTGGGTTTATGATCAAGTTTATCTATGAACAATATTTGAATCTTCTCTGAATTCTTTTATGTATGATTGGTTATCTTTGCAAGTCTCTTCGAATTATCAGTTTGGTTTGGCCTACTAGATTGATCTTTCTTGCAATGGGAGAAGTGCTTAGCTTTGGGTTCAGTCTTGCGATGTCCTTTCCTAGTGACAGTAGGGGCAGCAAGGCACGTATTGTATTGTTGCCATCGAGCATAACAAGATGGGGTTTTCATCAAATTGCATGAGTTTATCCCTCTACATCTTGTCATCTTCCTTAAGGCATTACTCTGTTCTTATGAACTTAATACTCTAGATGCATGTTGGATAGCGGTCGATGTGTGGAGTAATAGTGGTAGATGCAGGCAGGAGTCGGTCTACTTGTCTTGGACGTGATGCCTATATACATGATCATACCTACATATTCTCATAATTATGCTCAATTCTGTCAATTGCTCAACAATAATTTGTTCACCCACCGTAGAATACTTATGCTCTTGAGAGAAGCCACTAGTGAAACATATGGCCCCCGGGTCTATCTTCATCATATTTATCTTCAAATACTTAGGTTTTTTCATTACCTTTTATTTTACTTTGCATCTTTATCATAAAAATACCAAAAATATTATCTTATCATATCTATCAGATCTCACTCTCGTAAGTGACCGTGTAGGGATTGACAACCCCTTATCGCGTTGGTTGCGAGGATTTATTTGTTTTGTGCAGGTGCGAGGGACTCACGCGTAGCCTCCTACTGGATTGATACCTTGGTTCTCAAAAACTGAGGGAAACACTTATGCTACTTTGCTGCATCACCCTTTCCTCTTCAATTGAAAACCAACGCAGTACTCAAGAGGTAGCAAGAAGGATTTCTAGCGCCGTTGCCGGGGACGTCTACGCAAAAGTCAAACATACCAAGTACCCATCACAAACCCTTATCTCCCGCATTACATTATTTGCCATTTGCCTCTCGTTTTCCTCTCCCCCACTTCACCCTTGCCATTTTATTCGCCCTCTCTCTCTATCCTCCCTCTTTTTCTTTATTTGCCTCTTTTTGCTCATTTCTTGTTTGCTTGTGTGTTGGATTGCTTGCTTCTCACGATGGCTCAAGATAACACTAAATTGTGTGACTTTACCAATACCAAAAACAATGATTTTATTAGCACTCCGATTGCTCCTCTTACTGATGCTGAATCTTGCGAAATTAATGCTGCCTTGCTGAATCTGGTTATGAAAGATCAATTTCCTGGCCTTCCTAGTGAAGATGTCGCTACCCATCTCAATAGCTTCGTTGATTTGTGTGATATGCAAAAGAAGAAATATGTGGATAATGATATTGTTAAATTTAACCTATTTCCTTTTTCGCTTAGAGATCGTGCTAAAGCTTGCTTTTTCGTCTTTGCCTAAAAATAGTATTGATTCGTGGAATAAGTGCAAAGATGCTTTTATCTCTAAGTATTTTCCTCCCGCTAAGATCATCTCTCTTAGAAACGATATTATGAATTTTAAGCAACTTGATCATGAACATGTTGCACAAGCTTGGGAGAGGATGAAATTAATGATACATAATTGCGCTACTCATGGTTTGAATTTGTGGATGATTATACAAAAAATTTATGCCGGATTGAATTTTCCTTCTAGAAATCTTTTAGATTCGGCTGCGGGAGGCACTTTTATGGAAATCACTTTAGGAGAAGCTACTAAACTCCTATATAATATTATGGTTAATTACTCTCAATGGCATACTGAAAGATCTACTAATGAGAAAGTGCATGCAATAGAAGAAATTAATGTTTTGAGTGGAAAGATGGATGAACTTATGAAATTATTTGCTAATAAAAGTGTTTCTTCTGATCCTAATGATATGCCTTTGTCTACTTTGATTGAGAATAATAATAAATCTATGGATGTGAATTTTGTTGGTAGGAACAATTTTGGTAACAACGCGTATAGAGGAAACTTTAATCCTAGGCCTTATCCTAGCAATCCCTCTAATAAGTATGGTAATTCCTACAACAATTCTTATGGAAATTTTAATAAGATGCCCTCTGATTTTGAATCTAATATTAAAGAATTTATTACTTTGCAAAAGAATTTCAATGCTTTGATTGAAGAAAAATTGCTTAAGATTGATGAGTTGGCTAGGAACGTTGATAGAATTTCTCTTGATGTTGATTCTTTGAAACTTAGATCTATTCCACCTAAGCATGATATCAATGAGTCTCTCAAAGCCATGATAATTTCCATTGATGAGTGCAAAGAAAGAACCGCTAGGATGCGTGCTAAGAAAGATTCCTTTGTAAGAGTGTGTTCTTGTAGTTTCCATGATAATAAAGATGAAGATCTAAAAGTTATTGATGTGTCCCCTATTAAATCTTTGTTTTGAAATATGAATCTTGATAATGATGGACTGAATATGATCCACCTTTACCTAGAAGACGTTCCAAAAATTCGGAGTTTCTAGATCTTGATGCTAAATTTGATAAAAGTGGGATTGAAGAGATCAAAACTCTAGATGTTAATGAACCTACTATTTTGTATTTCAAGGGATTTAATTATGATAATTTCTCTTTGATAGATTGTATTTCCTTGTTTCAATCCGTGTTAAATTCTCCTCATGCTTATAGCCAAAATAAAGCATTTACTAAACATATCGTTGATGCTTTGATGCAATCTTATGAAGAAAAACTTGAGTTGGAAGTTTATATCCCTAGAAAAATTTATGATGAGTGGGAACCTACTATTAAAATTAAAATTAAAGATCATGAATGCTATGCTTTGTGTTATTTGGGTGCTAGTGTTTCCACGATTCGAAAGACTTTGTGTGATTTGTTAGGTTTACGTGATTTTGATGATTGCTCTCTAAACTTGCACCTTGCAGATTCCACTATTAAGAAACCTATGGGAAGAATTAATGATGTTCTTGTTGTTTCAAATAGGAATTATGTGCCCATAGATTTTATCGTTCTTGACATAGATTTTAATCCTTCATGTCCTATTATTCTTGGTAGACCTTTCCTTAGAACGATTGGTGCAATTATTGATATGAAGGAAGGAAATATTAGATTCCAATTTCCGTTAAGGAAACGCATGGAACACTTTCCTAGAAATAAAATTAGATTACCTTATGAATCTATTATGATAGCCACTTATGGATTGCCTACCAAAGATGACAATACCTAGATCTATCCTTGCTTTTCTATGCCTAGCTAGGGGCGTTAAACGATAGCACTTGTTGGGAGGCAACCCAATTTTATTTTTATTCCTTGCTTTTTGCTCCTGTTTAGTAATAAATAATTTGTATATCTCTGTTTTGGTTGTTTTTTTATGTTTAATTAGTGTTTTTTCCAAGTAGAACCGTTGGGAAGACTTGGGGAAAGTCTTGTTAATCCTGCTGTAAAAAACAGAAACTTTAGCGCTCACGAGAACTGCTGCCAATTTTATTTGGAAAGTGATATTTAGTTAATTATTTTGAAGATGATTAATATATAAATTCCTCACGTACATCAATTTATTTTAGAATTTTTGGGGTTCCAGATCTTGCGCTAGCTACAGATTACTACAGATTGTTCTGTTTTTGACAGATTCTGTTTTTCGTGTGTTGTTTGCTTATTTTGATGAATCTATGGCTAGTAAAATAGTTTATTAACCATAGAGAAGTTGGAATACAGTAGGTTTAACACCAATATAAATAAATAATGATTTCATTACAGTACCTTGAAGTGGTCGTTTGTTTTCTTTCGCCAACGGAGCTCATGAGATTTTCTACTTTAAGTTTTGTGTTGTGAAGTTTTCAAGTTTTGGGTAAAGATTTGATGGATTATGGAACAAGGAGCGGCAAGAGTCTAAGCTTTGGGATTCCCATGTCACCCCCAAGATAATCTAAGGACACCTAAAAGCCAAATCTTGGGGATGCCCCGGAAGGCATCCCCACTTTCGTCTACTTCTATCGGTAACTTTACTTGGAGCTATATTTTTATTCACCACATGATATGTGTTTTGCTTGGGGCGTCTTGTATTATTTGAGTCTTTGCTTTTTAGTTTACCACAATCATCCTTTCTGTACACACCTTTTGAGAGAGACACACATGATTCAAAAATTATTTGAATACTCTATGTGCTTCACTTATATCTTTTGAGTTATATAGTTTTGCTCTAGTACTTCACTTATATCTTTTAGAGCATGGTGGTGGATTTGTTTTATAGAAACTATTGATCTCTCATGCTTAAATTAGATTATTTTGAGAGTCTTAAATAGCATGGTAATTTGCTTAAATAATCCTAATATGCTAGGCATACAATATTAATAATAAAATTCTCTTATGAGTGTTTTGAATACTAAGAGAAGTTTGATGCTTGATGATTGTTTTGAGATATGGAGGTAGTGATATTAAAGTTGTGCTAGTTGAGTAGTTGTGAAATTGAAATACTTGTGTTGAAGTTTGCAAGTCCCGTAGCATGCACGTATGGTAAACGTTATGTAACAAATTTGAAACATGAGGTCTTCTTTGATTGTCTTCCTTATGAGTGGCGGTCGAGGACGAGCGATGGTCTTTTCCTACCAATCTATCCCCCTAGGAGCATGAGCGTAGTGCTTGGTTTTTGATGACTTGTAGATTTTTGCAATAAGTATGTGAGTTCTTTATGACTAATGTTGAGTCCATGGATTATACACACTCACACCCTTCCACCATTGCTAGCCTCTTCGGTACCGTGCACTGCCCTTTCTCACATTGAGAGATGGTGCAAACTTCGCCGGTGCATCCAAACCCCGTGATATGATAAGCTCTGTCACACATAAACCTCCTTATATCTTCCTCAAAACATCCACCATACCTACCTATTATGGCATTTCCATAGCCATTCCGAGATATATTGCCATGCAACTTTCCACCATCCTGTTTAATATGACATGTTTATCATTGTCATATTGCTTTGCATGATCATGTAGTTGACATCGTATTTGTGGCAAAGCCACCATTAATAATTTTCATACATGTCACATTGATTCATTGCATATCCTGGTACACCGCCGGAGGCATTCATATAGAACCATACCTTGTTGTAGTATCGAGTTGTAATCATTGAGTTGTAAATAAATAGAAGTGTGATGATCATCATTTAATAGAGCGTTGTCTCAATAAAAAAAGAGAAAGGCCAAATAAAAAATGAAGGCCCCAAAAAATATATAAAAAGGGACAATGCTACTATCCTTTTTCCACACTTGTGCTTCAAAGTAGCACCATGATCTTCATGATAGAGAGTCTCTTGTTTTGTCACTTTCATATAGTAGTGGGAATTCTCCATTATAGAACTTGGCTTGTATATTCCAACAATGGGCCTCCTCAAGTGCCCTAGGTGTTCGTGAGCAAGCATGTTGGATGAACATCCACTAGTTTCTTTTGTTGAGCTTTCATACATTTATAGCTCTAGTGCATCCGTTGCATGGCAATCCCTACTCCTTGCATTAACATCAATCTATGAGCATCTCCATAGACCATTGATTAGCCTCGTTGATGTGAGACTTTCTCCTTTTTTGTCTTCTCCACATAACCCCTATCATTATACTCTATTCCACCCATGGCTCACGCTCATGTATTGCGTGAAGGTTTATAAAGTTTGAGATTACTAAAGTATGAAACAATTGCTTGGCTTGTCATCGGGGTTGTGCATGATGAGAGAATTCTTGTGTGACGAAAATGGAGCATGACTAAACTATATGATTTTGTAGGGATGAACTTTCTTTGGCCATGTTATTTTGAGAAGACATAATTGCTTTGTTAGTATGCTTGAAGTATTATTATTTCTATGTCAATATTAAACTTTTATCTTGAATCTTTCGGATCTGAATATTCATGCCACAATTAAGAAGAATTACATTGAAATTATGCCAAGTAGCACTCCACATCAAAAATTCTGTTTTATCATTTACCTACTCGAGGACGAGCAGGAATTAAGCTTGGGGATGCTTGATACGTCTCCAACGTTATCTATAATTTTTGATTGCTCCATGCTATATTATCTACTGTTTTGGACATTCTTGGGCTTTATTTTCAACTTTTATATTATTTTTGGGACTAACCTATTAACCGGAGGCCCAGCCCAGAATTGTTGTTTTTTTGCCTATTTTAGGGTTTCGAAGAAAAGCAATATCAAACGGAGTCCAAACGGAATGAAACCTTCGGGAACGTGATTTTCTCACGGAACCTGATCCAGGAGACTTGGACCCTACGTCAAGCAACCAACAGGGAGGCCATGAGGTAGGGGGCGCGCCAACCCCCCCAGGCGCGCCCTCCACCCTCATGAGCCCCCTGTTGCTCCACCAACGTACTTCTTCCTCCTATATATACCTACGTACCCCAAAACAATCAGAACAGGAGCCAAAACCCTAATTCCACCGCCATAACTTTCTGTATCCAGGAGATCCCATCTTGGGGCCTGTTCCGGAGCTCCGCCAGAGGGGGCATCGATCACGGAGGGCTTCTACATCAACACCATAGCCTCTCCGATGAAGTGTGAGTAGTTTACCTCAGACCTATGGGTCCATAGTTATTAGCTAGATGGCTTCTTCTCTCTTTTTGGATCTCAATACAAAGTTCTCCCCCTCTCTTGTGGAGATCTTTTCGATGTAATCTTCTTTTTGTGGTGTGTTTGTTGAGACCGATGAATTGTGGGTTTATGATCAAGTTTATCTATGAACAATATTTGAATCTTCTCTGAATTATTTTATGTATGATTGGTTATCTTTGCAAGTCTCTTCGAATTATCAGTTTGGTTTGGCCTACTAGATTGATCTTTCTTGCAATGGGAGAAGTGCTTAGCTTTGGGTTCAGTCTTGCGGTGTGCTTTGCCAGTGACAGTAGGGGCAGCAAGGCACGTATTGTATTGTTGCCATCGAGCATAACAAGATGGGGTTTTCATCAAATTGCATGAGTTTATCCCTCTACATCTTGTCATCTTCCTTAAGGCGTTACTCTGTTCTTATGAACTTAATACTCTAGATGCATGTTGGATAGCGGTCGATGTGTGGAGTAATAGTGGTAGGTGCAGGCAGGAGTCGGTCTACTTGTCTTGGACGTGATGCCTATATACATGATCATACCTACATATTCTCATAATTATGCTCAATTCTGTCAATTGCTCAACAGTAATTTGTTCACCCACCGTAGAATACTTATGCTCTTGAGAGAAGCCACTAGTGAAACATATGGCCCCTGGGTCTATCTTCATCATATTTATCCAAATACTTAGTTATTTTCATTACCTTTTATTTTACTTTGCATCTTTATCATAAAAATACCAAAAATATTATCTTATCATATCTATTAGATCTCACTCTCGTAAGTGACCGTGCAGGGATTGACAACCCCTTATCGCGTTGGTTGCGAGGATTTATTTGTTTTGTGCAGGTGCGAGGGACTCACGCGTAGCCTCCTATTGGATTGATACCTTGGTTCTAAAAAACTAAGGGAAATACTTACGCTACTTTGCTGCATCACCCTTTCCTATTCAAGGGAAAACCAACGCAGTGCTGAAGAGGTAGCAGCCGGCTTCCGCCGCCCACTCCGTACACCTACAAAGTTTGTACCGCACATACATCATTACGCACTCAATATAGCATGGGCATTGGCGGAAGCACAATACGGACAAGCCTGCAAGCACTCGAGTAACTTTTATTATTATTATTATTTATTTTATTTTTATTTATTCCTTCACTATCCTTTAAAAATAGGTGCCGAGCAGGATAAACATCGGAAACAGGCTCTATCGAAGTCCGGGTCCGTACGCTCACCTAAGGGGCTATTTCCATCAAGGATTCCCCCCACCGAGGACTGGCGGTGCAGAGGTGCGACAGGAGGTCCAAAATAACTTTTTGTAGACCGCACTCTCTATTTCTCGAGCCTGTACTATGCATGTTCCTCTGCCTCCAACCCTGAGCGTGCCAAAGAGCCGGGAGGACGGCTTATATATCATAAGTAATTATTGGCATATCGCTTAGTTCCCATTAAACAATATCGGTACTAATCATCTGCATTGTTTCCCCAACAAATATGGCTTATATGGTTATTTCACAGAAATACCTTGGCATAATCTGCCAGGGGCTTGGTGTGGGAACAAATGAGTTGCCAGTAAAAGTCCGAACAGCTCTATAGCATACTTCAGCATCGCAAGTTTGGCCTTATATGCATTAGCTCCAAATCATTGTCTTGGGTCAATAGTTGGGTTTCCCGGCTCCTGTACTTGCTACCCTACGTTCCGCTCTATCTGCTAGGGTAGTAAAGGGAGAACTACTGCGATTGTACCCTAATCTAAACGGGACGAGCACCTCAGTAGAGAAAGCTGAAAACTGACTGTCATGATGCGGCGTGAGCTGGTCAACCACTTGACGACTTCTTGGAATCTTTAGCGATTCTCCGTGTCACACGAGGGATCGTTTTCAGATCAAATATGAAAGGCACCATACGCCGCATACATACCAGGGGCTATGTCGTAGCCCCACAATAAAACTCCTATGGCTAAGTGAAAGCGTTAACGCCCTATAGTCCGATTGCCTGGTTCGCCACATTATCACCTCCACGGACCAAGACGTTGGATAAAGAGTGATTAAATGCCTTTCCGAACACCCCCGTACTTCCTACGAGGGGGCTGAAGCCGACGACTGGAAAACTTTCAAATTATATCAAAACGGCTGCATAGGAGGAATTCAAGCTTTCAAGCAAAACATAAATAGATTAACTATAAAATTGTCTTTTACAATTTTCATACACCTCACTCGAACATTATGTCTTTCGAGCACTGACCCTCTATAAAACGTGCGGCCTCTAGGACGTCCTCAAAATAGTGCTTCGGTTCCGGGCGGTCCTTGCCTTTGGGTGGACTCTTCGTCGCAACATCGATGGCCTTCATTTTCCCCCAGAATGTTTCGACTCGGGAAAAAGCCATCCGCGCACCCTGAATGCACGATGATCGCTTCGCAGCATCGATGCGCGGCACCGCATCAACAAGCCTCTGCACCAAAGCGAAATAGCTATTCGGAACAGGCTCGGTTGGCCACAACTGGATTACAACATCCTTCATGGCAGCGCCGGATATTCTATGAAGTTCGGCCCATTGGGACATCTGTTCATTGAGCAACAGGGGGCGCTTTGATGCGCCAAACTGCAACCAAAAAAGCTTCTCCATTGCATATCCATCTCGCGCTTGGTAATACTGCGCTGCATCGGCAGAACTCTTTGGCAAGTCCAAGAACTCATCCGGAGAACTCCATACTTGGTTAAGCCGAGCATAGTTCGGGTCACTGAACTTAGTTTGTAGCAGAAAGGGTTGATAACCCACAAGTATAGGGGATCACAACAGCTTTCGAGGGTAGAGTATTCAACCCAAATTTATTGATTCGACACAAGGGGAGCCAAAGAATATTCTCAAGTATTAGCAGCTGAGTTGTCAATTCAACCACACTTGGAAACTTAGTATCTGTAGCAAAGTGTTTAGTAGCAAAGTAATATGATCGTGGTGGTAGAGGCAACAAAAGTAAAGGCAGCAAAAGTAATATTTTTGGTATTTTGTAGTGATTGTAACAGTAGCAATGGGAAAGTAAATAAGGAAGAACCAGTATATGGAAAACTCGTAGGCACCGGATCAGTAATGGATAATTATGCCGGATGCGGTTCATCATGTAACAGTCATAACATAGTGTGACACAGAACTAGCTCCAATTCATCAATGTAATGTAGGCATGTATTCCGTATATAGTCATACGTGCTTATGGAAAAGAACTTGCATGACATCTTTTGTCCTACCCTCTCGTGGCAGCGGGGTCCTATTGGAAACTAAGGGATATTAAGGCCACCTTTTAATAGAGAACCGGAACAAAGCATTAGCACATAGTGAATACATGAACTCGTCAAACTATGGTCATCACCGGGAGTGGTCCCGATTATTGTCACTTCGGGGTTGCCGGATCATAACACATAGTAGGTGACTATAGACTTGCAAGATAGGATCAAGAACTCACATATATTCATGAAAACATAATAGGTTCAGATCTGAAATCATGGCACTCGGGCCCTAGTGACAAGCATTAAGCATAGCAAAGTCATAGCAACATCAATCTCAGAACATAGTGGATACTAGGGATCAAACCCTAACAAAACTAACTCAATTACATGATAAATCTCATCCAACACTTCATCATCCAGCAAGCCTATGATGGAATTACTCACGCACGGCGGTGAGCATCATGAAATTGGTGATGGAGGATGGTTGATGATGACGACGGCGACGAATCCCCCTCTCCAGAGCCCCGAACGGACTCCAGATCAGCCCTCCCGAGAGGTTTTAGGGCTTGGCGGCGGCTCCGTATCGTAAAACGCGATGATTTCTTCTCTCTGATTTTTTTCTCTCCGAAAGCAAATATATAGAGTTGGAGTTGGCGTCGGAGGGCATCCAGGGGGCCCACAAGGTAGGGGGCGCGCCCTAGAGGGGGGGCGCGCCCCCACCCTCGTGGCCAGGGTGTGGGCCCCCTGGTCTTCATCCGTGGCGAGGATTTTTTATTATTTTTTCTAAGATGTTCCGTGGAGTTTCAGGTCATTCTGAGAATATTTGTTTTCTGCACATAGAACAACACCATGGCAATTCTGCTAAAAATTGCGTTAGTCTGGGTTAGTTCCATTCAAATCATACAAGTTAGAGTCCAAAACAAGGGCAAAAGTGTTTGGAAAAGTAGATACGATGGAGACGTATCAACTCCCCCAAGTGTGAACCCTTGCTTGTCCTCGAGCAATTCAGTTGACAAACTGAAAGAAAGAAAGAAAAACTTTTACAAACTCCGTTTGCTCTTGTTGTTGTAACTATGTCAAGCCAGCATTCAAGTTTTCAGCATAGATCATAACTAACCACATTTGCAATAATTCTCAGGTCTCATAATTACTCATATCAATAGCATAATCAACTAGCAAGTCATAATAATAAATCTCGGATGACAACACTTTCTGAAAAACAATCATAATATGATATAACAAGATGGTATCTCGCTAGCCCTTTCTGAGACCGCAAAACATAAATGCAGAGCACCTTTAAAGATCAAGGACTGACTAGACATTGTAATTCATGGTAAAATAGATCCAATCATAGTCACACCCAATATAAATTAATAGTGATGAATGCAAATGACAGCTGTGCTCTCCAGCTAGTGCTTTTTAATAAGAGGGTGATGACTCAACATAAAAGTAAATGGATAGGCCCTTCGCAGAGGGAAGCAGGGATTTGTAGAGGTGCCAGGGCTCGGTTTTGCAATAGAGATAAATTGTATTTTGAGCGGTATACTTTCATTGTCAACGTATCAACTAAGAGATGGCAATATCTTCCATGCTAAACACATTATAGGCGGTTCCCAAACAGAATGGTAAAGTTTATACTCCCCCTCCACCAACAAACATCAATCCATGGCTTGCTCGAAACAACAAGTGCCTCCAACATACATCAGGTCCCAGGGGGAGTTCTGTTTGCAATTAATTTTGATTTGGTTTGCATAAAGCATGGGACTGGGCATCCCGGTGACCAACCATTTTCTCGTGAGTGAGGAGCGGAGTCCACTCCTCTTGCGAATAACCTGCCTAACACAGAAGATAAGGACAGCCTTGGTTGATACATGAGCTATTCGAGCATACAAAACAGAATGTTTATTTGAAGGTTTAGAGTTTGGCACATACAAATTTACTTGGAACGGCAGGTAGATACCGCATATAGGAAGGTATAGTGGACTCATCCGGAATAACTTTGGGGTTTAAGGGATTGGATGCACAAGCAATATTCGCACTTAGTACAAGTGAAGGCTAGCAAAAGACTGGGAAGTGACCAACTAGAGACCGACAATAGCCATGTACATGCATTAAAATTAATATACATTGGATGCAAGAATGAGTAGGATATAATCCACCATGAACATAAATATCGTGAAGGCTATGTTGATTTGTTTCAACTACATGCGTGAACATGTGCCAAGTCAAGTCACTTAAATCATTCAAAGGAGGATACCACCCCATCATACCACATCATAACCATCTCAATAGCATGTTGGCACACAAGGTAAATCATTATAACTCATAGCTAATCAAGGATGGCACAAGCAACTACGATCTCTAATTGTCATTGCAAACATGTTTATTCATAATAAGCTGAATCAAGAACGAGGGACTCATCATATTTACAAAAACAAAAGAGATCGAGTTCATACCAGCTTTTCTCATCTCAGTCAGTCCATCATATATCATCATAAATTGCCTTTCACTTGCACGACCGAATGGTGTGAATAATAATAAGAGTGTACGTGCATTGGACTAAGTGGAATTTTTGAGCATTAAATAAACAGGAGAAGACAAGGCAATATGGGCTCTTGGTTAAATCAACAATAATTCATATAAGAGCCACTTCAACAATTTAATGATGGTCTTCTCCTACTGACCCCTAAAGGAAAGAAAAGAAATAAAACTATTTACACGGGAAAGCTCCCAACAAGCAAAAGAAGAACGGGAAATATTTTTGGGTTTTCTTTTTAATTATTACTACTACACCAGAAAACTAAACTACTACTAATATTTTTGGTTTTTCTTAAGGTTTAACAAACACACAAGAAGAAAGCAGGAAAGAGAAAATAAACTAGCATGGATATTACAGTGAAAAAGTATGAGCACCGACATCTAGCAATGAGTGAGTGTGAACATAAATGTAATGTCGGTGAGAAATAC
Source organism: Triticum urartu (assembly GCF_056163025.1). Taxonomy (NCBI): domain Eukaryota; kingdom Viridiplantae; phylum Streptophyta; class Magnoliopsida; order Poales; family Poaceae; genus Triticum; species Triticum urartu. The sequence continues at coordinate 327,591,064 of NC_141875.1, forward strand.
GTACTCCCCCAAGCTTAGGCTTTTGGCCTAAGTTGGTCTATTGCCAGGGATGGCCTGGCGGGTACCCGTAGGTGTAGATGGGGTCGTACTGCGATGAAGAATAGTTGGGATCATACTGATGTGCAGCGGTTATCGCCTGCTGAGCTGCAGCATGGAGTCGAGCTGCCTCCGCTCTCCTCTCGTACTCTTCTGCCTCCTCTCTGGTAATAACATATCTTATTTTTGTCTGTGAATCAAAGAAGGCAGGAGCAGGGAGAGTAATACGGAAAACACGTCATTTATCAAAAATTAAACGATATAAGAGAGGTGATTCAGGTCTCTCAACAAACTGGTGCGAAGCCATAGAGTTATAATGTAAATATGCAGGAGGCAACTCCGTATCACCCTCACGAATGTCTATCTCAAGAAAATGAGCTAAGCGGGTTGCATAAATTCCTCCAAAGAAATCTCCATTATGTCTATTATGATGCAACCTGCGAGCTACAATGGCTCCCATATGATAAGATTGGTCTCCTAACACAGCACTCCTAAGAATTCTAAGATCAGGGACACACATGTGACATGCTTCATCCTTAGCATTTATGCATCTACCGATGAAAAGAGCAAAATAATGTATAGCAGGAAAGTGAATGCTCCCTATGGTAGCCTGCGTTATATCTCTAGATTCCCCCACAGTTATACTAGCAAGAAATTTTCTAAATTCAGATTTAGGGGGTCCCAAACACTACCCCATGATGGAAGTTTGCAAGCAGAAGTGAAATCCTCTAAGTCCATGGTATAAGATTTGTCATAGAGATCAAACATGATTGAAGGAGAATTACGCGAAGATGAATAATCAAACCTCCTCACAAATGAACTTGTGAGATCAAGATACTGGGGGCATTTGTTAGCCTCAAAATCCTCAAGACCGGCATTGTGCAAATATGCTTTGAATTCTTCTTTAATTCCCGCACGGTCCATAAAATTTTTCGACGGTCATTCGCAAGGTCGTACTGGAGCGTCTCTTGGTGGATCCTCGTCAGCATCGCGCATAGCAATCCTGGGTCCTTGCTTCTTGGAAGAACCACCTTGGAACATATTCCTAAGCATATTGTTTTTCTCTGAAAAATTCTGAAATTTTTAGTAACTTCAAACAAAAGTGAACCAACTTCAATAAAACTGATAGCAACTACTCCTACAAGTGCCTAGAGCCTATATCAAGCATTAGAACTACTTAGAACCATATAAATTTGACATGAAAGCTCAAGAACATGGTCACCTATGCAGCACAAATTTGCAAAGGATAAAGCACTAGAACAAAAACTAATTTGACCAATGGAGGAGTCACATACCAAGGAACAATCTCCCCAAGCAGTTTTGCGAGAGGTGCTTTGAGCAAGGGGATCGAAAATCACAACAAAAGTGGTTGGAACTCGTGCTTGAGTTGGTTTTCGGGTTTGTGTGAGACAGAGGAAGAAGATGGGTGCTGGGATAAGTGGAGGAGGGCCACCGTGGGCCCACGAGGCAGGGGGGCGCGCCCTAGAGGGGGGCACCCACCACCCTCGTGGTCAGGTGGCAGCTCCTCCCGCGGTAATTTTTGCACAATAAATCCTCAAATATTCCCAAAAAAATCATATTAAATGGACATGTCATTCTGAGGACTTTTATTTTCGGGATATTTTTATATTGCACGGATAAGCCAGGAAACAGACAGAAAAATACTATTTTTACTTTATTTCTACTAATTAATAGAAAATATAGAGAGGGTACAGAAGTTTGTGCTTCTAGTTTCATCCATCTCATGCTCATCAAAAAGAATCCACTAACAAGGTTGATCAAGTCTTGTTAACAAACTCATTCTGATAATCATGAAACCAGAGAAATTTCGAATAACACTAAGTTACCTCAACGGGGATATGCACATCCCCTATAATAAGGCCAACTCCACTGCGCGACCCCAAATGGACGTCTGGTTTGGCCGGATTTTGTCCCTTTGGGGCGCCGATGGGTTCGCCCATGTCCGCGTTTGTCCGATGGGTCGTGGGTGCGCCCAACGCGCGGCCGCACCCCAAAACCTGTCCGGGGTGGACGTGAATAAAAATAATTTAAAAACTTAATTGAAATGACTAAAAAAGTAAATAAATGCAGTTAAAAAACATAAAACGTATAGATAGGGGTTACGGCCACAAAACAACCCAGTTCTGTCCACTTAAACGGCCCAGTTCATAATTAACATAAAACCAAAAAAACGCATGCCGCGCCGTCGATGCCGTGGCCATCGCCGTCTTCACTGGCCGCCGGTGTCGTCGTCATCGCTAACGAGGTCGATGTATTCCGGCGGCGTCCATAGGTGGGCCGACGGTCCATGGTGCACGGTGGCGGCGGGCTGCAAGGTGGCCGGTAGTGCCTGCACCACTTCCTCCCGAGGCAAGGCCTCCCGCTTCGGCGACCGCGGCGGCATGGGGCACCTGTTCACGACCCCCAGGGCGGCCGCCATCTACTCAGCAGAGCACGACCAGCTCCACCCCTGGCCCACCAGGCCAGGGTGCAACGCGGCCGCCGGCGGCTCCTCGGGGATGGCGACGTCGCCGGCCGCGGAGAGGGCCATCGTCGCCTCGAGGTCCACCCATTAGCGCTCGTCGTGCGTGTGCATGGAGTCCTCCAGCACACGCGCCATGAGCCGGGCCTCCTCCTCCACCGTCATGCGAGGAGGTGGGGGTGGCGATGGAGATGGCGACGACGACGGCGGGGGCGTCAGGCCGTGGACCCGCGTGCGCCCGCGCGCCTGGGGAGCCGCTCGGGGCTCACGCGGCCGTCGCGGCCCCGTCGACGTGCCGGCGAAGAACGACGCTCGCCGCACGTCATGCTCATCGCGGAACCACGTGTCCCACAATGTCAAGTCAGGGCGTACCTCTCGTCGTGGTAGAGGTCGTCCGGAAGAATGCGACGGCGACACTCGATCTCCTGGCGGCGCGCATGGCCAATCTGCGGGATGGGCGGGATCAGCACGCGATCGACCGACAGATGCCAGTTATTGGGGAGGTGGACGTCGCTCCAGGGCAGCGGCGTCCTCGTCTCCCAATAACGGCGGCAGACGGCCGCCTCAATGTAGTGCCGGTCGCGCGAGCCGGCGGCGGGCGCGATGGAGAAGGCGGGCGGCGCGGGGGCCCGACGTGGTGGCGATGGCGACGCGGGCTCCTCTTTCTTCACTGAGCCGCGGCGGCGTCCCGACGAGGAACCAGCCTCACGGTCGTGCTTGCCTTTGCGGCCGTAGTTCAGAGGACCATGGCTGCGGGCGGCCGGCCGGCGAGTTCTTGGCTAGGGTTTGGATTCGGCGCTGTCGGGTTTCGAGGAGGCCGCGGGGTGGCATGGGGCGGTGTGGACGACGACCCGTCCACGCTTCCCACTTAAAGAAGGACGACGACCGTTCGACGTGCGGATGACAGGTGGGGCCGCCCGCTCGTGCGCATTGATGTGGGCGGGTGGGAGGTAGGTGGCCGCCTGCCACGCGGCCCCGATGCGGACGAGGCGCGCGTCCGTTTTGTGCCCGTCGCGACCCAAACCCGGCGCAAGTTTGCGCTCAAAATGGGTCGGCCCGGATACAAAACGGAGAAGATGGGTCTGGGCCGTCGCGCGCTTGGCCGCCTCCTTTGTCCGTTTTACCCCAAACGGTTGGGGCCGGACAGGATAGGGTCGCGCGGTGGAGTTGGCCTAAGTATATCATATTTCTTTTTCACAGTAGGAAGAGGAAATTCAAAACCTCCAATTATAATCGATGGAATTTTTCCAATGGAGTTGATACTATGAACTTGAGGTTGTTTCCTCGGAAAGTGTACCGTATGCTCATTACCATTAACATGAAAAGTAACATTGCCTTTGTTGCAATCAATAACAGCCCCTGCAGTATTTAGAAAAGGTCTTCCAAGAATAACAGACATACTATCATCCTCAGGAATATTAAGAATAACAAAGTCCGTTAAAATAGTAACGTTTGCAACCACAACATGCACATCCTCACAAATACTGACAGGTATAGTAGTTGATTTATCAGCCATTTGCAAAGATATTTCGGTAGGTGTCAGCTTATTCAAGTCAAGTCTACGATATAAAGAGAGAGGCATAACACTAACACCGGCTCCAAGATCACATAAAGCAGTTTTAATATAATTTCTTTTAATGGAGCAAGGTATAGTTGGTACTCCGGGGTCTCCAAGTTTCTTTGGTATTCCACCCTTAAAAGTATAATTAGCAAGCATGGTGGAAATCTCAGCTTCCGGTATCTTTCTTTTATTAGTAATGATATCCTTCATATATTTAGCATAAGGATTTGTTTTGAGCACATCAGTTAATCGCATACGCAAAAAGATAGGCCTAATCATTTCAGCAAAGCACTCAAAATCCTCATCATCCTTTTTCTTGGATGGTTTTGGAGGAAAAGGCATGGGTTTCTGAACCCAAGGTTCCCTTTCTTTACCATGTTTCCTAGCAACAAAGTCTCTTTTATCATAACGTTGATTCTTTGATTGTGGTTTATCAAGATCAACATCAGGTTCAATTTCTACATCATTGTCATTACTAGGTTGAGCATCATCATGAACATCATCATTAATATTTTCATTAGGTTCATGTTCATTACCAGAATGTGTTTCAGCATCAGACATAGATATATCCTTTGGATTATCAGGTGGTTCAGCAATAGGTTCACTAGAAGTTTGCACAGTTCTATCATTTTTCTTTTTCTTCTTTTTAGAAGAACTACGAACATCAATATTATTTCTCTGAGAATCTTGCTCGATTCTCTTAGGGTGGCCTTCAGGATACAATGGTTCCTGAGTCATTCTACCAGTTCTAGTAGCCACTCTAACATCATAATCATTTTTCTTACTATTCATTTCATCATTTTCTTTTAATTGTCTACCAAAATAAGCATTGAAGTTGTCTTGCTTAAACATAAAGTTATCGAACTCATCCGAGCACTGACTAGCAATTTTAGTAGGAGGAACTTCAGCTTTATCATATCTATAGAGAGAATTTACCTTTACTACCTGTGTCAGGATATCGGGGTCAGGAGGTTCTTCAATAAATAAAGAATTGAGATCATAAGTTTCTTCAACAGGCGGCGAATTAAGACCATGTATTTCTTCAATAGGAGGTAAATTCTTAACGTCTTCACCTTTAATACCTTTCTCTTTCATAGATTTCTTTGCCTCTTGCATATCTTCAAGACTGAGAAATAGAACACCTCTCTTCTTCGGAGTTGGTTTAGGAATAGGCTCAGTAATTGGAGCAGGAGCTGGCTCAGGAGGTGCCCAATTATTTTCATTTGTCACCATATTATTCAATAGTATTTCAGCTTCATCCGGTGTTCTTTCCCTGAAAAGAGAACCAGCACAACTATCCAGGTAATCTCTAGAAGCATCGGTTAGTCCATTATAAAAGGTATCAAGTATTGCAGGTTTCTTAAGAGGATGATCAGGCAAAGCATTAAGTAACTTCAGAAGCCTCCCCCAAGCTTGTGGGAGACTCTCTTCTTTAATTTGCACAAAGTTGTATATTTCCCTCAGAGCAGCTTGTTTCTTATGAGCAGGGAAATGTTTAGCAGAGAAGTAATAAATCATATCTTGGGGACTATGCACACAACAAGGATCAAGAGAATTAAACCATATCTTAGCATCACCCTTTAATGAGAACGGAAATATTTTGAGTATATAGAGGTAACGCGATCTCTCATCATTAGTGAACAGGGCAGCTATATCATTTAACTTAGTAAGATGTGCCACTACAGTTTCAGATTCATAGCCATAAAACGGATCAGATTCAACCAAAGTAATTATATCAGGATCAACAGAGAATTCATAATCCTTATCAGGAACACAAATAGGTGAAGTAGCAAAAGCGGTGTCGGGTTTCATTTTATCTCTAAGTGATTCTTTGTTCCATTTAACTAATAACCTCTTGGGCTCATATCTATCTTTGCAAGCTAAAATAGCGGCATAAGATTCCATATCAAAAAGATAGCCCTCAAGAATAACAAGCATATTTTCATCATCACTATCATCATCGTATTTAGATTCAATAATTTGTTTTTCTCTAGCCCTAGCAATTTGTTCATCAAGAAATTCACCAAGGGGCACAGTAGTATCAGGCATAGAAGCAGTTTCATCATAAGTATCATGCATAGTAGAAGTGGCATCATCAATAACATGCGACATATCAGAACGAATAGTAGAAGCAGGTGTAGGTGTCGCTAGCTTACTCATAACAAAAGGTGAATCAAGTGAAGAGCTAGATGGCAGTTCCTTACCTCCCCTCGTAGTTGAGGGATAGATCTTGGTTTTTGGATCTCTCAAGTTCTTCATAATGATAAGCAGATATAAATCCCAAGTGACTCAAAGAATAGAGCTATGCTCCCCGGCAATGGCGCCAGAAATCAGTCTTGATAACCCACAAGTATAGGGGATCGCAACAGCTTTCGAGGGTAGAGTATTCAACCCAAATTTATTGATTCGACACAAGGGGAGCCAAAGAATATTCTCAAGTATTAGCAGCTGAGTTGTCAATTCAACCACACGTGGAAACTTAGTATCTGCAGCAAAGTGTTTAGTAGAAAAGTAATATGATAGTGGTGGTAGTGGCAACAAAAGTAAAGATAGCAAAATTAATATTTTTGGTATTTTGTAGTGATTGTAAAAGTAGCAACGGGAAAGTAAATAAGCGAGAACCAGTATATGGAAAACTCGTAGGCACCGGATCAGTGACGGATAATTATGCCGGATGCGGTTCGTCATGTAATAGTCATAACATAGGGTGACACAGAACTAGCTCCAATTCATCAATGTAATGTAGGCATGTATTCCGTATATAGTCACACGTGCTTATGGAAAAGAACTTGCATGACATCTTTTGTCCTACCCTCCCGTGGTAGCGGGGTCCTATTGGAAACTAAGGGATATTAAGGCCTCCTTTTAATAGAGAACCAGAACAAAGCATTAGCACATAGTGAATACATGAACTCGTCAAACTATGGTCATCACCGGGAGTGGTCCCGATTATTGTCACTTCGGGGTTGCCGGATCATAACACATAGTAGGTGACTATAGACTTGCAAGATAGGATCAAGAACTCACATATATCATGAAAACATAATAGGTTCAGATCTGAAATCATGGCACTGGGGCCTTAGTGACAAGCATTAAGCATAGCAAAGTCATAACAACATCAATCTCAGAACATAGTGGATACTAGGGATCAAACCCTAACAAAACTAACTCGATTACATGATAAATCTCATCCAACCCATCACCGTCCAGCAAGCCTACGATGGAATTACTCACACACGGCGGCGAGCATCATGAAATTGGTGATGGAGGATGGTTGATGATGACGACGGCGACGAATCCCCCTCTCCGGAGCCCCAAACGGACTCCAAATCAGCCCTCCCGAGAGGTTTTAGGGCTTGGCGGCGGCTCAATATCGTAAAACGCGATGATTTCTTCTCTCTGATTTGTTCTCTCCGAAAGCAAATATATAGAGTTGGAGTTGGCGTCGGAGGGCATCCAGGGGGCCCACGAGGTAGGGGGCGCGCCCTAGAGGGGGGGCGCCCCCCACCCTCGTGGACAGGGTGTGGGCCCCCTGGTCTTCATCTTTGGCAAGGATTTTTTATTATTTTTTCTAAGATGTTCCGTGGAGTTTCAGGTCATTCCGAGAATATTTGTTTTTTGCACACAAAACAACACCATGGCAATTCTACTGAAAACAGCGTCTGTCCGGGTTAGTTCCATTCAAATCATACAAGTTAGAGTCCAAAACAAGGGCAAAAGTGTTTGGAAAAGTAGATACGACGGAGACGTATCAAGGGCCTTCCAGCCGCAATCTCCCTCGCCTGTCGAACCTCCTCACGGGCTGCTCTGGATTCCGACCGCACTGCTCTAGCCTCTTGTAAGGCCTTGTCCAGCTCAGCCGTTAAGGCTTTAATCTCCTTCTCCAGAAATTCACAGCGGGTGGTAGCATTCTCCAGTTTGAGCGTCATAGTGGATATCTTCTCCTCATCTTGGCGCCGTGCAGCTTGTTCGTTTTTTAATTCAGCCGATGCCTTTTCGGCAGTAGCATTACTATGACGGGCCAGCTCCTCGGCCTGGGCCAGCTCCGCTCGAAGAACTTCAACGGTGGTAGCACCATCTGTAGCCATGCATATTCCAGCATTTAAATCTCAGCATCATGCTTATACCACAAAAATGTATGAGGATTGCCCCGAAATACATACCTTGTGCCTCGTCAAGACGCATATTGATTAAAGCAAGATCATCCCCTGCCACATCAAGCTTCTGCTGCAACTCGGTAATTTCCATAGTCTGGGAACCGGCCAAGGGGGAAGCAGCATGTGTTCAAAGTTGATCAGGTTAGTCCTCCAACGATCCTTTTCGATCCTTCATTTTGCTTCCCAGCGGAAGCCAACCCGAGTATCAGGGGCTACTACCTATACACAGGCGCATCTTTGCAAATGAAACATAGCTGAAAACATTGTGTCACAAACCTCGAAGCCCTTCAGTAGGCTCATGAAGGCTTCATTTAATCTGCTCTTCGCGGACAAAATCTTTTCAATCACTGTACCATCAAGGTACGCTGTTCCCCCGAGACAGATGCTTTCCCCAACATGTCCTGCAACATATCCGGAGTCCCCAGGTCTCCGGAAGCCGCTCCAAAGGCACAATCATCCTTTGAAGGAATATGCTCACCCGTCTCCAAAATCACTGTCGGCTGTAAACCAGACAGTCCGGGGCCTTTGTTATCATCAGCCCCGGAACCCCTAAATGATCCACCTTTTGGTATTGCCTCTTCTGTCCCCTTGTCTAAAGGGACCCTCCGCGATGACACTTCAGAGTCATCCACCTTATTGGGTGAGTAGGTCGGAGGAGGCATCTCGCTCTCCATCATCTCTGGGAGGAGACTCCCGGAAGAAGAGGATCGCCCAGAAAAATTTCGTGTCGACCTGTAAAAATGCATAAATGCGTTATGTGTATCTTCGGTAACAATAACGGAGCGGGACACAATCAAAGTACTCCAGATTCTCTTACGGTTTGGCCGAGGGCTTGTCCCCCTGTTGGAGCTGCTCAACATCATCGATTTCCAAACCCAAGCCGATTCACGGTGGCATCTTGCCCTTCTTGGAAGACCCCCTCCCAATCTTCGGAGGCGGCCCTTTTCCTCCTGTTTGGAGAAGGGATGCTGGGTCCTTTTCCGCCTCCGGCTCTGGGCGAGGAAAGATCGATTTCTCCGGACTCAGTGTCCGACTTACCTCTGAAACCAAGGTCATCATGGATCTTCTCGCCCTCCCCCGCTGGTGCCTGCTATGGCATCGAGGCCAGCATCCTTGTTAACACAGGGGTAGCTGAGTTTTCGGGAAGGGGAGCCGGACACCTAATCAGTTCCACCTTCTTTATCCAGCGCTGAAAAAGGATGATACCGTTGGTATATTGCCACTGGGTATCTGACTATAAGGTATTCGGTAAATGGGTACTTGCTGGGGTATCCGGATGGTTACAGTCTAGGCCGACATCTTCGGTGGTTTCCGGCCCTTGCCTTTGTTTCCCGAAGAATAATCTCCACTTTCCTTCGTGCGTGGCGCCGAAGAAGTGCTGAAGAGTCCGCGACCCTTCTGGATTGAACTCCCATAGGCGGAGAGGCCGTCACTGGCATGGCAGGGTCCGACGAACTAGCATTACTTGAACGACGTTGGCTATGTCAATGTCCCTCTCAATGAGGCTTCGGATGTGACTCTGCAGAATTTGCACATCATTCGTCGATGCCCAATCCAGCCCCTTGTTAATCCATGATGCAAGCTGAGTTGGGGGCAGGTCGGAAGGCGGGCGCAGTTGCCCACTTGGAGCTGCGGGGCTCGGTGATATAGAACCACCCCTGCTGCCACAGATCGGAAGATTTGGCGAAGGATCCTTTCAGCCAAACAACACTAGCAAGCTTGCTCACTGTAGCGTCACCGCACTCAGCCTGCTCCCCCTCTACCCCTTGTGGCTTCACATCATAGGCCACAAGCCAAAGTGCGGAGGAGTTCGGAGGAAGGCTTCGCATGTGACAATAAACGCCGAGATAAGAAGAATAGAGTTCGGGGCCGAATCGTGAAAGTCTAGCCCGTAATAGAACATGAGCCCTCGAACGAAGGGGTTAAGTGTACACCCCAAACCGCGAAGGAAGTGGGACATGAACACGACCCTCTCACCGGATCTGGGGGTGGGAATAACCTGCCCCTCGGCAGGAAACCGATGATGGATTTCAACGGTCAGGTACCTCGCCGCCCGAAGCTTTGCAATGTCTTCCTCCGCAACAGAAGAAGCTACCCACCGGCCTTGATGGCTGGATCCGGACATGATTGGGGATGGTGGCGACCGAAACCCGGGTGTTGGAACTCGGGGTAGCAGGGGTTGAGAAAGAGGCAAGTGTGGAAGAAAAAGACGGGTCTGTACCCCTATATAAAGGCTGCGAATATCAAACGTCCCCTCTTGGGCCTCAAAAACTTAGTTGTTTCCAAGGAGTTGTACCCAAGTGACGGTTGGGTTACCCACGTCCGGGTTGAAAGGAATCCCTTAAAAAAGGGATGCACGATATCCTCTTGGATAATACGTGCCAATAAGAACACGTCTTGGGGCGTGGGGTGACGGGCCGGCTAAAACGGTTCGCAAGTAGTGGCCAGGCAGGCGTGGTGTCAGATTACCAAAAAGTGGTCAATGGGTTGAACTTGTGAAATATTATGTCCTCTGCGGTTGTGCATACAAGTCCGGATACAATCATTACATCTGAAGACTATCTTGGAGTTCAGAAAAAGGGGAACCCGCCTTGCAATGCGGAAGACAATCTGCGCGCTGGACTCCTCGTCATTGAAGCCAGGTTCAGGAGCTACTGAGGGAGTCCTGGACTAAGGGATCTTCGGGCGTCCGGCCTGTTATCCATGGGCCGGACTGATGGGCTGTGAAGACATGAAGGCCAAAGACTGTACCCGTGTCCGGATTGGACTCTCCTTGGCTGGAAGGCAAGCTTGGCGACCAAAGATGAAGATTCCTTCTAATGTAACCGACTCTATGTAAACCCTAGCCCCCCCCCGGTGTCTATATAAACCGGAGGGGTTAGTCTGGAAAGGATATTCATTACCATAGTCATACAAGCTAGGCTTCTAGGGTTTAGCCATTACGATGTCGTGGTAGATCAACTGTTGTAACAATCATATTCATCAAGATCAATCAAGCAGGACGTAGGGTATTACCTCCATAGAGAGGGCCTGAACCTAGGTAAACATCGTGTCCCCCTTCTCCTGTTACCATCGATCCTAGACGCACAGTTCGGGACCCCCTACCCGAGATCCGCCGGTTTTGACACTGACAACCGGCCCTCTATGGCGCGCCCTGGAGGACTCCTACTCCCACCGGGAGTAGGACCCCCCTCCCTAGTTGGACTAGGAGAGGAAGGAAGGGGAAGGAAGGAGGAAGGAAAGGGGGGCGGCCCCCCACCCAATTCGGATTGAGCTTGGGGGGGGGCGCCCCCTCCTAGGCTTCCTTCTCCTCTCTCCCACTATGGCCCAATAAGGCCCATATACTTCCCGGGGGGTTCCGGTAACCTCCTAGTACTCCGGTATATTCCCGAACTCACTCGGAACCATTCCGAAGTCCAAACATAGGCTTCCAATATATCGATCTTTATGTCTAGACCATTTCAAGACTCCTCATCATGTCCATGATCACATCCGGGACTCCGAACAACCTTCTGTACATCAAAACACATAAACTCATAATACCGATCGTCACCGAACGTTAAGCGTGCGGACCCGACGGGTTCGAGAACTATGTAGACATGATCGAGACTCATCTCCGGTCAATAACCAATAGCGGAACCTGGATGCTCATATTGGTTCCTAAATATTCTACGAAGATCTTTATCGGTCAAACCACATAATAACATACGTTGTTCCCTTTGTGATCGGTATGTTACTTGCCTGAGATTTGATCGTCGGTATCATCATACCTAGTTCAATCTCATTACCGGCAAGTCTCTTTACTCATTCCGTAATGCTACATCCCGTAACTAACTCATTAGTCACATTGCTTGCAAGGCATATAGTGATGTGCATTACCGAGAGGGCCTAGAGATACCTCTCCGATACACGGAGTGACAAGTCCTAATCTCGATCTGTGCCAACTCAACAAACACCATCAGACACACCTATAGAGCATCTTTATAGTCACCTAGTTACGTTGTGACGTTTGATACCACACTAAGTGTTCCTCCGGTATTCGGGAGTTGCATAATCTGATAGTCATAGGAACATGTATAAGTTATGGAGAAAGCAATAGCACTAAACTAAATGATCATCGTCCTAAGCTAACAGATGGGTCAAGTCAATCACATAACTCTCTAATGATGTGATCCCGTTCATCAAATGACAACTCTTTGTCCATGGCTAGGAAACTTAACCATCTTTGATCAACGAGCTAGTCAAGTAGAGGCATACTAGTGACACTCTGTTTGTCTATATATTCACACATGTACTAAGTTTCCGGTTAATACAATTCTATCATAAATAGTAAACATTTATCATGATATAAGGAAATATAAATAACAATTTTATTATTGCCTCTAGGGCATATTTCCTTCATGGATGATAACCCATCATGCTAAGATTGATTGTTACACCAGAACTGTTCAACTTACACACCCATCAGGCAAGGTAGTCAATGTCTTGACTCGAGTGTTTGAGCGCCAGCTCTACTCTCTTAATGCCAGTCCTCTTCCAGACCTCGAAGATATACCAGTAGTCCATGACTTTCTGGATGTATTTCTAGAAGAACTGCCAGGTGTTCCACCTGACAGAGATGTAGAGTTCGTGATAGATCTTGTTCCAAGAACTGTCCCAATCTCTAGAAGACCCTATAAGATGGCACCCCTAGAACTAGCTGAGCTTAAGAAAAAAAACTCGATGAGTCCTTGAAAAAGGGTTTCATCTGTCCTAGTTCTTCTCCATGGGCTTGTCCCATCCTCTTCGTCAAGAATAAGGATGGTATAGATCGGATGGTTGTAGATTATCGACCCGTCAACCTGGTCACCATAAAGAACAAGTATCCGCTCCCCAGTATCAACGATCTATATGACCAGCTCGCTGGATCCTCAGTTTTCTCCAAAATGGATTTGAGGTTGGGCTACCATCAAATCAAAATCAAGAACAGGGGCATTCTCAAAATGGCCTTTCTTACTCGTTATGGCCAATACAAGTACACTATCATGTCCTTTGGTTTAACCAATGCCCCAGCCACCTTCTCTCGGTTAATGAATTCGATTTTCATGGAGTACATGGATAAATTCATCATGGTTTACCTCGATGATATACTCATCTACTACAAGAATGGGGAAGAACATGCCGAGAATCTAAGGTTGGTGTTGATGAAACTTCGAGAGCATCGCCTTTATGCCAAATTTTCTAAATGTGAATTCTGGTTGCCAGAAGTGACCTACATAGGCCATGTAATCTCTGGTAAGGGTATTACTGTCAGTCCCGAGCGAGTACAGGCCGTTCTTAATTGGACTCCACCTGAAATGGTCAAGAAAGTTCGGAGTTTCCTTGGCTTAGAGAGCTACTGCCGTCGCTTCATCGAGAACTTCTCCAAGGTTGCTAAACTTCTAACTAAACTCCTCAAGAAAGATAAAAAGTTCGAGTGGACTCCACAGTGCGAATACAGTTTTTAGGAACTGAAAAGACGCTTGGCATCTGCTCCCATACTGGTACCACCATATTTCTCCAAGGACTTTATTATATATTGCGACGCCTCACGACAAGGACTAGGTTGCATACTCATGCAAGATCGTCATGTGATTGCCTATGCTTCATGGGAGTTGCATCCACATGAGGAAAACTATCCCACACATGATCTAGAGCTTGCAGCTGTAGTCCATGCACTCAAAACATGGTGACATTACCCTCTCGGTAATCGTTGCGAGATCTTCACCGATCACCAAAGTCTGAAATATATCTTCACCCATCCGGATCTGAATCTCAGGCGAAGATGTTGGGTCGAGTTGATCACGGATTACGACTTAGGAATACTTACACCCCGGGGAAAGCCAATATCATGGCTGATGCACTAAGTCATAAATCTTATTGTAACAATCTGATGTTACAACAAAGTCAACCACTTCTCCATGAGGAATTTCATAAGATTAACATTTACATTGTTCCTCAAGGATTCCTATCTACCTTGTTGGCGAAACCTACCCTTACGGATCAGATCATCAAAGAATAGAAGGTTGATCCGGGAATCTCCCGTATCAAGAGAAACATCAAGAAAGGAGTCGCGGATTGTTTCTCCATTGATGATCAAGGTGTCGTGTTCTTCGTTAACCGCTTGTGGTTCCCAAGGCACAAAACCTGAGGAGGCTGATCCTTAAGGAAGCTCGTGATTCTTCTCTCACAATTCATCCCGGTAGTTCCAAATGTATCAGGATCTATGCCAGAGGTTCTGGTGGACTAGGATGAAGAGAGAAATCACTCAGTTCATTGCTAGTTGCGATGTCTGTCGTCGTGTTAAAGCAAAGCATCAACGGCCTGCTGGCACCCTTCAACCTTTAGCTATTCCTGAATGGAAATGGGATAAAATCGGTATGGATTTCATCACCGATTTTCCCCGGACCAAGAGAGGGAATAATGCTATCCCTGTTTTCATCGATAGTCCTTCCAAAGTAGGCCATTTCCTGCCTGTCCGAGAGAGTGTAACTACTAGTGAGGGAGTCCTGGATTATGGGGTCTCCGGACAGCCGGACTATATCCTTTGGCCGGACTGTTGGACTATGAAGATACAAGATTGAAGACTTCGTCCCATGTGCGGATGGGACTCTCCTTGGCGTGGAAGGCAAGCTAGGCAATACGGATATGTAAATCTCCTCCCTTGTAACCGACCTTGTGTAACCATATCCCCCTCCGGTGTCTATATAAACCGGAGGGTTTAGTCCGTAGGACAACATACAATCAGACCATAGGCTAGCTTCTAGGGTTTAGCCTCTATGATCTCGTGGTAGATCAACTCTTGTAATACTCATATCATCAAGAACAATCAAGCAGGATGTAGGGTATTACCTCCATCAAGAGGGCCCAAACCTGGGTAAACATCGTGTCCCCTGCTTCATGTTACCATCCGCCTTAGACGCACAGTTCGGGACCCCCTACCCGAGATCCGCCGGTTTTAACATTGACATTGGTGCTATCATTGAGAGTTCCACTGTGCCTTCGCCATAAGGTTTGATGGCTCCTTCGATCATCGGTAACGATGCGGTCCAGGGTGAGGTTTTCCTCCCTGGACAGATCTTTGTATTCGGCGGCTTCGCACTGTGGGCCAATTCGCTTGGCCATCTGGAGCAGATCAAGAGCTACGCCCCTGGCCATCAGGTCAGGTTTGGAAACTTAAACTACACTGCCGACATCCGCGGAGACTTGATCTTCAACGGATTCGAACCCATGGCAGGCGCACCGCACAGTCACGACGAGCATGACATAACTCTGTCGTCGGACAGTATTCGGGAGATCGCATCTGCAACTACTCCGGCCATCAATCCAGAGCAAATCACACCATCCGAGAGCGGAGGTACAGACCCTGCCACGGAGGCCGCGCTCTCAGTGGCCGTAGAGCCAGACGCTGATTTCAGCCCTTACAAGAGCCATGCTGCCGAACCACTGGATTCACCCCCGGCCACAGACTCCGAGCCGCTTATATCTGTGCCCGTCGAACCTGACTGGGCGCCCATCATGGAGTTCACCTCCGCGGATATCTTTCAGCACTCGCCTTTCGGCGATGTGCTAAATTCATTAAGGTCTCTCTCCCTGTCAGGAGAACCTTGGTCGAACTATATTCGGCTAGAATGGGATGCGGACGACGAAGAAATTCACTGCCCACCCACCACCCACTTGGTAGCCATTGTCGACGACTTAACTGACATGCTTAACTTCGACTCCGAAGAGATTGATGGCATGAACGAAGATGCAGGATACAAACAGGAACCAGCGCCCACAGGGCGCCGGACAACTACTTCATCACATGACATATACATGGTGGATACACCCGAAGAGGGTAGTAGCGAAGAGATAGCGGTGGAGGCCCCCTCCAAGCAACCCAAGCGCCGACGTCAGCGGCGCCGCTCTAAGTCCTGCCACAACAAAAATAGCGATAATAGCGCAAGAGGAAATAACAATCCAGTCGACTCTACAAGAAACGACGACTTCACCGCCCCGGTGGCAGAGCATGATCAAGATGCAAACGGCAAACATAGCGCGGATCCGGCGTCCGAACACGGCGACGCCAAGGATAAACCTCATCAAACCCCGTCCAGGGAGGAAAACAGTCCGGACGAAGATGCACACATCATCCCGGAAACGCACTTGGAGCAAGAGAACCTCCGCAGAAGGCTTATTGCCACAGTGAGGAGCCTGAAGAAGCAGAAGCAAAGGCTTAAGGCTGCACAAGATATGCTCAACAGCAGGTGGAACAAAGTGCTCGACAACGAAACAAAGTATGGTGGAAGTTACCACATAAATAGCTATCGAAAGCGCAAGCTATTACCTGAATTCGACGATGAGGCCTTAGAGCCCACACAGCCAAAAAAGGATACGGCCAACCAACCGGATCCACCACCTTGTGACCGTGATAGAGTGGCTAACAAAGTCACACATAAGTAAACACACAATATACGTGAGAACTTGCGCCACAAATCTGGTGCGACCTGATCCATCTATGTATCTAGGAAGCGCGCACCTGCCCAAAATCAAAACTGAATACTGCAACCGTCCGAACACCATGGCATATCCCAATACAGGGGTCCTGCACACCCCCTATGTTTCACCGATGAGGTGCTGGATCACAAATTCCCATAAGGATTCAAACCAGTGAACATAGAGGCGTACGACGGGACAACAGACACTGGAGTCTGGATCATGCAGTTTTACTCCACTGCTCACTTTTACCCAGATGGGAAGATCATATGGATGTCTGAAGGTACTAGGTACCAATCCACTGTTGAAGAATGGGCCAAGCTGATCAATGCCCCAGAGGAACATGAGGATGACTTGGATGTGTATGCCAAGAAGAAGAAAGACCACAACTCCATGGCAAACATGTACAAAGAGATCCTTGATAAAGCTTTGGAGACTCACAAGCTTGGATCTGTACATTACTTGTTGTCTGTTATGCCTACCATCAACTGGATACTAAGGCACACATTGCTACCCAAGTCAGGAGATCACAAGATGATCAAAGGACATTCCATCAACATGCTGCAAATCTTTGATGTCCCTCAGAAGTTCAAGGCCATGAGTCTGATTGTAGAGACAATCAAGAGGACTGCTGCTGACCAAAAGAGAAGTTGTGGGTATGCTCCACATATTCAGGAGCTCATCAATTCTAAGATGGGCACAGGAACATACTTGTTGGACAAGGAGCATCTACCCCTTTTATCCTGAATTTGAAGACAACACAGTTGTGATGAATGAGGAGGAACCATCTTCAGTACAAGCACAAGAGAAGAGAGCCAAAGCTAAGGCAGAGAAAGCTGCAAGGATGCCAAGTGCAAAAGAAGCATCTCAGGTGTTCCTCAAGTCAAAACAAGATCAATTAGGCTATCTGATTCAAGCTACACTGAGGATTGAGAAGGGCTTGGCCACCCTGACTCAGAATCAGGAGAGCCTGGAGAGGATTGTTGAGACAAAATTCTATGATCTTGACCTCAAGGTAACTGAGATACAGACTACAGTTGAGCAGCTCCAGGAGGAAGCAGAAGAGAGGAGAGGAAAGGCAACTACTGATGGTTTTCAGCATGTGCCCCGAAGTCAGAGGTCTGCCGCAGTGCCAGTACCAGTCTCTAGAACTACCTTGTTAGCACCAGTAGCTACAGCCTCAGTACCACCTCCAGCGGCCACTCCACCAGCTCCAACTACATCGACAGATGCCTTCATCCTTGGAGTTATCTCTACACCACCTCCTGAAGACCGAGCCTGAGAGACGCATAGCACTATGTATTTTCAAACCTTTTTCTAACTTGTTGCCACAGGGGGAGAAATATGAATAGATCATAGGCATCGACAGAGAGTGTGTTGCTTTTTATCTCTCTTGTTTTTGGTTGAACCTCTTTATGCGCTTGGTTGATACATTATGTCTTTGTCTGTGTGAAATACTTGTTTGATCATGTGTTTGATCATATGCTACCTTAATGCTTGCTTGGATGATATTATCCTTCATATTCTTATATGTTCATTCACTTTGCTTGGTGATGAGTGCATGCTTTTAAGTTATATCATTTTGAGCGCTCCACCAAGATGTATGTGACATGGAAGAATAACCCATGATCCTAATCGATTCTGCATTTGCATTCAAATGCAAATCTTAAATAATGCACAAATTTAGGGGGAGCTCTTTCTTATCACATACTTCTCAAAGCGATGATGTATTTCAATCTTATAATCATTTGTCAAAGCTTTGATCTATATGTTGTCATCAATTACCGAAAAGGGGGACATTGAAAGTGCAACTATCCCTGGGTGGTTTTGGTAATTCCTAACAACATATAGCTCATTGAGCTAATCCTATTTCAAGATAAATATTTCAGGAAAGCTCAATGATTGGCATGGCATAGATTAGAAATGTGGACCCCTCAAAATGCTAAGGACAAAAGATTGGCTCAAGCTCTAAAGTTCAAGACTCTACATTTTACCTTTTAGTGATCCAAGATCACATTGAGTCCATAGGAAAAGCCAATACTATTAAAAGGGGATGAGGTGTTGCTTAATGGGTTACTTGCCCAAAATGCTTAGTGATATGCTCCAAAACCCTCAACCACTTTCTCATATCCACATTTGTCCCAAACCAAAAGTCAAACTCAGCCCCACCAAAACTTTCCATCCAGTGCCACCGAGTTTAGTTGACCTAGCCACTTCCACAAAACCCTAGTCTTTTTGGTCTCACCGATAGGGATCTCGGTCCAACCGAGATGGGATTGCAAACTCTCTGTTTCCCTTCGTAACGTTTTGGTCTAACGAGATGAGCGATCGCTCCCACTGAGTTCGCAATGCAAACTCTCTGTTTACCCTTCGTAACGTTTCGGTCCAACCAAGAAGAGAGAATCGGTCCTACCGAGTTTTCTTGACCAACTCTCTGGTTAGCTTATTACCAAAATCGGGCCCACCTAGTTTGTGTAATCGGCCTCACCAAGACTATGTTATGCCCTAACCCTAATGAAATTGGTCCCACCGAGTTGACGTGTCGGTCCCACCGAAAATCCTAACGTTCACATTTTGAACTGAATCGGTCCAACCGACTTTCATGATTTGGTCCCAGTGACTTTGGTAAATTGTGTGTAATGGTTAGATTTTTTGTGGAGGATATATATACCCCTCCACCCACTCTTCATTCATGGAGAGAGCCATCAGAACATGCCTACACTTCCAACTTACATTTTCTGAGAGAGAACCACCTACACTTGTGTTGAGATCAAGATCTTCCACTCCAACCACATAAATCTTGATCTCTAGCCATCTCCAAGTTGCTTTCCACTCAAATCATCTTTCCACCAAATCCAAATCAGTGAGAGAGAGTTGAGTGTTGGGGAGACTATCATTTGAAGCACAAGAGCAAGGAGTTCATCATCTACACACCATCTATTACCTTTTGGAGAGTGGTGTCTCCTAGATTGATTAGGTGTCACCAGGGAGCCTCCGTCAAGATTGTGGAGTTGAACCAAGGAGTTTGTACGGGCAAGGAGATCGCCTACTTCGTCAAGATCTACCCTAGAGAGGCAAGTCCTTCATGGTGGATGGCCATTGTGGGATAGACAAGGTTGCTTCTTCGTGGACCCTTCGTGGGTGGAGCCCTCTGTGGACTCGCGCAACCGTTACCCTTCGTGGGTTGAAGTCTCCATCAACGTGGATGTACGATAGCACCACCTATCGGAACCATGCCAAAAATCTCCATGTCTACATTGCGTTTGCTCCCTCCAAACTCCTCCCTTTACCTTCATGTGCAATGTTTTACATTCCGCTGTTATACTCTTAGACTTGCATGTGTAGGTTGTTTACTTGACTAGTGCTAAGTTGCTAAAATCTGCCAAGACTTAAAATTGGGAAAAGTCTAGATTTTTACTTGGTCAAGTAGTCTAATCACCCCCTCTAGACATACTTTCGATCCTACAAGTGGTATCAGAGCTTTGGTCTCCATTTGCCTTGATTTCCATAGCTTTTGGTGATCATAGCATTGGTTTCATAACCTAGGAGAGTATGGCATTTAGCGAGGGAAATTATCACCAAACATCTATAAAACATCTCTGTTTTCTTATTTGGACTTCCCAACCTAGTTATCTTGGACCGTCCGATTTTGATAGGAGCGATGAAATCGCGTAAAACCTAGTTCCCGAATCATCTTCGGTTTAGTTTTGCACTCACCTAGTCTATTTTTCTCAACTGCCCCATTTTGATCGGAGGGTCCGAGTCTACCCTAAACTTCCCCTCTTTCCTTATATAAGAGACTCCTAGTCTAAATCTTGACAAAACCCGAAAATCTAGGGACTTGTCCCTGCCGCCGTTGCCGCGCTCATCTCCCACATCCCCATCGCCAAACCAAATCCCCCTCGGGATCCATCCCTCCCAAACCATCACTCGCCACCAATAGCCTCCGGATCCACCTCCCTCTTCATTTTCTTCTCTGCCCGAGCTGCTCCTCTGCTTCTTCCCCAGACCCCGAGCGACCTCGCTCCCCTGCACTCTTGCCACCGGTGCTGCTCCATCCGCCGCCCAAACCTGCCAACCACCAGGCCGGATTCCCCATTGCTCTCTCTCCCTCTCTCTGTAATATCTCTCTCGCCTCACATCTCTCCTTCTTTGTCTGTTCGAACAGGGAGAACGGGAGCTTCCTCCGTCGTGCCGTGGTGTCCTTCCCCTGCTTCGTCACGTCCAGGGCCTCTACCTCGCCGGATTCGAGCACCATCCGCACCCCTGGATCCTCCACATCGAGCTCGCATCTGCTCCATCCCCACGACCCCGCGCCAAATCCCTTGTCGTCGCCTCTGTTTCATCCAGTTGGAGTGAATGAGCGGGCGTTGCCGCCCCTGCGTTGACCCATTCTAGTGCCAAGTCGCCCCGTCCATGCCGCCGTGTCAGCCGTATCGCGCCAGGGCCTTCTTTGCCCAGATCTCATCACCATCAACCTGCTTCCTCGCCTTCCCACCTTCCCGCCGATGACCTCGACCACCAGCACCTCTGCAAGCCGCTGCCGCTGAGCCTCTGCATCGAGCCGCTGCGTCCCTCTGTTTGTCTCGAGCACGAGTCCCGCTCGCTTTGCCCGTGCCGGTTGTCGGCGACCCCAAGCGCACCTGAGATGCCCTTCCTCCCGCCGAGCCTGCTTCGTTCCACCGTCCCACCATGGATTTCGAGCTTCTCCACCCGCACCACGATGCCCCCTCCTCCGGCATATGACTCCCGTCCCTGCCTTGCCTTCAAGTTGCTGTCACAGCTGTTCATCTTCGTCGGCGACCACCAAGCTCCGCTGGGAACCGAACTTTGCTGCCATCTTCTTCCCATAGCTTCGTCGTCGTTGGAGACCCGCACAAGCTGCCAAGTTCCTGCTGCCGCCGCGAGCCACCTCTTCTGCATCTCTCTTCAGTGAGAAGCAGAACCAGCACTAAGCCCCTCTCGGTCCCCTGCTTCATTGACCGCATGCCTGGCCCATGCATGGACACGTGCGTCCATGTCGGTTGTGTCCTGCCAAGGCCGAGCCTCCCCGCCTCCAAGGCCTAGTGCGATCATGACCCAGCTCCGTGCGTTTTTGCGAGCCCAATGTGAACAGCAGCCCCTTCTCTCTGTTGGGCCAGTCAGTTTCGGCCCCTGACTTGTTTTTTCCAGCATTGTGAATTTGTCATTAAATCCTAGACATGCATATTACAAAAATGCCCCTGTTTTAAACTACTACTGACGATTTAACCATGCATCCAAATAAAATATATCATATATGTTAAATGGTTAGTATTTCATCTAGTTTCATAATATCCAACTTTCATCCATGTTTAAAATGTTTAAAATTCTCTTTGCATTTAATTTTCATAATGCCATGTTAAAATGATTTGTTTCATAGCTAATTAACCATAACTCGGTTTTAAATAAATTTTATATGTAAATGGGGTAGAAAAATGCCTAGTTTAACATGGTACACTCATCTTGCATGTTTAACAACTCTAAAATATGGTTTTGGGCAGAACAATACCAAATTTGAATATTGCATATGAGGATTTTCCGGAATTGTTGTTTGTCATTTCCAGACTCATTTAAACTTGCCTAAATAGTTAGTTTACTTATGCCTCACCTCTTGCCATGCTAACCAACATTTAATTTTGTTGAGTACCTAAACAGGAGAGAATTGAATAATTAAATGTGGTGTTTCTTCAATATGCAACTCGTTTCATATTGAGCTCCACTTTAACTTGTTGTGTTGCTTGTGCATTTTTCCATGCCATGCATATTTAAACCGGACATGCATCATCCTTGGTTGTGCATCATGCCATGTTTATGCTTGTGTGTTTACCATGTTGTTTGCCTCTTTTCGGTGTTGCTTCTTCTCAATAGTTCTCGGTATCGTTGCGATTGTGAGGATCCATTCGACTATGTTGGTTGGTATTCTTCATGGACTCGTTCTGCTTCCTAGCGGGATTGCAGGCAAGATGACCATTACCCTTGATATCACTTCTATATTTGCTTGCTAGTTGTTCGTTCTATCGCTATGTCGCGCTACCTACCACTTGCTATATCATGCCTCCCATATTGCCAAGTCAAGCCTCTAACCCACCCTCCCAGCAAACCGTTGTTTGGCTATGTTACCGCTTTTTCTCAGCCCCTCTTATAGCGTTGTTAGTTGCAGGTGAAGTTGAAGATTGCTCCATGTTGGAACATGATTAGGTTGGGATATCACAATATCTCTTATTTTTATTAAAGCATATATATACTTGGCAAAGGGTGGAAGGATCGGCCTTATGCCTGGTGTTTTGTTCCGCTCTTGCCGCCCTAGTTTCTTTCATACCGGTGTTATGTTCCTTGATTTTGCGTTCCTTACGCGGTTGGGGTTATGGGACCCCCTTGACAATTCGCTTTGAATAAAACTCCTCTAGCAAGGCCCAACCTTGGTTTTACATTTGCCTAACAACATATATCTTTCCCTTGGGGTTGCAAACCCGAGGATCATCTTTATTTAACCCCCCGGGCCAGTGCTCCTCTGAGTGTTGGTCTGAAACGGGCAGCCTGCGGGGCCACCTTGGGGAAACTTGGGGGCTGGTTTTACTCGTAGCTTGTCCCATTCGGTGTGCCCTGAGAACGAGATACGTTCGACTCCTATCGGGATTTGTCGGCGCATCGGGTGATCTTGCTGGCCTTGTTTTACCATTGTCGAAATGTCTTGTAACCGGGATTCCTAGACTGATCGGGTCTTTCCGGGAGAAGGAATATCCTTCGTTGATCGTGAGAGCTTGTAATGGGCTAAGTTGGGACACCCCTGCAGGGTATAAACTTTCGAGAGCCGCGTCTGTGGTTATGGGGCAGATGGAAATTTGTTAATATTCGGTTGTAGAGAAATTGACACTTGACTTAATTAAAATGAATCAAATGCGTGTGTAGCCATGATGGTCTCTTTTCGGCGGAGTCCGGGAAGTGAACACGGTTTGGGTTATGATTGGATGTAAGTAGTTTCAGGATCACCTCTTGATCACTTCTAGCTTCACGACTGTTGCGTAGCTTCTTATCTTACTCTTATATGTGTATGTTGGCCTCCATATTTGCTTAGCGCTTGCTGCAACTCCACCTCATTACCTTATCCTACCCATAAGCTTAAATAGTCTTAATCTCGCGGGTTTTGAGATTGTTGTGTCCTTGTGACTCACAGATACTACGAAAACAGTTGCAGGTGCCGATGATACCATTGGAGGTGATGCTACTGAACTCAAGTGAGAGTTTGACGAGGACCTTGGTCGTTACTATGTTTCGTTTCCGGATGATCAATAGAGGTGCCCAATTGGGACGATCGGGGATCTAGCATTTGGGGGTTATCTTCTTTTCATTTGGATTTGGCCATAGTCGGTCTATGTGTGTATTTTGGATGATGTATGAATTATTTAAGTATTGTGTGAAGTGGCGATTGTAAGCCAACTCTCTATTATCCCTTTCTTGTTCATTACATGGGATTGTGTGAAGATGACCCTTCTTGCGACAAAACCACAATGCGGTAATGCCTCTAAGTCGTGCCTCGACACATGGGAGATATAGCCGCATCGTGGGCATTACAAGAAGGCACACACGACTCTAGTCCAACCCTTTGTGATGGTCGACCACCCGTCCTTCAGTATCTTCATGAACACATATAGATAGTCATCGTGTCCTGGTAGAAATACTTTAACCTTTGCATGCGCACCAATCATGTAGTTTGAGAGGTAATCTTGAGTAAACTACTTTGGGAACCATTGCAAAGGAAAAAAGATTCAGACATTGTCATCTAACACAACACATTATGGGCAGTAAAAAGAAGGCTGCTGTGACACCCCGAGACCGATGCGCCAGGTGTCTCCCAGTTATTCACCGTCGTTGCCATGTCATTCGCTTGTGTGTGCATCTTGTCATTGCATCATGTTTTTGAAACTTGCATCCGTCCCGGTCACCTCGTTCTCTCTGTTGTCCATTCTGAGCCCAGACACACTTGCACGCACCCGCGGCACGTCGGAATATTATTTTATTAGCGGCCGGAAAATGTTCTCGGAATGGGGTGAAAGTTGGCATGCGGTGTTGTTATGTTGTCAATAGGCCGCCTGTCAATTTACGTCGCATTCGGAGTTCGTTTGATCCCCCAACGGATAACTATAATGGCAGTATAGCCGGTCTTTTTGTGGGACGTTTTCGGTCTCCGGAAATCATGCCGGGCTGCACCTCTCCCCTCTTCTCGCAGACCAACCTGCTCTCCATAGCCCACCTAGACCCATGCCTACCCCTCTTTGCACAGTGCATCGGACCTCCTTGCGCGCGCGTCCGAAAGCTGTACCGGACCCGACCCGGACAGTCGTCACCGATGGGTCCAGAACATCCCCAAACATCTAAAAACATCACCATTTTCTTATTTGGACTCCCTAGCCTATTTTTTTCTCAACCTCCCGATTTCGATCGGAGGGTCATACCTCAATCCTATTTCCATATATAAGACTAACAACCTACCACCTTCCCTTGTGTTCTGCAGACTCAAGGGTCATCTTTATTTTAACCCCCCCGGGCCAGTGCTTCTCTAAGTGTTGGTCCGAAACGGGCAGCCTGTGGGGCCAGCTCGGGGAAACTTGAGGGTTGGTTTTACTCGTAGCTTGACCTATCCGGTGTTGCCCTAAGAACGAGATATGTGCAGCTCCTATCAGGATGTCAGTGCATAGGACGGCTTTGCTGGTCTTGTTTTACCATTGTCAACATGTCTTGTAACCGGGATTCCGAGTCTGATCGGGTCTTCGTGGGAGAAGGAATATCCTTCGTTGACCGTGAGAGCTTGTGATGGGCTAAGTTGGGACACCCCTGCAGGGTTTTGAACTTTCGAAAGCCGTGCCCGCGGTTATGGGCAGATGGGAATTTGTTAATGTTCGGTTGTAGAGAACTTGACACTTGACTTAATTAAAATGCATCAACCGCGTGTGTAGCTGTGATGGTCTCTTTCTGGCGGTGTCCGGGAAGTGAACACGGTGTTGGAGTTCTGCTTGAACGTAAGTAGTTTCAGGATCACTTGTTGATCACTTCTAGTTCACGACCGTGCTTTGCTTCTCTTCTCGCTCTCATTTGCGTAAGTTAGCCACCATATATGCTAGTGCTTGCTGCAGCTCCACCTCACTACCTTTTCCTACCCATAAGCTTAAATAGTCTTGATCGCGAGGGTGTGAGATTGCTGAGTCCCTGTGACTCATAGATTACTTCCAAAAATAGCTTGCAGGTGCTGATGATACCAGTGCAGATGACGCAGCTGAGCTCAAGGAGGAGCTCGATGAAGATCTTGTTCATTATGTTGTTTCGTTCAGTTGATCAGTAGTGGAGCCTAGTCGGGGCGATCGGGGATCTGTTGCATTAGGGGTTGTCTTTCCTTTTGGTTCCGTAGTCAGACCTTGGTTGTATTCTGGATGTTGTAATGCTATTTATATGTATTGTGTGAAGTGGCGATTGTAAGCCAACTCTTTATCCCTTTCTGTACATGGCATGTGTAAATCTTACCCCTCTTGCGACATGCCTACTATGCGGTTATGCCCCTAAGTCGTGCTCCGACACATGGGAGATATAGCTGCATCGTGGGTGTTACAAGTTGGTAATCAGAGCCTTCCCCGACTTAGGAGCCCCCGGCTTGATCGAATCGTTGGCGTTGTTGAGTCTAGAAAAATGTTTTGAGTCTTTTAGGATTATGTAGCAACCCGACCTTAGATGGTCAAGTCTCTGTGCTACAGTGTCATCCCTGGATCGGTAATGCTGACACACACAGTACTCGAGGATTTATAACAGAGTAGCAATCACACACTTATTACATCGAAAAGTCTAAAAGAGAACTTATTAGAGTAATATGGCTTAAGGCCATCTAATGCGATAACAACGGAAGGCTTGGAAGATAAAGTGAGTCCATCAACTCCAACGACATAGCTGAGCTGCATAGCAACGACCTAATGAACCTTACTCCTCATCTGAAAAGTCTGCAACATAATATGTTGCAGCCCGAAAACGGGTCAGCACATGGAATATGCTGGCAATATAACACAGTAGAGCAGAAACAGAATAATGCTATCACTACATGCATATATGGCTGGTGGAAAGTTGTATGGTTATAGTTTTTGCGAAAAGCCAATTTTTCCCTACAACAAAGGAATAGATTTTAATTTAACTATCATGGTGGTTGAAACATCATTGAGAAGGTACCCCCGACTCAATCCCAATTGAAGTGATTAACAACCCAACAGTATTAATTAAACATGGTGAGATACATGTGATAACCCAAGTACTAGATACTCAAGAATTGTCCATAACCGGGGACACGGCTAACCATGATTAGATTGTATACTCTGCAGAGGTTTGCGCACTTTTCCCCACAAGACTCGATCGCCTCTGTTGGATTTCTCGCACTACATGGTGTTTGAGAAACGGATGACTGAGACACAGTCTTTCAGAAACATTAACTCTCTACTCCGGGTAGACCATACCAAACCTACCAAACCCACTACCTGCTGATCTACCTCTTCAAGAGCTTCACGTAAATTACTCAACTATGCTAGAGCCCATAATAGCTTGTGGCTGCACATGGAAGTTTCTAGCATGAATCATCTCAGTTCCCTTTGAGCCTGGGTGGCGGTCCATAGGAAGATCACACGGGTACCCCAGGATTTCCAAAAAAATACAGACAACACTGGGTTCCCCTGGTGCCTCAATCCACCCAATTGTTTGATTAAGTTGCCACCTTAAGTTGAACCATTAATTAACAATCTCACATCTGTCATGAATTTCACTCAAACCCAAACCACGTCTACGAGCATAGCATAGCAATATAAGCAATACGTAGAAGTAACTCCCAAGGGTTTGAATATAACAGGGCAATAGGTTCTACCTCAGCAACTACTTCCCAACCCACAAGTTAATGACACCCTAATCATGCAATGTTTGAGGATTGGAACTAATGCATAAAAACTGGGTAATAAAGGGATATGATCAAAGTGTTACTTGCCTTGGTGACGATCCGCGAATCCTAGAGACTCGTAGGAACACGCTTCGCACTCCGGGAATTCTATCGCAAGCAAACAATAACATACATAAGTAACAAGCAACGATGCACAAGCAAAACTCAAATAAGAGAGGTTTACCAGAAAGTTCAACTTAAGAACTCCGGTACGCAAAAAGAATCAAAACAAACGAAGCAACGAAAGTCAAACGGCGAAAGAAAACCACTTCGTTTACTAATCTGAACTTAGGTCAAATTTTACAGTAGCAAAAACTTGTTTGAGTTGATTAACCGGAAAGAGGGTTTCGAGACGAAAATCCAGGCGCTTGAATCGCCTGATTCCGATAAACGAGCGAAAGATAAACATAAATTAAGATCGGATTAGAAATCACGATCAAAAAATCACGGAATAAATCCGAGAAGAAGAAAAACGACAAACAGATTAACGAACGAACGTTCGTTATCTGGATCTAAATGAAGAACGCGTTCGTTAAAACGAACGAACAAGCAAACGCTCCTAAATAAATAAACTGGAAAAAACTAATCTATTTAAAAAAACGAAAACTAGGGTTTTGAAAAAAATAAAACCAAATGGTTTTTAAGAAAAACCGGCGGTTGGATCCGGCGGCTACCTCCTGCGAGGGGCTCCGGCGAGGGCTTGGGCGGCGACTCGCGGGGCGGCGGGGTGCGGCGGCGGCGCGCTGCAGCGGCGGCGGCGGGGCTCGGCGGCGGCGGGAGGCGTGGCGCCGCTCGGGGCGGGGTGCGGGAGGCGGCGATGGTGGCGGTGGGGGCTCGGGCGGCGCGTATATAAAGGGGGCGGGGTGGGGCGGCTTGGAGGAGGGGGCAAGGCGGCGGCGACGGAGTCCGGCTCGGACTCATCATCTGAGTCGGCGGCGGCCGCGTCGGCTGGGCCGGCCTGGCTCGGCTGGGCCCTAGGCCCAGTCGAGCGCGGGATTTTTTTTATAATACCGCCGATAGAAGAAAAATCCTAGAAAAAAAAATAAAAAAATGTAAAAATGCCAAAACAAATTTTCACCATCTAAATAAAATATTTAGGACGAGTTGAACATTTTCTTGGCCCTAAATGCAATTTTGAAAACGTGCAATTTTTCTAATGCAAATAAAATCCGAATAAAACCAAATAAAATCCAATAAATGATTTTAATATTTTCCTCCAATATTTCAATTATTTTGGAGAAGTCATATTATCTCCACTCATTTGATTTAATATGAAATATTTTTCGGAGAGAAAAATTATTAAAATCAAAATCCTCGTTTCATTATTTGATAAAAATCAAATATGAAAACCGGAAAATCCCCAACTCTCTCCGTGGGTCCTTGAGTTGCTTAGGATTTCGAGGATTGCGGAACAGAAATGCAATAAATCATGATATGCATGGATGATCTATGTATAACATTCCAAATTGAAAATTTGGGATGTTACAAACCTACCCCCCTTAAGATGAATCTCGCCCTCGAGATTCGGGTTGGCTAGAAAATAGGTATGGGTGGTCCTTGCGGAGATCATCCTCTCATTCCCAGGTGGCTTCATCCTCGGTATGGTGGCTCCACTGAACTTTGCAAAACTTGATAACCTTACTGCGGGTGACTCTGCTGGCAAACTCAAGAATCTTAACTGGCTTCTCCTCGTAGGTTAAATCACTGTCCAACTAAATCGCCTCCAAGGGTACTGTATCTCTTAATGGTATATCAGCCATCTCAGCCTGACACTTCTTCAGCTGTGAAACATGGAAGACATCGTGGACTCCTGACAATCCCTCAGGTAACTCCAACTTGTAGGCAACTTCTCCCATCCGTTCCAAAATGCGATACGGTCCTACAAATCTCGGGGCTAACTTTCCTTTAACTCCAAAACGTTTCACTCCTCGCAAGGGCGATACTCACAGATATGCTCTATCTCCAATTTCGTAGGTTACCTCCTTGCGTTTTGAGTCTGCATAACTCTTCTGCCTAGACTGAGCAATCTTCAGTCGGTCTCGGATCAGTTTTACCTTCTCCTCAGATTCTTTAATCAAGTCTGGTCCAAACAACTGTCGGTCTCCTACCTCATCCCACATAAACGGTGTTCTGCACCTGCGTCCATACAGGGCTTCAAACGGTGCCATCTTCAAACTGGCTTGGTAGCTATTGTTGTATGAGAACTCTTCATACGGCAAATTTTCATCCCAACTAGATCCATAATCTAGTGCACAGGCTCTCAACATGTCCTCCAAATTTTGATTGACTCTCTTAGTCTGTCCATCTGTCTGCGGGTGAAACGTTGTACTGAACTCCAATCTCGTTCCCAATGTCTGGTGTAACTGATGCCAAAACTTTGAAGTAAACGGTGTTCCTTGATCCGATACGATGGTCCTCGGAACTCCATGCAGACATATGATCCTGGACATATAGATCTTGGCCAACTTTGCACTTGTATAGGTGGTTTTCACTAGGATGAAGTGAGCTACTTTGGTCAAAGGATCAACTACTACCCATAGGGAATCATATCCTGCTTTAGTCCTGGGTAATCCGGTGATAAAGTCCATGCCAAGTTTATCCCACTTCCATTCGGGTATCCGCATAGGCTGTAACAGTCATGTTGGCTTATGATGTTCTGCCTTAACTCTCTGACATACTTCACATACGGCTACATACTCGGCAATATCCTTCTTCATACCAGTCCACCAGAAACATTCCTTCAAATCCAAATACATCTTGGTGTTTCTAGGGTGTATCGAGTATGGTGAGTCATGCGCCTCTTGAAGTATTAACTTTCTGATCTCCTGATTATTGGGCACGTAAATTCGGTCCTCAAACCATAGGGTATCGTGCTCATCCTCACGAAAACCTTTGGCCTTTCCTTTGCCCATCTTCTCCTTTATCTCGGCAATCTCTTTATCATCTTTTTGAGCTTCCCGAATCTTGTCCAGCAATGTCGACTGAACCTCCATTGTGGCAATGAACCTTCTAGGTACAATCTCTAATCGAAGCTCCATGATGTCCTTTGCTAATTCCTTCGGCAGTCTTTTACTTTCAAGGATATTAGCATAACTCTTCCGACTCAATGCGTCTGCTACGACATTGGTCTTTCCTGGATGATAGTGTAGCTTCATGTCATAATCCTTTATAAGCTCCAACCATCTCCTCTGCCTAAGGTTCAGCTCCTTCTGGGTGAAGATGTACTTCAAACTCTTGTGATCCGTGTACACATCACAATGGTTTCCAATAAGGTAATGTCTCCAAGTCTTCAACGCATGCACTACGGCTGCTAGCTCCAAATCATGGTAGCATAATTCAACTCATGAGGTTTTAGTTGTCGTGAGGCATACGAAACAACTCTTCCGTCCTGCATAAGCACACATCCAAGTCCTAAGCCAAAGGCGTCGCAATACACTTCGAACTCCTTATGTATATCTGGCAGTACTAGCACTGGGGATGTAGTCAAACGTTTCTTCAACTCCTGGAAACTTGCTTCACAATCTTCTGTCCATTTAAACTTGGTATCCTTCTTCAATAGTTCAGTCATTGGTTTTGCAATCTTGGAAAAATTCTCAATGAATCTCCGATAGTATCCTGCGAGTCCAACAAAACTGCGGATCTCGCTAACTGAGGTGGGTGCCAACCATTCAGTGACTGACTGAACCTTGCTGGGGCCTACTGCTATACCTTCTCCTGATATAACATGTCCAAGGAATCCGACTTCCTTCAGCCAAAACTCGCATTTGCTAAACTTAGCATACAACTGGTGTTCCCTGAGCTTCTCGAGAACTAAACGCAAATGCTCTTTGTGCTCCTCCTTGTTCTTCGAGTATACCATGATATCATGAATAAACACCACAACAAACTTGTCCAAATACTCCACGAACACCTTGTTCATCATGCTCATGAAATAGGCAGGGGCGTTAGTCAGTCCAAATGACATGACCGTGTACTCGTATAATCCATATCGCGTTGTGAACGCCGTCTTTGGTATGTCCTTCTCTCGTATCTTCAACTGATGATACCCTGATCGTAAATCGATCTTTGAGAACACTTTAGCTCCTTGCAACTGATCAAACAAGTCGTTGGTCATCGGCAGTGGGTACTTGTTCTTTATCATCACTTCATTGAAGGCTCGACAATCAACAACCATCCTTAGGGATTTATCCTTCTTCTCAACCAAAAGTATCGGGGCTCCCCAAGGTGATGAACTCCTTCGGATGTATCCTTTCTCCAATAACTCCTTGATCTGTTTCTTAATTTCCT
Source organism: Triticum urartu (assembly GCF_056163025.1). Lineage (NCBI taxonomy): Eukaryota > Viridiplantae > Streptophyta > Magnoliopsida > Poales > Poaceae > Triticum > Triticum urartu. The sequence continues at coordinate 327,623,061 of NC_141875.1, forward strand.
CCAGATCATTCGCAGGCATCCGATAGGGTCTCTTGGATATTGGTCATGTTCCTGGCAACAGCTCTATCAAAAACTCAATATCTCTGTCCGGTGGCATGCCTGGTAACTCCTCTGGGAAAACATCCGGGTAATCCTTTACTACCGGCACTTCCTCCTGAACAACTCCCGTAAGGGCATTCACTTGGCTCCTTTTAGGCACATGCCTAGACACATACTTAATCCTTTTTCCCTCCGGGGTGGTGAGATAAATCAACTTACTCGCACAGTCAATGCTTCCTCCATACTTTGACATCCAGTCCATACCCAATATTACATCCAATCCTTGCGACTCCAAGATAATTAGGTCGGATGGAAACACATGTGTGCCAATGGTTAAGGGTATCTGGTCACACCATTGGCTAGCCATATATTCTGCTCCGGGTGAACTCACTAAAAGAGAGGTCCTAAGGGTTTGGGTTGGTAGTTTAAACTTATCCACGAATCCCCTTGATATGTATGAATGCGATGCACCAGTATCGAAAAGAACAAGAGCGGTAAATGACTTAACCAAAAACATACCTATTACCGCGCCCGGCTGCTCTTCAACCTCCTCCACGTTAACGTGGTTCACTTGTCCTTTGTTGAATGGATTGGGCTTCTTCCCAGTGCTTCCATTTCCATTTACATTCCTTCCTTCAGGGCAATCACTAGCATAGTGCCCTGTCTTCCCGCACTTAAAACAGGTAACCTGACTTAAGTCTCTTTTGGCGGGAGTGGACGGGTTGGAGCGGTTCTGATTGTTGTTAGCTCCGTTCCCATTCCCATTCTTAGCACCACTGTGGTTATGTGATCCTCCTCCAGTGTGGTTGTGACCTCCATGGTTATGAACAAGTGCTCCCGAGTTCGGGGTTAGGCGAGGCTTCTGCTGAGCTCCTGAGTTATACTTCCCTTGTCCATACTTTCTCTTGCGGCTCTCAATCTGCTGCTGTTTCCCTTCAATCATAAGAGCCTTATCTACCAACTCCTGGTAGTTGTTGAAGGTTGCTACCATCAACTGCATGCTCATCTCATCATTCAGCCCTTCCATAAACTTCTGCTGCTTCGTGGCATCTATGGCCACATCATCAGGAGCATAGCGTGATAACTTGCTAAACTCATCCACATACTGAGCCACAATACGGTTCCCCTGGCGTAGGTTGCGAAACTCCCGCTTCTTCATCTGCATAGCTCCAGTTGAGACATGGGCGGTGCAGAAAGCTTGCTGAAACTAGTCCCAAGTGACATTGGCTACAGGAAAAGTGGTTGTGTAATTCTCCCACCATGAGGCAGCTGGTCCATCCAATTGATGTGCGGCAAAGCACACCCTCTCAGCATTTGTGCAACCTGCGGTGGTCAACTCCCTTCCAATACGTCGTAGCCAATCATCAGCAACTATAGGCTCGGTGCTACTGGAAAACACCGGCGGCTGTAACCTTAGAAAATGGGCTAGGTTGTCCACTGGCGGTGGGCTGTTGTTGTTGTTGCCCTGGTTCTGAACTAGCAATTGCATCAAGGCATTCTGCTGCTGGATCAACTGGGTGAGCTCCGGCGGGAAGGCAAAACCGGTGTCACGTCTCGGAGGCATCTGATGGGTTTTGATGGAAGAGATTAGAATAGAAAAGGGGTCTAATGAGAAAGCACTACCCATATGCACATGAGACAAACACAATCATTTCACTCAATCAATCAAGCAAGGGCATACAAACGGTCTAGAACTATCGCAAAAGTGCTCACTACTACTATATACATGGGGGAAATACTACTAATAGTTGGTGGTCATCTAGAAATTTTGATCGATGGAAGACTCCATGATGTCTGCTCCAGCTTCGTCTTCAAAGTCATCATCACTAGGGTCGGAGTCGGTGTCATCGATGATGATGTAGTTGTCCGGGCAAGTGGAATTGTCGTCTTCTACTCCCGGTGCTGGTCCTCCCATGAATACTCCGATCTTCTTGACTAGGTCATCATTCTTCTCCTATAGGGTCTTGATTTCCTCCTCATATCCATCGCGGGTAAACTTGAGTTCTTCCTCCAGCTCGATGATCCTAGTCTTCGCCTTCTTCAAGTCCATCATGTCCGCACACATCTGGTTCTCCTGACGTCGAATGTGCTGGTTTAACTCCTGGATGGAAGCTGCAATGGATCTATCCTTCTTAGTGCTGATTACTTCCCATTGCTCGTCTCGGCGCCCACATATTTGGTAGATAGTGTCCTGGAGATCCCTGTGATACACTTCTCCAATGCGTCCCATGGTGATGTGAGCTGCCATACTCTTTCCTAAACTCCAGGTTGGTGCGTCGAAGGAAAATTCTATGGGTTTAGAGGTTGGCGAGAACGTCCTTCCTGGAACTTGTACTTGAATCATCCAGCGCTCTTCTTCTGGTAAAGTGGTGTTGTACGTCCCGGTGAAGCTTGGTATTCCAATGTTCAAGTACCTAGTGACTTCCTTCAGGTGACGTCCAAAAGGTGTATCTTCATCTGGTTGTGCAAACTTGTCCTTTATCTCCGCCATCCTAAAGAGTAGAAAATGGAGAGGAGTCGGAAATGAGTAGAGAAGGGTGAACTAGGGTTTATCTTAGTGGTCGTGTCCTACACTCAGCGTGTGCTCTGATACCATCTTGTAGCGACCCAACCTCAGATAGTCAAGTCTCTGTGCTTCAGTGTCATCCCTGGATCGGTAATGCTGACACACACAGTACTCGAGGATTTATAACAGAGTAGCAATCACACACTTATTACATCAAAAAGTTTAAAAGAGAACTTATTACAGTAACATGGCTTAAGGCCATCTAATGCGATAACAGTGGAAGGCTTGGAAGATAAAGTGAGTCCATCAACTCCAACGGCATAGCTGAGCTGCACAGCAACGACCTAATGAACCTTACTCCTCGTCTGAAAAGTGTGCAACATAATACGTTGCAGCCCGAAAACGGGTCAGCACATGGAATCTGCTGGCAATATAACACAGTAGAGCAGAAACAGAATAATGCTATCACTACATGCATATATGGCTGGTGGAAAGCTGTATGGTTATAGTTTTTGCGAAAAGCCAATTTTTCCCTACAACAAAGGAATAGATTTTAATTTAACTATCATGGTGGTTGAAACATCATTGAGAAGGTACCCCTAACTCAATCCCAATTGAAGTGATTAACAACCCAATAGTATTAATTAAACATGGTGAGATACATGTGATAACCCAAGTACTAGATACTCAAGAATTGTCCATAACCGGGGACACGGCTAACCACGATTAGATTGTACACTCTGCAGAGGTTTGCGCACTTTTCCCCACAAGACTCGATCGCCTCCGTTGGATTTCTCGCACTACATGGTGTTTGAGAAATGGATGACCGAGACACAGTCTTTCAGAAACGTTAACTCTCTACTCCTGGTAGACCATACCAAACCTACCAAACCCACTACCTGCTGATCTACCTCTTCAAGAGCTTCCCGTAACTTACTCAACTATGCTAGAGCCCATAATAGCTTGTGGCTGCACACGGAAGTTTCTAGCATGAATCATCTCAGTTCCCTTTGAGCCTGGGTGGCGGTCCATAGGAAGATCACACGGGTACCCCGGGATTTCCAAAAAAATACAGACAACATTGGGTTCCCCAGGTGCCTCAATCCACCCAGTTGTTTGATTAAGTTGCCACCTTAAGTTGAACCATTAATTAACAATCTCACATCTGTCATGAATTTCACTCAAACCCAAACCACGTCTTCGAGCATAGCATAGCAATATAAGCAATACGTAGAAGTAACTCCCAAGGGTTTGAATATAACAGGGCAATAGGTTCTACCTGAGCAACTACCTCCCAACCCACAAGTTAATGACATCCTAATCATGCAATGTTTGAGGATTGGAACTAATGCATAAAAACTAGGTAATAAAGGGATATGATCAAAGTGTTACTTGCCTTGCTAACGAACCGCGAATCCTAGAGACTCGTAGTAACACGCTTCGCACTCCGGGAATTCTATCGGAAGCAAACAATGACATACATAAGTAACAAGCAACGATGCACAAGCAAAACTCAAATAAGAGAGGTTGACCAGAAAGTTCAACTTAAGAACTCCGGTACGCAAAAAGAATCAAAACAAACGAAGCAACGAAAGTCAAGCGGCGAAAGAAAACCACTTCGTTCACTAATCTGAACTTAGGTCAAATTTTACAGTAGAAAAAACTTGTTTGAGTTGATTAACCGGAAAGAGGGTTTCGAGACGAAACTCCAGGCGCTTGAATCGCCTGATTCCGATAAACGAGCGAAAAGATAAACAGAAATTAAGATCGAATCAGAAATCGTGATCAGAAAAATCACGGAATAAATACGAGAAAAATAAAAACGACGAACAGATTAACGAACGAACATTCATTATCTGGATCTAAACGAAGAACGCGTTCGTTAAAAGGAACGAACGAGCGAACGCTCGCTAAATAAATAAACCGGAAAAAACCGATCTATTTTAAAAAACGAAAACTAGGATTTTGAAAAAAAACCGAACGGTTTTTAAGAAAAACCGGCGGTTGGATCCGGCGGCTACCTCCGGCGAGGGCTTGGGCGGCGGGGTGCGGCGGCGGCGCGGGTGGCAGGCGGCGGGGCTCGGCGGCGGCGGGAGGCGCGGCACGGCTCGGGGCGGGGTGCGGGAGGCGGCGATGGTGGCGGTGGGGGCTCGAGCGGCGCGTATATAAAGGGGCCGGGGTGGGGGGGCTTGGAGGAGGGGGAAAGGCGGCGGCGACGGAGTCCGGCTCGGACTCATCGTCCGAGTCGGCGGCGGTTGGGCCGGCCTGGCTCGGCTGTGCCCTAGGCCCAGTCGGGCGCGGGATTTTTTTTATATAATACTGCCGACAGAAGAAAAATCCTAGAAAAATAAATAAAACAAATCTAAAAATGCCAAAACAAATTTTCACCGTCTAAATAAAATATTTAGGACGAGTTGAACATTTTATTGGCCCTAAAATGCAATTTTGAAAACGTGCAATTTTTCTAATGCAAATAAAATCCAAATAAAACCAAATAAAATCCAACAAATGATTTTAATATTTTTCCTCCAATATTTCAATTATTTTGGAGAAGTCATATTATCTCCACTCATTTGATTTAATATGAAATATTTTTCGGAGAGAAAAATTATTAAAATTAAAATACTCGTTTCATTATTTGATAAAAATCAAATATGAAAACCGGAAAATCCGCAACTCTCTCCATGGGTCCTTGAGTTGCTTAGGATTTCGAGGATTGTGGAACAGAAATGCAATAAATCATGATATGCATGGATGATCTATGTATAAAATTCCAAATTGAAAATTTGGGATGTTCAGATTATATATATCGGAGAGTAGGATTCTTTTTACTCCTCAGTCCCTTCGTCGCTCTGGTGAGGCATCCTGACGTAGAGTTTTGACTCTTCTCTTCTCAAATTTCACTAATTTTTTTTAGGATCATGCGGGTATCTTGGAATCGTTCTGATGGTTTTGTGACGAGAACATTGTTCTTGCTGCCTCCTGACATTTAGGGGTTGTGGCAGTGTCCCAGGGAGTTGAGCTCCGAGGTGCTGTCATCACAATTTTATCGTTACAGTTCTGGAATACCTGAGTTTCGCCGACATGGAAAATCTCTTTTATGCAGTTGTTGGTGAGATAGCCTCGACGCCACCCAGTAATGGGGCGGGAGTTCGGGAGTATTGCCATAACTCGTATAACAGATGCTTTTCGAAGGTTGAGGTAGATGATTTCCGAAGGTTTCTTGGTTATGTGTTGAAGGATGGATACAGCTGGATGTAGGATTTGCTAGTTTTGGGTGAGATATTATGCTTCCCCTGTATCCCCAACACCTGATTGCATAACCAGAAAGTTTCGGGAGTTTATAAGTGGGAATTCATGTACCTCTTAGGATATCTTTCCGACAGATGTATGATATGAAATTGGGGTTCGACGTCTAGTGGTCCGCCTATCCACGGTTGGTTTTACAGTGGTCTCGTTGTGTCTTAAAGAGTCCTTGGCTATGCTGACTCAGGGATGCTTCATATGTCATGTGCACTGCCTTGTACATGATGGCACTGCACGATCGAGCCCATGTGGGCCCCACCACGAAAACATCGGACGAAATCTCTATCATATGTTTGTTCCGGCTTATTTTGCAAGCCAATCCTTTGTTTTGTTTTCCAGTTGTGGTATTCGAGTTGCTTCAATGTCAATTGTGTTTCCATACTTTTCCTAAGCAGTGTTCTCATATTCCTATATTCCTATGTGAATACTAATCCTTCTCGTTTATCGAGATTGTCATGTCAATTCTTTTCAACCGGCGTGTTTCTCTTCAAGTGGGTCCGTTCATTTCAACATCCGCAAGATCAACTCAAAGTCTTCTCAATGTTGTTTGTTTCATCCGTCCTAAGTTGTCTTTGTTTTCCCGCCCTCCCACCCCTTTTTCTTCAAGGACTCGGACTTCTTAATCAAGTATCTATTTTATTCATGTGAACTCTCTTCATTCTTTCCAATCAATGTTCTTACCCGGTGGTTCTCTTGAAGATGCTCTACTAGTTCATCATTCTTCATTCTTTTCCATCTCCGGTGGATTCAATTCAAGCCTTGGTATTGAGCATAGTATTTTCATTTTGCCCAATGCTTTTCTTATGGCGGTGCACCTCTTAATCATTCCCCGCTTGCTATTCAATTGTTCCGGAGTGCTGAAGATATCTTAGAAGATTCACATTTCCATTCTCGATCCGTTCAAGCTATTTCGAGGATGTTATCTCATTCAAGCCTTTTTAATTCAACCGGCGCAATCTATCTCTTAAATCCTTCAACGGTGTTTTTCTCTAGAGTGGGCCCTAACCCACAGGTCTTTTCCAGGATCTTACCTGACTCTTTTAATTCTCCCGAAGCTTTTCAAATTCTTTTCCAAGTTTGACGTAAGAATGAGTTATCATCAGTCAGTTGGTTTCTTCAAGATATTTCTAATTCTTATCACCATTGGCTCAAACTTTCTATTCTTCATTCCGGAGTGCCAAAACAATTCATGGTGGTGTTTCTCGTCGTCATTCTCAACATTTGAAGACCGAAGAAGAGTTTTCCTCAAAATCTTATCCATTCTCTCAGAGATGCGTAGTTCTAGCTTGATACCATCCTCTCATAATTCCTTTCTATTGTGAGATATTCTTTTCACCCTTCCGGAGCAATTCAAGAGTCTTTTCAGTTTGTTTCTCCGGAGCCCATCATATCAGAATTATTCATGCCAGCTTTCAGCTATCATTCACTAAATCTTACCGGTGCATCATTCAAGTATTCTCTTATCAGCTCTTGATCTCTTCGTTTCACTTGTATCTAAAATTCTCTCAAGTATCTTCTTTCGTTTTCCAATTCTTCCCGGTGAATTGTGCTTCTGCTACTTTTCTTGTTCAATTCGTATGGTGGTTCGTTCAAGAATTCTCTTCTGTTGCTATTGTATTTATTCATTCGTTGTTCCCAAATCCTACCAGTGGTTCGTTGAAGACTTTCTCAAGTTGGCGCTATATGTATCTTAGTCCTTTCTACGAGAATAAGTAGTATGCCAAATCCGTTGCTTGTCATCAATTAAATTGGTGAAGGATACGCATAACATAATTCTTATTCTTGTTTCATCCAAGTGATAAATTCCTTCCTTCGGAGTTTGTTCATAATGAATAAATTCTTGATTTTCTTTTGTTCATCTTTTCTTCCTCGGAGTTCCAAGCTCTAATTATCACGGAGATCCATCTAAATCATTACAAGGTTTCACCTTGTGTTTTCAACTTCTCTTTCTTTTTGTTATCCTTTTTTTTATCGGAGTTATTCATGGAGGCTCTACTTGATGGTTCATCAAGGATTTAATTCCTTCTCAAAGTGTTCATTGAGATTCTTTTTAGAGGAGCCCAAGCATTCTTCATCTTGCAATCCGGAGTGCAATTCTTTCTTCCGTATCATTGGAGGTGGTATTATGTCATTCTTGATAATATGAGTTCATGTTTCATGATTCACATGTTGTTAAGAATGAGGTATTTTAAATCCATCAACCTCTTCTTTGGAGTTATCTTATGTCATGTTTCACCTAAAGCCTTCCCTAAGGATTGTTGCTATGATGGTGCTTATAAATGACCCAAGTTCTTTTATCCTCCCGGTGAATAAGTTTCTCGTCTCCTTGGTGATAACAATCCAATCTATTGTTTTGTTAGTGGCAGAATTTCACCTCATAATTTTGGGATGTTTTCCAGAAGCCCACTTCAAGCTTATCCTTTTCGTTGTTGGTTTTCCAACAACTTCGTTATTTCTTTCTTGGAAGGGTGCTTTCCAAGCTTACTTGTGGCAGAAGTTGGCATTTTCTTCTCCATTCTTATTCCTATGATCGATACTCTATTCTTTCTCCCGGAGGCATTGTGTTGTTGCTCTCTCCTCTCATCATCTTGAATGTTGAGGATCGTGTTTCTTTTCGTGCTAATCCATTTAAACGGAGTGTTGTGCCCTCTTCTCAAGTCCTTTTCATCCTATCAAGTCTTTCATCTCTTTTCAACCGGAGTGCTATACAAATTTGTTCTTCCTTGTTCCTCTTTTCTAACAGAGTGTTTTCAACTTCGTTCATCTCCGTTGTATTCTTTCTTTCAATTTGTTCGACTTTTGAAGGTTCTTTGGTTTCACTCGTTGGTCAAAGAAGCAACTTAGATTTACCTTTTCTCTTCCTCTTCCATTTCCCTCTGGTGCCATCATAGATCTCGGGACGAGATCCTCTCGTAGTGGTGGAGTGTTGTGACACCCCGAGACCGATGCGCCAGGTGTCTTCCAATTATTCGTCGTCGTTGCCATGTCATTCGCTTGTGTGTGCATCTTGTCATTGCATCATGTGCATTGCATCATCATGTTTTTCAAACTTGCATCCGTCCCAGTCTCCTCCTTCTCTCTGTTGTCCGTTCTGAGCCCAGACACACTTGCACGCGCCCGCGGCACGTCCGAATATTATTTTATTAGCGGCTGGAAAATGTTCTCGGAATGGGGTGAAAGTTGGCATGCGGTGTTGTTATGTTGTCAGTAGGCCGCCTATCAATTTTCGTCGCATTCGTAATTCGTTTGATGCCCCAACGGATAACTATAACGGCGGTATAGCCGGTCTTTTCGTCGGACGTCCTCGGTCTCCAGAAATCATGCTGGGCTGCACCTCTCCCATCTTCTCGCAGACCATCTTCATCATCACGGTGGTCACTATGATGAAGAGGGAGTAGTTCACCCTCGGGACTGAGGGTATGTACCAGTAGCTATGTGCTTGATCTCTCTCTCTCTCTCTCTCTCGTATTCTTGATTGGGCACAATCTTGATGTACCGCGAGCTTTGTTACTATAGTTGGATCATATTGTGTTTCTCCCTCTCTACTTTCTTGTTATGAATTGAGTCTTGATCTTTGAGGTTGTGTTATGTTGGATTAAGTATTGTATTTGAGAACACTTGATGTATGTCTTGCGATGGGATATCAATGGTGACAATGGGATGTTTTGTTGATTCACTTGATGTATGTTTTGGCACTCAACTCACACATTCCGGAGGTGACATTGGGGTAATCTATGCATCGGGGTTGATGCATGTTTTCTTCCTACGTTCTCCAATAGAAACTTTGTAGTGATTCTTTGTTGCACGCTGAGGGATTGTTATATGATCCAATTATGTTATCATTGTTGAGAGGATTTGCACTAGTGAAAGTATGAATCCTAGGCCTTGTTTTCAAGCATTGCAATACCATTTTTGTTCACTTTTGTTACTAGTTACCTTGCTGTTTTTATATTTTCAGATTACAAAAACCCATATCTACTATCCATATTACACTTGTATCACCATCTCTTCGCCGAACTAGTGCACCTATACAATTTACCATGGTATTGGGTGTGTTGGGGACACAAGAGACTCTTTGTTATTTGGTTGCAGTGTTGTTTGGGAGAGACCATCTTCATCCTACGACTCCCACGGATTGATAAACCGTAGGTCATCCACTTGAGGGAAAATTGCTATTGTCCTACAAAGCTCTGTGCTTGGAGGCCCAACATGAGTCTACAAGAAGAAGGTTGCGTAGTAGACATCAAGCTATTTTATGGCTTCATTGCCAGGGAGGTGAGTTCTTGAAGGTATATCTTTAGATCTTGCAATTGAATCTTTTAGTTTCTTGTTTTATCACTAGTTTGGTTTATAAAAGAAAACTACAAAAAAATGGAATTGAGTTTGCCTCATATGCTTCATCTTTTTAATGTCTTTCATGAAAATGATGGAAAGGAAAATTGTGCCAAAGTGTTAGAAGAAGAAGTCAATAAAATGTTTGGCACTAAGCCTTTGAATGAGGAGCATGATTACAATGTTATTAGTATGAATTCTTAGAGTATCCATCATGTGAATGATATGCAAAGCCATAAGCTTGGGGATGCTTTGGGACCACTTCAAAGGAAAAAGATTCGTGCATTGTCATCTAACACAACTCGTTTTGGGCAGTAAAAAGAAGGTTGCGGAGTTCTTACTTACCATCCTGCAGTTCGCTGTTGTCTTGTATAAAGTCTAAACAAATACTTCAATTGCCATCTTTTGACACATTTTACTAACAATCTTTATCAGCTTCCTCACTTGATGTTGGTTCATCAATATCTCATTATCCCATATGCACAAAGGGTCGAAGCGCGGATCTTTACCAATGACATATGTACCTAAAAGCACCAAGTTAATATTAGAAACTAAACAGCCATTGCACAATGATGTAGTACAACACTCTTATATAATATCTTATAACATCCAATATACTCACATATTAGATGAATTAACATCTTATATTATGAGCCAGAGGGAGTTTATTGCATTTTTACAAATTATCAGCTGATTAACTATTATTGTATCCATGGGTTAGAGATAGTTTGGGCTCAAATAGCCCTAAAGTATATCCAAACATGAGGGCTAGTTTGAGCTAGTTGCATCTAACCCACCCAAAAAAACAATCCCACCCAAGAGGTGTTAATTGGAGCTAGTTCTCCTAGTGCATTTATTGTCAATCAAACCCTGTCATCCAAACACCTCTTTGGCTAGAGTTAGTTCAGGGTTAGTCATGAGCTAGAAACTAACACTAACCTCTAGCTAAGTTAGAGTATCCAAACAGGGTCGTGTTGTTGTTGTTGCTGCTGCTGCTCTTCTACGTATATCTAGACATCATCAGAACATTAAGGTAACACTCTTCCTTTTTCCTATGTAGCCTAGGATTGCATATTTAGACATTTAGTACAGTGCATGTTGCTATGAAGCCTCAGATATATTACATATGGCCCTAGTTAACCTAACTATAAATGGGTTACAAATATATTCAATAAAAAGTCTGATTCACAGATTAGTCCCTTATTAACCCCCAGCCTATATGGTACCAGCTACCGATATCCTGAACAGTGAGTATATATAAACCATGGGATAAAACTAACCTCAATGGAAAACAACAGTCATTCACAAAATTGTCTTGTATAAGTACATCAAGAGGCATGTTAAGCACAATAGGCTAAACATCAACCGAATATATCCATGGCAGAGAAAATATTCTCCAAAAGGTAGCTTCAGTGTGCAGGTTTAAGCACGCTACTAAAGAAAAACAAGTGGAAAGGTTTGTTAACTGCAACATGCCTAACATTTAACAACAAGCAAACATGGTGATTCCAACTGGTATTGTGCTTGTCTAAGTACACTAGTTATTGTTAAATAAAAATGGAAAGGTGTGTTAACTACAACATGCAGCAACCAAATGTGGTCATTCATAGTGGTATTGCTGAAACTGGTATTGATGAAATTGAACTGCACAGTTCATACTTGCACATATAGAACATCACATTGTGAATAACTGGAATAAACAAGGCATACTACAGACAACCAAAGATAGCATTTGAAACCGGACATATGCTAACTACAAACAACCAAACAACCAAAAAACTTTAAAAGAGGCATATGCTAGCTACAACAAGCTCAACAACAAGCAAATATATGCATTCATATTGGTATGTTTAAAACTGGTATTGATGAAAATGTACTACACAGTAAATAGTTGCACATATAGAACATCACATTGTGAACAACTGAAATAAACAAGGCATACTTCAAACAACCAAACATAGCAATTAAAACTGGACATATTCGCACTGCACTACAAAAGCGACTCAACAAAACAAATCATGGGTTCCCCCCTATGAAGAGGCATGGCAAAACAAATCATGGGTTTCCTCACTTGTCACAGATGGGCTCATTCCCGTGGGAAGAGCACGGACCCGGGTGCGCTCCATGTTGTCGCAGATGTGCTCCTTCCCCTTGCAAGAGCACGACTGTAGGGTACCCTCCCTGATGTCACAGATGGGCTCTTTCCCCTTGGAAGAGGAGGAGAGGGTGCCCTCCTCGTGGTCGCCGTCGATGAGGTCTGACTTGCAAGCTGTGGATCCCAAGCCAAGGTCGCAGAACGTGTCCGTCAAAAATGACAAAAGGGGCTCGATGGCGATCTAAGATGGCAGATTCTTGACAGGGAGCTAGAAGAGATCAATGGCGGGGCCATGGATGAGATCGACGGTGGTTGAACCCAAGGGTTTGGGGTGGGCCACTTAACCTATGACATGGCCCGCGTCAGGCCATCATTGTCGATGACCTCGATGTTGTAGCCGGCGTCCGCGACATACTGATACGTCTCCAACATATCTATAATTTATGAAGTATTCATGCCATGTTTACAACAATTTTATATGGTTTTGGTATGATTTGATTAGAACTACCCTGGACTGACGTTGTCGTAATGCCCCAGATGTAACTTACCATATTTGTATTCCAACTCTCGCCATTTTCGGCTCTAAGTTATGATATTCCCTCATGGTTGGGTTTTGTCTTTGTTTTGCTTTTTGTTCATGTCATGCATTTCATATCATGTCATCATGTGCATCGCATTTGCATACGTGTTCGTCTCGTGCATCCGAGCATTTTCCCTGTTGTCCATTTTGCAATTCGGCGCTCCTACGTCCTCCGGCGCCCCCTTTTGTCTCTTTCCGTGTGCGGGTGTTAAACATTCTCGGAATGGACCGAGATTTGCCAAGCGGCCTTGGTACACCACCGGTAGACCGCCTGCCAAGTTTTGTGCCATTTGGAGTCCGTTTGATACTCCAACGGTTAACCGGGGAACTGTCAAGGCCTCGTGTATGTTGCAACCCAACACCCCTACAAAGTGGCCCAAAACCCATCCAAACCCCTCCATCCTCTCGGTCGTTCGATCACGATCGCGTGGCCGAAAACCGCACTCCATTTGAACTCTCCAAGCTCCCTCTACCAATATAAAACGTCTCCTCCTCCTCCTCCATTTTCGCAGATGAAACCCTAGTCTCCTCTCCCCTCTCCGCGCCGGACGTGTCCGTCCGCGCCGGGCGAAACCGCCGGCCGCCGCCTCGCCCCGCTTCGGCCGCCGCGCAACCGCACTGCACCTCGCCGATGCCGCTCCGCTCCTCCGCACGCCTCGCCGCCCCCGCCTCGCTCCGGTGCCGCACCTTGCCGCGCCCAATCTAGCCTCGATCCGGCCGGAGGAGAAGCCCCGGCGCCGGATCCGGCGAGTTCAAGCTCCGGCCACCGCCTCCTTCTTCCATTCCGGCGAGCCCGACTCCAGCCAACCTCGAGCTCCGCAAGAACCCTAGATCCAGATCTGCTTCAGAGGTTGATTTTTCGTCCAAGTCGTTTTTCTGTTCATATTTTCTATTCCTGTTCAACCTGCCATAACTCTGTCATCGTAGCTCCGTTTTGTGCGTGCCATATATCAAAATGTTCACCTGGATGTGCTCTTCGTTTTCTTCCATTGTGCCATGCTTGTTTGAGTCCATCTTGATGCCCAAATTATTGATGCAAGAGTGCTATAAAATGTTAGTTCCTGTTACTTAGCAGATCTTGAGTATTTTTCATTTTTGCCATGATTATTGTGTGCTTCCTATGTACTTGAGCTCTACATGTGTTTTGAGCTATGCCATGCCATCTTTACAGGGGTGTATGCCATGTATTTTTGTGATCAATGTGGTTACTAGCACATGCATGCAAAGTAGCTCTCGGTATATTGCTGATTTCAGGGACTTAGAATTTCACTAAGTCATTTCCCTGCTGTTATTTTAATGCCATGTATTCATGTTGCTACAGAGAGAACCATGCTTCTTTTGAGTATGTTCAGTAAGGATGATTTGGATATATGGTCATGCTCTATCCATCCATGTCCCTGTTTGCATTTCTGGAGTGCCCTAGCATGACTCAATCTTGCTCTACTTTTGCTATAAAAAGTTCCTGGCAGATTGTTTACGTGTTAATCAATTTTGCCAAGGTTGTTGTAGTTGATCCATGCATGCTATAAGTTTGTTCTTGCTTTGGTTAGCTTCATGAACATGTCTTCTTGCTGGTAGTATGATTAGCTTGTCATGCAATGCCTTGTGTTGAGTGCATCGAGCTCGCAAACATGCCTTCATAATTCTGTTGATACCATGCCCAGTTTTCTGCAAGTCTGAATCTGTTAACGAAACTTGCTATGTTTACATGGGTGCCATCATATCTTCTGATCCTTTTTGGCTTATGGTCAGTAAGGGACATTTGTTATATGCTTTGAGTAGATACATGCCATGCCTTGTATTGCTATGTTCTGTTCCTGTAGCATGTTGTTATCTTGCTCTAAACATTGCTTCCTGATGTTAATTCCTGTCGTGTTAGTATTTTTACTAAGTCTGTGAAGCTGATATCTTTTGCACTTCTGCCATGCTTGTTTGAACCTGCTATTGTGTGATTTAGCCGTAGCTCAGTGTTCTTCTTTTGTCAAGCATCTTGAGTAGATCACTGTCATGTGCTTTGTTGCTATGTTAGAGTGCAGTAGCTTAGTTTCTTGTTGCATTCTAGATGACATCGTGTTGTTTATCGCAGAATTGTGCCATTCTTGTTTTGCTTGCCATTTGCAAACCGTGCATCCGTTTCCGGTGATCTTTATATCAATTTTGACCGAAATCAACTCATCTTTCCAGCGGCACACTTGGTTTTCCAAGTTGAGGCTGTTGGGGAACGTAGCAATAATTCAAAATGTTCCTACGTGTCACCAAGATCAATCTATGGAGTCATCTAGCAACAAGGGAGGAGTGGATCTACATACCCTTGTAGATCGCGCGTGGAAGCGTTCAAGAGAACGGGGTTGATGGAGTCGTACTCGTCGTGATCCAAATCACCGATGATCCTAGCGCCGAACGGACGGCACCTCCGCGTTCAACACACGTACGGAGCAGAAACGTCTCCTCCTTCTTGATCCAGCAAGGGGGGAGGAGAGGTTGATGGAGATCCAGCAGCATGACGGTGTGGTGGTGGAAGTAGCGGGATTCTAACAGGGCTTCGCCAAGCGCTGCGGGAGGAGAGAGATGTGTCACGGGAGGGAGAGGGAGGCGCCAGGGCTTGGATGCGACTGCCCTCCCTTCACCCCACTATATATAGGGCCAAGGGAGAGGGGGGGGCAGCCTTGGCCCTTCCTCCAAGGAAGGGTGCGGCTAGGGAGGAGTCCCTCCTCCCCAAGGCACCTAGGAGGTGCCTTCCCCCTTTAGGACTCTTCCTTTCATTATCTCTTGGCGCATGGGCCTCTTGGGGCTGGTGCCCTTGGCCCATATAGGCCAAGGCGCACACCCCTACAGCCCATGTGGCCCCCCGGGGCAGGTGGCCCCACCCGGTGGACCCCCGGGACCCTTCCGGTGGTCCTGGTACAATACCAGTGACCCCGAAACTTGTCCCGATGGCCGAAATAGCACTTCCTATATATAATTCTTTACCTCCGGACCATTCCGGAACTCCTCGTGACGTCCGGGATCTCATCTGGGACTCCGAACAACATTCGGGTTACCGCATACTATTATCTCTATAACCCTAGCGTCACCGAACCTTAAGGGTGTAGACCCTACGGGTTCGGGAACCATGCAGACATGACCGAGACGTTCTCCGGTCAATAACCAACAGCGGGATCTGGATACCCATGTTGGTTCCCACATGTTCCATGATGATCTCATCGGATGATGAAAGTGCAACTATCCCTAGGTGGTTTTGGTAATTCATAACAACATATAGCTCATTGAGCTAATGCTATTCCAAGATGATTATTTCAGGAAAGCTCAATGATTGGCATGGAATGGATGTGAAAGTGGAACCCTCAAAATGCTAAGGACAAAGAATTGGCTCAATCTCAAAAGTTCAAGACTCTTCATTTTATATTTTAGTGATCCAAGATCATACTGAGTCTTTAGGAAAAGCCAATACTATCAAGGAGGGATGAGGTGTTGCTTAATGAGCCTCTTGCTTTATGTGCTTGGTGATATGCTCCAAAATCCTCAACCACTTTTCCATAGCCACAAATGACCTAAACCCTAAGCCAAACTCGGTCATACCGATTCTGCCAATCCGGTGCCACCGAGTTTCACTTGTCATTTGCCACTGCCAAACCCTAGCAATTCGGTCCTACCGATAAGGATCTCGGTCTCACCGAGATGGGGTTGCAAACTCTCTGTTTCCCTTTCGTAACTTTTCGGTCTCACTGAAAGAGCGAATCGGTCGCACCGAGTTTGCAATGTAAACTCTCTGTTTCCTTCTTGTAACTTTTCGGTCTCACCGAAAGAGGAAGTCGGTCCCACCGAGTTTACCTGACCAACTCTCTGGTTAGCTAATTGCCAAACTCGGTCTCACCGAGATTACGTTATGCCCAAACCCTAACCGAATTGGTCCTACCGAGTTGCATGTCAGTCCCACCGAAATTCCTAACGGTCACTAGGTTTACTATTTCAGTCAGACCGAGTTTTCTGATTCGGTCCCACCGAGATTGGTAGATTGTGTGTAACGGTTGGATTTTGTGTGGAGGCTATAAATACCCCTCCACCTCCTCTTCGTTCGTGGAGAGAGCCATCAGAACACATACATCATTCCAACTCATATGTTCTGAGAGAGAACCACCTACTCGTGTGTTGAGACCAAGACATTCCATTCCTACCATATGAATCTTGATCTCTAGCCTTCCCCAAGTTGCTTTCCACTCAAATCTTCTTTCCATCAGATCCAAATCCTATGAGAGAGAGTTGAGTGTTGGGGAGACTATCATTTGAAGCACAAGAGCAAGGAGTTCATTACCTACACACCATTTGTTACTTCTTGGAGAGTGGTGTCTCCTAGATTGGCTAGGTGTCACTTGGGAGCCTCCGACAAGATTGTGGAGTTGAACCAAGGAGTTTGTAAGGGCAAGGAGATCGCCTACTTCATGAAGATCTACCGCTAGTGAGGCAAGTCCTTTGTGGGTGATGGCCATGGTGGGATAGACAAGACTGCTTCTTCGTGGACCCTTTATGGGTGGAGCCCTCCGTGGACTCGCGCAACCGTTACCCTTCGTGGGTTGAAGTCTCCATCAACGTGGATGTAGGATAGCACCACCTATCCGAACCACGGGAAAAACATCCGTGTCTCCAATTGCGTTTGAATCCTCCAAACCCTTCCCTTTACATTCTTGCAAGTTGCATGCTTTACTTTCCGCTGCCAATAAACTCTTTGCATGCTTGCTTGAATTGTGTGATGATTGCTTGACTTGTCCTAAGATAGCTAAAATCTGCCAAGAACTAAAATTGGGAAAAGGCTAAGTTTTTATTTGGTCAAGTAGTCTAATCACCCCCCCTCTAGACATACTTTCGATCCTACAAGTGGTATCAGAGCTTTGGTCTCCATTTGCCTTGATCTCCATAGCTTTTGGTGGTCATAGCCTTGGTTTCACAACCTAGGAGAGTATGGCGTCTAGCGAGGGAAATTATCACCGTAGAGGTCCTTACTTTGATGGCACTAATTTTGCTAGTTGGAAGCATAAAATGAAAATGCATATTCTTGGACATAACCCAGCCGTATGGGCTATTGTTTGTGTTGGTTTGCAAGGTGAGTTCTTTGATGGGAGAGAACCAAACCGTGAAGCTACCGCGGATGAGTTGAAGATGTTGCAATACAATGCTCAAGCTTGTGATATTCTCTTCAATGGATTGTGCCCCGAAGAATTCAACAAAATCAGCCGCCTTGAGAATGCAAAGGAAATTTGGGACACTTTGATTGATATGCACGAAGGTACTGACTCTGTCAAGGAATCCAAGTTGGATGTGCTCGAAAGTCAACTTGACAAGTTCAAGATGAAGGATGGTGAAGGTGTCGCTGAAATGTACTCTAGGCTTGCTCTCATCACAAATGAGATTGCCGGCTTAGGAAGTGAAGAGATGACTGATAGATTCATCATCAAGAAGATCCTAAGAGCCTTGGATGGGAAATATGATACCGTGTGCACATTAATCCAAATGATGCCCAATTACAAAGATCTCAAACCAACGGAAGTGATTGGAAGGATTGTTGCCCATGAGATGTCACTCAAGGATAAAGAGGAACTTCACAACAAATCAAGTGGTGCCTACAAAGCCTCATGTGAAGTCCCCACATCATCAAGTGAGAAACAAAACTTCAATGAAGAATTGAGCTTAATGGTGAAGAACTTCAACAAGTTCTACAAGAGTAGAAACAAAGATAGAAGCTTCAAGTCAAGGTCCTACAATGACAAAAGATCTTCTAGTCGAGAGCGAAACTCCTACAATTGTGGAAGACCTGGACACTATTCCAATGAGTGTATGGCTCCCTACAAGAGAAGAGAAGATTCTCCAATAAGAAGAAGCAAAGAATCACCACCAAGAGAGAGAAGGAGTAGAGATGATCGTTATGAACGGAGATACTCACGAAGAAGCAAGGATACGGAAAGGAAGGAAAAATCATCAAGGAGCTACACAAAGTGAAGACATCAAGCTCATGTTGGTGAATGGGTATCCGGCTCCAACTCCGACAGCCACTCCGAGAGAAGTTATCACTCCGACTCCGAAGATACTCAAGATGAAGGTGTTGCCGGTCTAGCACTTGTGTCAACCAACTCCTACGACATATTTGACTCACCAAATGAAGGAATTGGAAGATGCTTCATGGCCAAAGGCCCTAAGGTAACACACCCCGAGTATGTTGACTTTAATAGTGATGAAGATGACTTGTTAGGTGATGATGATTTGCTTGTTAACAACTCTAGTGATGAATATTATGGTGAAATATCAATTAATCATGCTAAAACGAATGACAATGATAAGGAGAAGATTGAGGCTCTAACTAAAGAACTAAACACTCTTAAGTTAGCCCATGAAACTATCTTCGAAGATCATCGAGAACTTTTAAGAGCTCATGAGAAATTACGCTTTGAAAAGCTTAATCTTGAGCAAGAGCATGAGTTCTTAAAAGCAATCAATGATGATCTCCGCAAGAAAAGTTCTTCTCACATTGCCAAGCGTTTACTTTTATCCACTTACATGCCTCAAGTCAAGACTAGTAACAAGAATAAGAAAGATTCTTCCTCTAGTAGTAACAATGATCATGCTAAATCCAATATTGTTGCTTCTAGTAGTTCTCTTGATTCCACTAATGATTCTCTTAGCCAAGTTACACTTGAGCAAGAAAATAGCTTATTGAAGGGAATTATAGAGAAAGGAGTGTACAAAAGCCTTGCCGGGAGTAAGCAATTCGAGGAAATTGTGCGCAAGCAAGGAATGCACCGGAAGAATCAAGGTGTTGGTTTTGAACGAAAGTTCAATGCCAATGGAGTTGAATGGGAAGAAGATCAATACCCCAAGACAAAGTTTGTTCCTCAACAAGAGAAGTATGACCCTTCCTTCAAAGGAACACAAGCTCAAGATGATCTTCCACCACAAGACTACAAGCAAAAAGGCAAGGACAAGCTTCAAGAGGAGATTGATGCATTTAAAGAAGCCCCTAAGACCTTAGTCAAGTGGATTCCCAAGACTACTTCAAGTTCCACTACATCAAGTACGACTACAACTCCAAGGATTCCCATCAAGATGGTGTGGATCCAAAAGAAGAAGAACTAGAGAGTTCTCGAGGGTGACTCCGCCAACATACCTCACTCTTATCATTTTGGCAAGAACAAGTGCAATCAACTTCCACATCTTGCACTAGTTCAAGGAGTCACAAACCCTCTTGTTGGTAAGACAAGGGACAAGGTAACCTAAAGTTTTCATGGCCATCATCTTGTGTGTGCATCACTCTATGTCTATGGATATCCTTGTTTGTTCCTTGTGGGACTAACCCATGTAGGTATTGAAAGTGCAATTCACTCAAATGGATAGCTCTAAGTGATCTACATCAACATTGAGAATCCACATCTTCAACATCTACATGAAGTCATCATCGACAAAACCCAAGGTTAGTTCATCCCTCTTAGGGGGGATATCACATCTAGGGGGAGCTTTACTCTAAGACTTGAGCTAAAGCAACTCTAAAAGATGTGAATACAACAATGCTTTATGTAAAAGTGGTAACCCCACTCGAGCTTAAACGATGAGTATGACCTACGATCAAGTGTTCTCACTTGACTCCTAAGTCAATATACTCTTATATAGATGACCTAGTCATCGCAAATTGCTTGATAGATGCTAGAATTGGTTGTGCATGCTTTGCCACATATTTCATTTGCCATCTTATTGTGTGAGCATGTTGGTTGCATATTTTACTCATTTGAGGACATCCACTTGTTGTTTTGATTGTTTGGCTTTCTTCTTTTGCCAAGTGGATGGACAAGAATGCCTAAGTACCTCCTCTAGCTATCTATGCTTTTCTTGTCTCAAACTCTATTCATGCTGCATCACAAAATTTGATCAAGTCAGATTCGAACCACTCTGTGTGAGGAGCGCTCGGAGTCCCCGATTCTTCATAGACTTAAACTTCCAAAACCTCTTTATGAATCTCGGTCTGACCGATACTCCACTTTCGGTCCTACCGAGTTCATTAAGTTGATCTAGGTTTTCGATCTCGGTGCAACCGATTTGAACTTTTCGGTCACACCGAGTTGCAATAACTGCACACAGTTTTGCATCTCGGTGCCACCGAGTTGTTCCACTCGGTCACACCGAGAGGGTCAGGCTATATATATAGTGACGGGCAAAATTTTGGAAATTTCTCCGAAACCTCTTCGCCTGCGCATAGCTCGCTCTGCCTCCTGGGTCTCCGGATCGTCTTCTCGCCGCCAGCAGCCTCCAGTCGCCGGTCTTCATCGCCATCAACGGGAATTCTGCCCCGCCGTTGCCGCCGTAGTGAGTCTCCGCCGAACTAGGGTATGGACTCGATCTTTGTGCTATTCTTCAATCTGATTCCTAGCACATTGTGATCATCATGATTCTTGCCACGTTTGATAAACTCCTATCCAGTCAATGAACTCGTAGATTAGGTTTAATTCGAAAATTTTAGGGTTAGGTTTCCGCCGAAACCATCTCGGACCCACCGAGTTGAAAAACTCGGTCCCACCGATCTGGCTTATGCCATTGCACAAGTGAAACTCGGTCTGACCGAGAGTCACTTATCGGTGCGACCGATTTTGGAATTCTGTGAAACCCTAGCAGTCTCGATGCCACCGAACTGTAACTCGGTCTGACCGAGTTCACTAGTTCTGGTGCCAAAACTGCTTCGGTGTCACCGAGTTTGAAAATCGGTAGATCCGAGATGATTTCACTGGAAAACTAAAACTAAGTTTTTGAATTAATCTTTTGCAAAAATCTCTGCTTTTTGTGATGCTCACCCACTCTATCTCATCTATAATCTATTCACAGGGTCAGCAGTCAGTTTGCAACATGTCTGATCAAAGTGATAGCCAGAATTTGTCTGAGCAGCAAGTTGTGATGAGTGAGGGCACTAGTCCCTCAAGTTCTTCAGATGATGGCAGCAGGAGTACCCCCATCAATCTGCCTAAGGCTGCCACACGTCAAAGGAAGAAGAGAACTTCTGATTCTGAAGATGAAGACTATGTGGCAGAGGAAGAGGCCACGTTAAAGAAAGTTGAGCCAGCTCAAGGCACAAAGCCAGGTCTGAAAATCAAAAGGCCAGCAGGCAGGCAGCCCATGTCTAAGGCAAGAGTTCCCACTTCCAATCCTAGGAAGGCTGCAACTGAAGAAACCATGAAGTTTACCATGGAATCTGAAGAGGAAGCAGGTGGCCAAGATAAGAAGAAGAAAAGAGCCAGAACTACCACTGCCAGAATTATTGGCAAACCCTCCATGAGAAGAGACTCTGAGGGAGAAGAGGAAGAAGAAGAGGTTGTTGCACCAGCACCCAAGGCAGCCAAACTTATGGGAGATGCCATAAGGTCAGGAACAACTGCATCCAAGCCCAAGGAAGCACCCAAGGCTGCATCTAAGCCAAAGAGTGCACCCAAGAGAAATACAAGGAGTATACCTGCTGCAGAAAAGAACAAGGCCCCAGTGCCTGAAGCTACTGAAGAAGAGGAAGAGAGTGTCCTTAGAAAGCTCAAGCCCAAGATCCCAGACCACAACGATGCTCATCCTGTGGCTGAGGACATGAAGCTCAGGAGAGATTCAGGGCTGAGGAAGTGGAGAGAAGCAGATCCGTATGCTTCTAGGAGAAGGACTGCCGTGGATTACAGATTTCACACCA
The DNA here is from genome assembly GCF_056163025.1 of Triticum urartu. Lineage (NCBI taxonomy): Eukaryota > Viridiplantae > Streptophyta > Magnoliopsida > Poales > Poaceae > Triticum > Triticum urartu. The sequence goes on from NC_141875.1 coordinate 327,645,616, forward strand.
AGGAGCAGCAAGATTTCTATGAGACTGTTTTGCTTGACAAGAAGCCAATAGTATGTGACATGAGATGGGTCGACTGGACCTACATGAAGGAACATACCCCGGAGTGTACGACAGCTTTAGTGCGTGTGGAGTTGCAGACTTTGTTGGGCAGAAGCTCACAAAGTGGAACGAGGAGCTAATCATGCAATTCTACTCCACAGCACACTTCTACCCAGATGGGAGGATCACATGGATGTCAGAGGGTACAAGGTACCAATCCACTGTTGAGGAATGGGCGAAGTTGATCAATGCCCCAGAGGAACAAGCAGATGACTTGGACATTTACGCCAAGAAGAAGATGGATCATAACTCAATGTCCAACATGTACAAGGAGATCCCCAATGAAGCGCTCGACACGTTCAAGTTTGGCTCAGTGCATTACCTTCTCTCAGGACTGCCCACTATCAATTGGATACTAAGGCACACTCTGTTGCCTAAGTCTGGAGATCACAAGATGATCAGAGGTCACGCGATCAACTTGCTTCATGTCTTCGACGTGCCTCAGAAATTCAAGGTCATGAGTCTCATTGTGGAAACCGTTAAGAGGACAGCTGCAGACCAGAAGAGGAGTTGTGGGTATGCCCCACAGATTCAGGAGCTCATCAACTCCAAGATGGGCACGGGCGTATATTTATTGGATAAGGAACACCTGCCCATCCGTCCAGATTTTGAAGATAACCAAGTGGTTATGACTGAGAATGAGCCCTCATCTGCCCATGCACAAGCTAAGAAGGAGAAGGCGAAGAAGGAGAAAGCTGCCAGGATGCCTACTCAAGAGGAGGCATCTGAATATTTTCTGAAAACCAAACAAGAGCAGCTTGGTTACCTGATTGCGTCCACCCTGCGGATTGAGCAAGGACTAGCCACCCTGACTCAGAACCAGACGAGCTTGGAGAGGATCATGGAACAGAGGTTCTATGACCTTGACATCAAGGTGACTGAGATACAGACTGCCGTGGAGCAGCTCCAGGATGACATGAACGAGAGGAGAGGTAGGACCACGACTGATGCTTTTGCCAGGGTGCCACGAGGTCCGAGGTCGTCTGCACTGCCAGTTGCTGACACCAGAGCTACAACGTCTGCACCAGCTACAGCCTCAGTTCCACCAGCTCCAGCATCCACTTCAGCCTCAACTCCTACCACATCTACTGAAGGCTTCGTCCTTGGCGTGCTCCGGACTCCACCACCACCTGAAGATCAAGCCTGAGCGTCGACTTAGCACTATGCATTTTCTAGGAACTTTTTGATAACTTGTTGCCAAAGGGGAAGAAAATGTATAGATCATAGGCTTCGAGAGAGAGTGTTGCTTTTTTCTCTCTTGTTTTATTTGGTGGTTTTTTGAACTTTGTTTGCTTGTGTGTGAGATACTACGTCCTTATGCCTGTGAGACATCGATGGTCAAGTGTTTGATCATAAGCTACACTTAATATTTGCTTAATGTTTGCTTAATGTTACCATTCTATCTATCTTATGTGATCACTCACTATTCTTGGTGATGAGTGCTTGTACTTCTTTCTTATCATTTTTGAGCGCTCCACCAAGATGTATGTGACATGGAAGAGTAACCCATGACTCTAACTCCTTGTGAATTTGCAGTCCAAAGCAAATTTTAAACATGCACAAATTTAGGGGGAGCTCTTACTTGTCACATACTTCTCAAAGCGACGATGTACTTCATGATTATTATAATTTGTCGAAGCTTTGATCTATATGTTGTCATCAATTACCAAAAAGGGAGAGATTGAAAGTGCAACTACCCCTAGGTGGTTTTGGTAATTCATAACAACATATAGCTCATTGAGCTAATGCTATTCCAAGATGATTATTTCAGGAAAGCTCAATGATTGGCATGGCATGGATGTGAAAGTGGAACCCTCAAAATGCTAAGGACAAAGAATTGGCTCTAGCTCAAAAGTTCAAGACTCTTCATTTTATATTTTAGTGATCCAAAATCACATTAAGTCTTTAGGAAAAGCCAATACTATCAAGGAGGGATGAGGTGTTGCTTAATGAGCCTCTTGCTTTATGTGCTTGGTGATATGCTCCAAAATCCTCAACCACTTTTCCATAGCCACAAATGACCTAAACCCTAAGCCAAACTCGGTCATACCGATTCTGCCAATCCGGCGCCACCGAGTTTCACTTGTCATTTGCCACTGCCAAACCCTAGCAATTCGGTCCTACCGATAAGGATCTCGGTCTCACCGAGATGGGGTTGCAAACTCTCTGTTTCCCTTTCGTAACTTTTCGGTCTCACCGAAAGAGCGAATCGGTCCCACCGAGTTTGCAATGTAAACTCTCTGTTTCCTTCTTGTAACTTTTCGGTCTCACCGAAAGAGCAAGTCGGTCCCACCGAGTTTACCTGACCAACTCTCTGGTTAGCTAATTGCCAAACTCGGTCTCACCGAGTTTGTGCAATCGGTCTCACCAAGATTACGTTATGCCCAAACCCTAACCGAATCGGTCCTACCGAGTTGCATGTCAGTCCCATCGAAATTCCTAACGGTCACTAGGTTTACTATTTCGGTCAGACCGAGTTTTCTGATTCGGTCCCACCGAGATTGGTAGATTGTGTGTAACGGTTGGATTTTGTGTGGAGGCTATAAATACCCCTCCACCTCCTCTTCATTCGTGGAGAGAGCCATCAGAACACATACATCATTCCAACTCATATGTTCTGAGAGAGAACCACCTACTCGTGTGTTGAGACCAAGACATTCCATTCCTACCATATGAATCTTGATCTCTAGCCTTCCCCAAGTTGCTTTCCACTCAAATCTTCTTTCCATCAGATCCAAATCCTATGAGAGAGAGTTGAGTGTTGGGGAGACTATCATTTGAAGCACAAGAGCAAGGAGTTCATTACCTACACACCATTTGTTACTTCTTGGAGAGTGGTGTCTCCTAGATTGGCTAGGTGTCACTTGGGAGCCTCCGACAAGATTGTGGAGTTGAACCAAGGAGTTTGTAAGGGCAAGGAGATCGCCTACTTCGTGAAGATCTATCGCTAGTGAGGCAAGTCCTTCGTGGGCGATGGCCATGGTGGGATAGACAAGGTTGCTTCTTCGTGGACCCTTCGTGGGTGGAGCCCTCCGTGGACTCGCGCAACCGTTACCCTTCGTGGGTTGAAGTCTCCATCAATGTGGATGTAGGATAGCACCACCTATCCGAACCACGGGAAAAACATCCGTGTCTCCAATTGCGTTTGAATCCTCCAAACCCTTCCCTTTACATTCTTGCAAGTTGCATGCTTTACTTTCCGCTGCCAATAAACTCTTTGCATGCTTGCTTGAATTGTGTGATGATTGCTTGACTTGTCCTAAGATAGCTAAAATCTGCCAAGAACTAAAATTGGGAAAAGGCTAAGTTTTTATTTGGTCAAGTAGTCTAATCACCCCCCCCCCCTCTATACATACTTTCGATCCTACAGATGAACCACGATGTCGAGGATTTGATCAATCCCGTATACAATTCCCTTTGTCTATCGGTACGATACTTGCCCAAGATTCGATCGTCGGTATCCCGATACCTTGTTCAATCTCGTTACCGGCAAGTCTCTTTACTCGTTCCGTAACACATCATCCCGTGATCAACTCCTTGGTCACATTGTGCACATTATGATGATGTCCTACCGAGTGGGCCCAGAGATACCTCTCCGTTTACATGGAGTGACAAATCCCAGTCTCGATTCGTGCCAACCCAACAGACACTTTCGGAGATACCCGTAGTGTACCTTTATAGCCACCCAGTTACGTTGTGACATTTGGCACACCCAAAGTATTCCTACGGTATCCGGGAGTTGCACAATCTCATGGTCTAAGGAAATGATACTTGACATTAGAAAAGCTTTAGCATACGAACTACACGATCTAGTGCTATGCTTAGGATTGGGTCTTGTCCATCACATCATTCTCCTAATGATGTGATCTCGTTATCAACGACATCCAATATCTATGGTCAGGAAACCGTAACCATCTATTGATCAATGAGCTAGTCAACTAGAGGCTTACTAGGGACATGGTGTTGTCTATGTATCCACACATGTATCTGAGTTTCCTATCAATACAATTATAGCATGGATAATAAACGATTATCATGAAAAAGGAAATATAATAATAACTCATTTGTTATTGCCTCTAGAGCATATTTCCAACAGTCTCCCACTTGCACTAGAGTCAATAATCTAGTTCACATCGCCATGTGATTAACACTCATAGGTCACATCGCCATGTGACCAACATCCAAAGAGTTTACTAGAGTCAATAATCTAGTTCACATCACTATGTGATTAACACTCAATGAGTTCTGGGTTTGATCATGTTGCTTGTGAGAGAGGTTTTACTCAACGGGTCTGCAACATTCAGATCCGTATGTACTTCGCAAATCTCTATGTCATCTTGTAGATCCAACTACTACGCTACATTTGGAGCCATTTCAAATAGCTGTTCTACTTGGAGCTATTCCAAATCGTTGCTCCATTATACGTATCCGGTATCTCTACTCAGAGCTATCCGAATAGGTGTTAAGCTTGCATCGACGTAACTCTTTGTGTCGAACTCTTTATCACCTCCATAACCGAGAAACATATCCTTATTCCTCTAAGGATAATTTTGACCGCTATCTGGTGATCTACTCCTAGATCACCTTCGTACCCTCTAGCCAGACATGTGGCAAGGCACACATCAGGTGCGGTACATAGCATAGCATACTATGGAGCCTATGTCTAAGCATAGGGGACGACCTTCGTCCTTTCTCTCTGTTCTGCCATGGTCGAGCTTTAAGTCTTAACTTCGTACCTTACAACTCAGGCAAGAACTCCTTCTTTGACTGGTCCATCTTGAACACCTTCAAGATCATGTCAAGGTATGTGCTCATTTGAAAGTACCATTAAGCGTTTTGATCTATCCTTATAGATCTTGATGCTCAATGCTCAAGTAGCTTAATCCAGGTTTTCCATTGAAAAACACTTTTCGAATAACCCTATATGCTTTCCAGAAATTCTACGTCATTTCTGATCAACAATATGTCAACAAAATATATTCATCAGAAATTCTATAGTGCTCCCACTCACTTCTTTGGAAATACAAGTTTCTCATAAACTTTGTATACACCCAAAATCTTTGATCATCTCATCAAAGCATACATTCCAAGTCCGAGATGCTTACTCTAGTCCTTAGAAGGATTGCTGGAGCTTTGCATACTTATTAGCATCTTTCAGGATTGACAAAACCTTCCGGTTGTATCACATACAACCTTTCCTCAAGAAAATCGTCGAGGAAACAATGTTTTGACATCCTATCTGCAAGATTTCATAAATAATGTAGTAATCGCTAATATAATTCCAACAGACTCTTAGCATCGCTACGAGTGAGAAAGTCTCATCGCAGTCAACTCCTTGAACTTGTCGGGAAACATCTTAACGACAAGTCGAGCTTTCTTAATGGTGACATTTACCATCATTGTCCGTCTTCCTTTTAAAATCCATCTATACTCAATAGCCTTACGACCATCGAGCCGTTCTGCCAAAGTCTACACTTTGTTTTCATACATGGATCCTCTCTCGGATTTTATGGCCTCAAGCCATTTATCGAAATCCGGGCCCACCATCTCTTCTCCATGGCTCGTAGGTTCATTGTTTTCTAGCAACATGACTTCCAAGACAGGATTACGTACCACTCTGAAGTAGTAGCATCCTTGTCATCCTACTAGGTTTGGGAGTGACTTGATCCGAAGTCTCATGATCAATATCATAAGCTTCCACTTCAATTGGTGTAGGTGCCACAGGAACAACTCTTTGTGCCCTGCTATACACTAGTTGAAGTGACGGTTCAATAACCTCATCAAGTCTCCACCATCCTCCCACTCAATTCCTTCGAGAGAAACTTTTCCTCGAGAAAGGACCCGATTCTAGAAACAATCCCTTATTGCTTTCGAATCTGAGATAGGAGGTATACCCAACTGTTTTTGGGTGTCCTATGAAGATGCATTTATCCGCTTTGGGTTCGAGCTTATCAGCCTGAAACTTTTTCCACATAAGCGTCGCAGCCCCAAACTTTTAAAGAAATGACAGCTTAGGTTTCTCTAAACCATAGTTCATACGGTGTCATCTCATCAGAATTACGTGGTGCCCTATTTAAAGTGAATGTGGTTGTCTCTAATGCCTAACCCATAAACTATTGTGGTAATTCGATAAGAGACATCATGGTATGCATCATATCCAATAGGGTGCAGTTATGATGTTCGGACACACCATCACACTATGGTGTTCCAGGCTGTATTAGTTGTGAAACAATTTCCACAATGTCTTAATTCTGTGCCAAACTCGTAATTTAGATATTCATCTCTATGATCATATCATATATATTTTATCCTCTTGTCACGACGATCTTTCAACTTCACCCTGAAATTACTTGAACCTTTCAATAATTTAGACTCGTGATTCATCAAGTAAATATACTCAACATCTACTCAAATCATCTGTGAAGTAAGAACATAACGATATCCACTACACGCCTCAGCACTCATTGGACTGCACACATCAAAATGTATTACTTCCAGCAAGTTGCTTTCTGGTTCCATTTTACTAAAACCGAGGCTTTCAGTCATCTTGCCCATGTGGTATGATTTGCATGTCTCAAGTGATTCAAAATCAAGTGAATCCAAACGGTCCATTTGCATGGAGTTTCTTCATGCATATACACCAATAGACATGGTTCGCATGTCTCAAACTTTTCAAAAATGAGTGAGTCCAAAGATCCATCAACATGGAGCCTCTTCATGCGTTTTATACCGATATGACTTAAGTGGCAGTGCCACAAGTAGGTGGTACTATCATTACTATCTTATATCTTTTGGCATGAACATGTGTATCACTATGATCGAGATTCAATGAACCATTCATTTTAGGTGCAAGACCATTGAAGGCATCATTCAAATAAACAGAGTAACCGTTATTCTCCTTAAATGAATAACCGTATTGCGATAGTCATAATCCAATCATGTCTATGCTCAACGCAAACACCAAATAACAATTATTTAGGTTTAACACCAATCTCGATGGTAGAGGGAGCGTGCGATGCTTGATCATATCAACATTGGAAACACTTCCAACACATATCGTCAGCTCACCTTTAGCTAGTCTCCGTTTATTCCGTAGCTTTTATTTCGAGTTACTAACACTTAGCAACCGAACCGGTATCTAATACCCTGGTGCTACTTGGAGTACTAGTAAAGTACACATCAACACAATGTATATCCAATATACTTCTATCGACCTTGCCAGCCATCTAATCTACCAAGTATCTAGGGTAATTCTGCTCCAGTGGCTGTTCCCCTTATTACAGAAGCACTTAGTCTCGGGTTTGGGTTCAACCTTGGGTTTCTTCACTAGAGCAGCAGCTGAATTGCCATTTCATGAAGTATCCCTTCGTACCCTTGCCCTTCTTGAAACTAGTGGTTTCACTAACCATCAACAATTGATGCTCCTTCTTGATTTCTACTTTCGCGGTGTCAAACATTGTGAATATTTCAAGGATCATCATATCTATTCCTGATATGTTATAGTTCATCACGAAGCTCTAGCAGCTTGGTGGTAATGACTTCGGAGAAACATCACTATCTCATCTGGAAGATCAACTCCCACTCGATTCAAATGATTGTTGTACTCAGACAATCTGAGCACAAGCTCAACAATTGAGTTTTTCTCCTCAGTTTGCAGGCTAAGAAAATCATCGGAGGTCTCATACCTCTTGACGTGGGCACGAGCCTGAAATCCCAATTTCAGCCCTCGAAAAATCTCATATGTTTCGCGAAGTTTCAAAACGTCTTCGGTGCCTCAACTCTAAACCGTTTAACTGAACTATCACGTAGTTATCAAAATGTGTATGTCAGATGTTCGCAACATCCACAGACAACGTTCGAGGTTCAGCACACTGAGCGGTGCATTAAGGACATAAGCCTTCTATGAAGCAATGAGGACAATCCTCAGTTTACGGACCTAGTCCGCATAATTGCTACTATCAACTTTCAACTAAATTTTCTCTAGGAACATATCTAAACAGTAGAACTGAAGCGTGTGCTACGACATAATTTGCGAAGACCTTTCGACTATGTTCAGGATAATTAAGTTCATCTTATGAACTCCCACTCAGATAGACATCCCTCCAGTCATCTAAGTGATTACATGATCCGAGTCGACTAGGACGTGTCCGATCATCACGTGAGACGGACTAGTCAACATCGGTGAACATCTTCATGTTGATCGTATCTACCATACAACTCATGCTCGACCTTTCGGTCTCTTGTGTTCCGAGGCCATGTCTGTACATGCTAGGCTCGTCAAGTCAACCTAAGTGTTTCGCGTGTGTTCCGAGGCCATGTCTGTACATGCTAGGCTCGTCAACACCCGTTGAATCGAACGTAAGAATCTATCACACCCGATCATCACGTGGTGCTTCGAAACAACAAACTATCGCAACGGTGCACAGTTAGGGGGAACACTTTCTTGAAATTATTATGAGGGATCATCTTATTTACTACCGTCGTTCTAAGAAAAATAAGATGTATAAACATGATAAACATCACATGTAATCAAATAGTGACATGATATGGCCAATATCATATTGCTCCTTTTGATCTCCATCTTCGGGGCTCCATGATCATCATCGTCACCGGCATGACACCATGATCTCCATCATCATGATCTCCATCATCGTGTCTTCATGAAGTTGTCTCGCCAACTATTACTTCTACTACTACAGCTAACGGTTAGCAATAAAGTAAAGTAATTACATGACGTTTATGTTGACACGCAGGTCATAAATAAATCAAGACAACTCCTATGGCTCCTGCCAGTTGTCATACTCATCGACATGCAAGTCGTGATTCCTATTACAAGAACATGATCATCTCATACATCACATATATCATTCATCACATCCTTTGGCCATATCACATCACATGGCATACCCTGCAAAAACAAGTTAGACGTCCTCTAATTGTTGTTTGCATGTTTTACGTGGCTGCTATGGGTTTCTAGCAAGAACGTTTCTTACCTACGCAAAGACCACAACGTGATATGCCAATTGCTATTTACCCTTCATAAGGACCCTATTCATCGAATCCGATCCGACTAAAGTGGGAGAGACAGGCACCCGCTAGCCACCTTATGCAACTAGTGCATGTCAGTCGGTGGAACCAGTCTCACGTAAGAGTACGTGTAAGGTCGGTCCGGGCCGCTTCATCCCACGATGCCGCCGAATCAAGATTGGACTAGTAACGGTAAGCATATTGAACAAAATCAACGCCCACAACTACTTTGTGTTCTACTCGTGCATAGAAACTACGCATAGACCTAGTCATGATGCCACTGTTGGGGAACGTAGCAATAATTCAAAATTTTCCTACGTGTCACCAAGATCAATCTATGGAGTCATCTAGCAATGAGGGAGGAGTGGATCTACATACCCTTGTAGATCGCGCGCGGAAGCGTTCAAGAGAACGGGGTTGATGGAGTCGTACTCGTCATGATCCAAATTACCGATGATCCTAGCGCCGAATGGACGGCACCTCCGCGTTCAACACACGTACGGAGCAGCAACGTCTCCTCCTTCTTGATCCAGCAAGGGGGGAGGAGAGGTTGATGGAGATCCAGCAGCATGACGGTGTGGTGGTGGAAGTAGCGGGATTCTAACAGGGCTTCGCCAAGCGCTGCGGGAGGAGAGAGATGTGTCACGGGAGGGAGAGGGAGGCGCCAGGGCTTGGATGCGGCTTCCCTCCCTTCCCCCCACTATATATAGGGCCAAGGGAGAGGGGGGCGCAGCCTTGGCCCTTCCTCCAAGGAAGGGTGCGGCTAGGGAGGAGTCCCTCCTCCCCAAAGCACCTAGGAGGTGCCTTCCCCCTTTAGGACTCTTCCTTTCCTTATCTCTTGGCGCATGGGCCTCTTGGGGCTGGTGCCCTTGGCCCATATAGGCAAAGGCGCACACCCCTACAGCCCATGTGGCCCCCCGGGGCAGGTGGCCCCACCCGGTGGACCCCCGGGACCCTTCCGGTGGTCCCGGTACAATATCGGTGACCCCGAAACTTGTCCCGATGGCCGAAATAGCACTTCCTATATATAATTCTTTACCTCCGGACCATTCCGGAACTCCTCGTGACGTCCGGGATCTCATCCGGGACTCCGAACAGCATTCGGGTTACCGCATACTAATATCTCTATAACCCTAGCGTCACCGAACCTTAAGTGTGTAGACCCTACGGGTTCGGGAACCATGCAGACATGACCGAGACGTTCTCCGGTCAATAACCAACAGCGGGATCTGGATACCCATGTTGGTTCCCACATGTTCCATGATGATCTCATCGGATGAACCACGATGTCGAGGATTCGATCAATCCCGTATACAGTTCCCTTTGTCTATCGGTACGATACTTGCCCGAGATTCGATCGTCGGTATCCCGATACCTTGTTCAATCTCGTTACCGGCAAGTCTCTTTACTTGTTCCGTAACATATCATCCCGTGATCAACTCCTTGGTCACATTGTGCACATTATGATGATGTCCTACCGAGTGGGCCTAGAGATACCTCTCCGTTTACATGGAGTGACAAATCCCAGTCTCGATTCGTGCCAACCCAACAGACACTTTCGGAGATACCCGTAGTGTACCTTTATAGCCACCCAGTTACATTGTGACATTTGGCACACCCAAAGTATTCCTACGGTATCCGGGAGTTGCACAATCTCATGGTCTAAGGAAATGATACTTGACATTAGAAAAGCTTTAGCATACGAACTACACGATCTAGTGCTATGCTTAGGATTGGGTCTTGTCCATCACATCATTCTCCTAATGATGTGATCTCGTTATCAACGACATCCAATGTCTATGGTCAGGAAACCGTAACCATCTATTGATCAACGAGCTAGTCAACTAGAGGCTTACTAGGGACATGGTGTTGTCTATGTATCCACACATGTATCTGAGTTTCCTATCAATACAATTATAGCATGGATAATAAACGATTATCATGAACAAGGAAATATAATAATAACTAATTTGTTATTGCCTCTAGAGCATATTTCCAACAGAGGCCTGGTTCAATCTTTTCCTTCCGGAGCATGCATATGCATAGCATAGCGCATCCCGCATATCATGCCATGTTTTGCATCATGTTGCTTGCGCATTGCACCCTGGTTAATTGTGATTTCCTTTGCTTGTGTTCTTGCTTTGGGTAGAGCAGGGAGACGAGTTCGTGATCGAGGAACCCGTTGAGTACGCTTACGAGGATCAAGCTTACGTCAACTTGGAGAACTTTGCAGGCAAGATGACCATACCCTCGAAATCACATCTATCTTTGCTTGCTAGTTGCTCGCTCTATTGCTATGCCGCGATACCTACCACTTGCTATATAATGCCTCCCGTATTGCCATGTCAAACCTCTAACCCACCTTGTCCTAGCAAACCGTTGTTTGGCTATGTTACCGCTTTGCTCAGCCCCTCTTATAGCGTTGCTAGTTGCAGGTGAAGATGGAGTTTGTTCCTTGTGGGAACATGATTATTGTTGGGATATCATTACTATTATATCTTGTTTCCTTTAATGTGTCTATATACTTGGTAAAGGGTGGAAGGCTCGGCCTTATGCCTGGTGTTTTGTTCCACTCTTGCCGCCCTAGTTTCCGTCATATCGGTGTTATGTTCCTTGATTTTGCGTTCCTTACGCGGTTGGGTTATAATGGGAACCCCTTGACAGTTCGCCTTGAATAAAACTCCTCCAGCAAGGCCCCAACCTTGGTTTTACCATTTTCCACCTAAGCCTTTTTCCCTTGGGTTTGGCGGACTCAAGGGTCATCTTTATTTTAAACCCCTGGGCCAGTGCTCCTCTGAGTGTTGGTCCAACTTGTCAGCCGCCGGTGGCCACCAGGGGAAACTCTGGGTTGGCCTACCGGAAGTTTGGACAATCTGGTGTGCCGTGAGAACGAGATATGTGCAGGTCCTATTGGGATTTGTCGGCACATCCGGGTGGCTTTGCTGGTCTTGTTTTACCATTGTCGAGATGTCTTGTAACCAGGATTCCGAGTCTGATCGGGTCGTCCAGGGAGAAGGAATATCCTTCGTTGACCATGAGAGCTTATGATGGGCTAAGTTGGGACACCCCTGCAAGGTTTTGAACTTTCGAAAGCCGTGCCTGTGGTTATGGGCAGATGGGAATTTGTTAATTTCCGGTTGTAGAGAACTTGAAACTTAACTTATTTAAAATGAATCAATAGCGTGTGTAGCCGTGATGGTCTCTTTTCGGCGTAGTTCGGGAAGAGAACACGGTCTCGTGTTATGTTTGAACATAAGTAGTTCCAGGATCACTTCTTGATAATGATAGCTTATCGACCATGCTTTGCTTCTCTTCTCGCTCTCATTTGCGTAAGATAGCCACCATATATGCTAGTGCTTGCTGCAGATCCACCTCACTACCTTTTCCTACCCATAAGCTTAAATAGTCTTGATCGCGAGGGTGTGAGATTGCTGAGTCCCCGTGACTCAAGATTACTTCCAAAACCAGATGCAGGTGCCGATGATGCCAATGTAGGGGACGCGACCGAACTCAAGTGGGAGTTCGACGAGGATTCAAGACGTTATTATGTTTCCTTTCCGGACGATCAGTAGTGGAGCCCAGTTGGGGCGATCGGGGATCTTTTGCATTAGGGGTTGTCTTTCTTTATTTGGTTCTGTAGTCAAACCTTGATTGTATCTGGATGATGTAATGCTATATTTATGTTTTGTGTGAAGTGGCGATTGTGAGCCAATTCTTTATCTCTATCTTATTCAATACATGGGATGTGTAAAGATTACCCCTCTTGCGACATGCCTACTATGTGGTTATGCCTCTAAGTCTTGCTCCAACACGTGGGAGATATAGCCGCATCGTGGGTGTTACAGTTGTTTTCAGCAGAACTACCGTGGTGTCGTTTTTTGTGCAGAAACAAAAGTTCTCGAAATAGGCTGAAAATTTATGGTGGTTGTTTATGGACCAAAAAAGACCCTCAAAGCACAAGAGCTGGGCCAGGAAGTGGATGAGGAGTCCACAGGCCCTCTAGGCGCGCCCTACCACTGGGAGGGGGCTCCGGGCTTGTGGTCACCTCCGGCACCCCCTTGACATGAGACCGACGCCAAACATTCTTATAAATACCCAAACCTCCAAAAGGAACCCTATATCGGAAGTTCCACCGACGCAAGCCTCTATATCCATTAAAAACCATCCGGGAGCCCGTTTCGGCACCCTGCCGGAGGGGGAAACCATCACCGGAGGCCATCTTCATCATCCCGGTGGTCACTATGATGAGGAGGGAGTAGTTCACCCTCGGGACTGAGGGTATGTACCAGTGATACTCTCCGTCGTATCTATAATTTTTGATTGTTCCATGCCAATATTATACAACTTTCATATACTTTTGGCAACTTTTTATACTATTTTTGGGACTAACATATTGATCCAGTGCCCAGTGCCAGTTCCTGTTCGTTGCATGTTTTTTGTTTCGCAGTAAATCGATATCATACGGAGTCCGAACGGGATAAAAACTGACAGAGAATTTTTTTGGAATATACGTGATTTTTGGGAAGAAAAATCCACGCGAGACGATGCCCGAGGGGGCCACGAGGCAGGGGGCGCAACCCAGGGGGGCAGGCGCGCCCTTGACCCTCGTGGCCACCTCGTAAGGCAGTTGATACCCTTCTTTGGCCACAAGAAAGCTAATATCCGGATAGAGATCGTGTTAAAATTTCAGCCCAATCGAAGCTACGAATCTCCGGGAATATAAGAAACGGTGAAAGGGCAGAATCAGAAAACGCAGAAACGGAGAGAGACTAAGAAACAGATCCAATCTTGGAGGGGCTCTCGCCCCTCCCATGCCATGGAGACGAAGGACCAGAGGGGAAACCCTTCTCCAATCTAGGGAGGAGGTCAAGGAAGAATGAGGAGGAGGGAGGCTCTCTCCCCTTCGCTTCTGGTGGCACCAGAGTGCCACCGGGGGCCATCATCATCACCGCAATCTTCACCAACAACTTCACCACCATCATCACCAACTCTTCCCCCGCCCATCTATGCAGTGGTTACCTCTCTTTTACCCGCTGTAATCTCTACTTAAACATGGTGCTCAACGCTATATATTATTTCCCAATGATGTATGACTATCCTATGATGTTTGAGTAGATCCGTTTTGTCCTATGGGCTATTTGATGATCAAGATTGGTTTGAGTTGCATGTTTTATTATTGGTGCTATCCTATGGTGCTCTCCATGTCGTGCAAGCATGAGGGATCCCCGCTGTAGGTTGTTGCAATATGTTCATGATTCGCTTATAGTGGGTTGCGTGAGTGACTGAAACACAAACTCGAGTAAGGGGGTTGTTGCGTATGGGATAAAGAGGACTTGATGCTTTAATGCTATGGTTGGGTTTTACCTTAATGATCTTTAGTAGTTGCGGATGCTTGCTAGAGTTCCAATCATAAGTGCATATGATCCAAGTAGAGAAAGTATGTTAGCTTATGCCTCTCCCTCAAATAAAACTGCAATAAAGATTACCGGTCTAGTTATCGATTGCCTAGGGACAAATAACTTTCTCGTAACAACAAGCTCTCTACTAAACCTAACTTAGTTGTGTCTTTATCTAAATAGCCCCTAATTTTTATTTACGTAATATTTATTATCTTGCAAATCTATCAACCAACACCTACAAAATACTTCTAGTTTCATACTTGTTCTAGGTAAAGCGAACGTCAAGCGTGCGTAGAGTTGTATCGGTGGTCGATAGAACTTGAGGGAATATTTGTTCTGCCTTTAGCTCCTCGTTGGGTTCGACAATCTTACTTATCGAAAATTGTTGCGATCCCCTATACTTGTGGGTTATCAAGACCTTTTTCTGGTGCCATTGCCGGGGAGCCATAGCGTGGGGTGAATATTCTCGTGTGTGCTTGTTTGCTTTATCACTAAGTAATTTTTATTTGCTGTTCTTAGTTGTTTTCTATCTTTAGTTATGGGTAGGAAACGCAAAATACCAAAAAAATTAGTTGTACCTACCGAACCAATGGTTGAAGAACCACTCAAAATCTATCACACTCCTGAAGCTTATTACTTGGATCATCATCGATCCCTATGTGCTCGTGCTGAAACCCCAACTATCTTAGTTGAGGGAAAATCTTTAGATGAGGATGCTTGTTATGTGCGAGACAACATATCTGAAAAAGGGAAACGTTTACTGGATCAAATTCATCATTTGCAATGCTATGCTGGGAATTTATGCGAAATATATGATTACACTTGTTGTTCTGAAGACCCTAAGAAACACCTTCCCTACCAATGTTTGTTTAGTGATAATGGAATCATATCTTCTTATGCAAAGGGTGTTTATAATTACTATGATGTTCAACAAATTGAAGAATTTGTTGCTTCTAAGGGTGCTTATGAAATTGCTTCTTTGATTGAAAAGTATGATGCTACTCTTTACAAGTCTGAAAATATTGCCATACTTGAATATTGTTACGAGAATTATGCTTCTAATGCCTATGTTGAACCATATATCAAGGTCTCCTCCGATGTCCAAAAAGAGATTAATATTTTGCAGGAGTCTATGGAAGAAGAAATTGATGAAACTGTGAGCTCACTGGATGAAAAAAATGATGAGGAGAGCGAAGAACAAAAGGAGGAAGAGCGGATTAGCTACCCGTGCCCACCTTCTAATGAGAGTAACTCTTCAACTCATACATTGTTTAATTTCCCTTCGTGCTTACCGAAGGATGATTGTCATGATCCCGTTGATTCTCTTGAAATATCCCTTTTTTGATGATGCTTTCTATGCTTATGACCAAGATGCCAATATGAATTATTCTTATGGAGATGAATTTGCTATAGTTCCTTATGTTAAACCTGAAATTATTGCTATTGACCCACGCAAGATAGTCCTATTATCTTTTTGAATTCTCCCGACTACACTATATCAGAGAAGTTTGCACTTATCAAGGATTATATTAATGGGTTGCGTTTTACTATTACACATGATAATTTTGATGAATATAATATGCATGTGCTTGCTGCTCCTACTTGCAATTATTATGAGAGAAGAACTATATCTCCACCTCTCTATGTTTCCAATAAGATAAAATTGCAAGAAACTGTTTATACTATGCATTGGCCTTTACTTTGTGTGCATGAATTGTTGTTTTATGACATGTCGATGCATAGGAAGGGAGTTAGACTTCGTTGTTGCATGATATATGTTACTTTTTGCTCACTACTAAATTATAAATCATTGTTAATTAAAATTGGCTTTGATATACCGTGGGATCAGGATGGATTCATTACTTGAGCACTATATGCCTAGCTTAATGGATTTAAAGAAAGCGCTGCCAGGGAGACAACCCAGAAGTTTTAGAGAGTCATTTATTTCTGTTGAGTGCTTTCATATAGTTTAAAAACAACAAAAATAAAGAGGGGGAACCCAAAACTTTTTCAAAAAGGGAAGTGAAAGTGAGAAAGACAAGCATTATTGAAGTGGGAGAGCTCCTCGAACTTTGTTCATGCTCATGGCAAATTTGTGAATCTTGATTACAGAAAATTTTCAACAAAAATAATTATCCCCTTGTACAATTCCATTGTATTATAAAAATAATGTTCCAAGGTTTGCCTTTAGGATGTTTACATTTGCTTGATGGTCTGTACGGTGCAGGACAGAAACTTTGGTTGTAGTGCGCGATTTTACATTTTTAGCTGGAACATCAAATGGTTCTGATTCTTTTTGCACTGTCTTTCTATAAAAAAAAATTTCCTAATTTTTTCATAATTGTTCAAGTATTAGAAGTATGGTGAATGTTTAGATTGTTACAGACTATTCTGTTTTAGACAGATTCTGTTTTGGATGCATAGTTTGCTTGTTTTGATAAAACTAACGATTTATATCAGTGTATTAAGCCATGGAAAAGTTATATTACAGTAGAGACAATGTAAAAACAAAATATGAATTGGTTTGCAAAAGTACTTAGAGTAGTGATTTGCTTTATTATACTAACAGATCTTACCGAGTTTTCTGTTGAAGTTTCGTGTGGATGAAGTGTTCGATGATCGAGAAAGTCTCGATGTGAGAAGAAGGAAGAGAGGCAAGAGCTCAAGCTTGGGTATGCCAGAGGCACCCTAAGTAAATATTCAAGGAGACTCAAGCATCTAAGCTTGGGGATTCCCCGGAAGGCATCCCCTCTTTCTTCAACAAATATCGGTATGTTTCCGGATTCGTTTCGTTCATGCGATATGTGCAAATCTTGGAGCGTCTTTTGCATCTAGTTTTCACTTTTATTTTATGCAACATGCTGGTATGAGATATTCCTTGGTTGATTTATAGAATGCTCTTTGCACTTCACTTATATCTTTTGAGTATGGCTTTATAGAATGCTTCATGTGCTTTACTTATATCATTTGAAGTTTGGATTGCATGTTTCTCTTTACATAGAAAACCGCCATTTGTAGAATGCTCTTTTGCTTCACTTATATTTGTTAGAGCGTGGGCATATCTTTTGTAGAAAGATTTAAACTCTCTTGCTTCACTTATACCTATTTAGAGAGATGACAGGAACTGGTCATTCACATGGTTAGTCATAAAATCCTACATAAAACTTGTAGATCACTGAATATGATATGTTTGATTCCTTGCAATAGTTTTGCGATATAAAGATGGTGATATTAGAGTCATGCAAGTGGGTAGTTGTGGATTAGTAGAAATACTTGTGTTGGGGTTTGTGATTCCCGTAGCATGCACGTATGGTGAACCGTTATGTAACGAAGTCGGAGCATGATTTACTTATTGAATGTCTTCCTTATGAGTGGCCGTCGGGGACGAGCGATGGTCTTTTCCTACCAATCTATCCCCCTAGGAGCATGCGTGTAGTACTTTGTTTCGATGACTAATAGATTTTTGCAATAAGTATGTGAGTTCTTTATGACTAATGTGGAGTCCATGGATTATACGCACTCTCACCCTTCCACCATTGCTAGCCTCTCTAGTATCACGAAACTTTCGCCGATACCATAAATCCACCATATACCTTCTTCAAAACAGCCACCATACCTACCTATCATGGCATTTCCATAGCCATTCCGAGATATATTTCCATGCAACTTCCATCATCATCATATACATGACTTGAGCATTCATTGTCATATTGCTTTACATGATGTTTTCATGGCTTGTCCGTTTTTTGATGTCATTGATACGCTAGATCGTTGCACATCCCGGTACACCGCCGGAGGCATTCATATAGAGTCATATCTTTGTTCTAGTATCGAGTTGTAATACTGAGTTATAAGTAGATAAAAGTGTGATGATCATCATTATTAGAGCATTGACCCAGTGAGGAAAGGATGATGGAGACTATGATTCCCCCACAAGTTGGGATGAGACTCCGGACGAACAAACTATAAAAAGTAAAAAAAAATAAAGGCCAAAAAAATAGAAGGCCCAAAAAAATAAAATAATAATAATAATAATAATGAGAGAAAAAGAGAGAAGGAGCAATGTTACTATCCTTTTACCACACTTGTGCTTCAAAGTAGCACCATGTTCTTCATATAGAGAGTCTCTTGAGTTATCACTTTCATATACTAGTGGGAATTTTCATTATAGAACTTGGCTTGTATATTCCGATGATGGGCTTCCACAAACGCCAGAGGTCTTCATGAGCAAGCAAGTTGGATGCACACCCACATAGTTTCAGTTTGAGCTTTCATACACTTGTAGCTCTAGTGCATCCGTTGCATGGCAATCCCTACTCACTCACATTGATATCTATTGGTGGGCATCTCCATAGCCCGTTGATACGCCTAGTTGATGTGAGACTATCTTCTCCTTTTGTCTCCTCCACAACCACCATTCTATTCCACCTATAGTGCTATGTCCATGGCTCACGCTGATGTATTGCGTGAAAGTTGAAAAGGTTTGAGAATGTCAAAAGTATGA
Source organism: Triticum urartu (assembly GCF_056163025.1). Lineage (NCBI taxonomy): Eukaryota > Viridiplantae > Streptophyta > Magnoliopsida > Poales > Poaceae > Triticum > Triticum urartu. The sequence goes on from NC_141875.1 coordinate 327,664,645, forward strand.
AACAATTGCTTGGCTTGTCATCGGGGTTGTGCATGATGTGAATATTTTGTGTGGTGAAGATGGAGCATAGCCAGACTATATGATTTTGTAGGGATAACTTTCTTTGGCCATGTTGTGTTAGAAGAAGAAGTCAATAAAATGTTTGGCACTAAGCCTTTCAATGACGAGCATGATTACAATGTTATTAGTATGAATTCTTTGAATATCCATCATGCTAATGATATGCAAAGCCATAAGCTTGGGGATGCTATGTTTGATGAGGATGATATTTTTAGTCTCCTGAGTTTTGATGAGCAGATTTATTACGATGAAAGCATGCCTCTTATTTATGATGATTATCATGATGACATGTATGCTACAAAGAGTAATGATAACCATGAAACTTTTCATCGTGATTTTAACCAAGTATCTCATGATAGCTATTTTGTTGAATTTGCTCCTCCCGCTACTATGAATGAGAAGAACTTTGCTTATGTGGAGAGTAGTAAAATTTCTATGCTTGTGGATCATGAAAAGAATGCTTTATGTGATAGTTATATTATTGAATTCATTCATGATGCTACCGAAAATTATTATGAGAGAGGAAGATATGCTTTTACATATCTCAATAATATCAAGTTTCCTCTATATGTGTTGAAAATCTTGAACTTTTGCTTGTTTTACCTTCCTATACTAGTTGATTCTTCCTCCCATAAATCGTTTGCTCACAAAATCCCTATGCATAGAAAGTGTGTTAGGCTTAAATGTGCTTGCCATGTGATTCATGATGCTCTATTTGTGTTTCAATTATTTACTTCTTTGTGATCATCATTGAAATTATCATGCCTAGCTAAAAGGCATTAAAGAAAAGCGCTTGTTAGGAGACAACCCAAAATTTACCCCAACTATTTTTGTGTGTTCACATGATTAGGCTACTGTAGTAATCATGTTTTATAGCTTTTGTTTCAATAAAATGCCAAGTAAGACCTCTGGGATTGTCTATGGTGATAGTTGATTTGATCTTGCTGGAAAACATAAACTTCTCTGCTCATTGCCATAATTTTAGAAATTCACAGTGTGACTTGATCTGAATGTTTTACACAAGATTGATATACAAATTTCCTAGATTGTCCTAATTTTTTATAATTTTTGGAGTTACAGAAGTATACGAAGTTTCTAGATTACTACAGATTGTTCTGTTTTTGACAGATTATGTTTTCTATGTGTTATTTGCTTATTTTGATGGATCTATGAGTAGTATCGGAGGCTATAAACCATGGAGAAGTTGGAATACAGTAAATATAACACCAATATAAATTTGGAATGAGTTCACAACAATATCTAAGTGGTGATTTGCTTTATTATACTAATGGAGCTTACGAGTTTTCTTTTAAGTTTTGTGTTGTGAAGTTTTCATGTTTTGGGTAAAGTTTTGATGGACAATGGAATACGAAGTGGCAAGAGCCTAAGCATGGAGATGCCCAAGGCACCCCAAGGTAACATTCAAGGACAACCAAGAATCTAAGCTTGGGGATGCCCCGGATGGCATCCCCTCTTTCGTCTTCAATCCATCGGTAAATTTACCTGAGGCTACATTTTTATTCACCACATGATATGTGGTTTGCTTGGAGCGTCATTTTATTTTGTTGATATTTGCTTGCTGCTAGTCAGAATAATGTTTTTCATCTTTTAGTTCAATAAAAAGATAAGTATAGCCTTTACCATGCTTATTTTGCAAGTCTATATGTTGTTGTTTTGAAAGCAGAAAGTTTTTTATCATTGTCTGAATTCTTCTAGAAAGTTAGAACGTGATAAAATCCTGAATTTTTTACACAATGAGTAACAAAAAAATTTCTATAGTGTGGTACTTTATCAAAATTTTTGGATTTAGAGAAGTATAAATATTATTGCATTATTTACAGACTTTTCTGTTTAGACAGATTGTTGTTATGTTTGCATTGTTTGCATATGTTTTCTTGTTTAATGATTCTATTTGAGGATATGAGTGTTAAATATCCAGAGGCATTTAATATGCAATGTTAAATAATAATTTTAATGATTTGCTACAGTAGAGAATGATAAGGTTATTGCATTGATTTATACTAACTTATCTCACGAGTTCTTGTTGAGTTTTGTGTGGATGAAGTTTTTAAGATTTAGGGAAACCGTGATATAAAAGGAATTAAGAAGACACAAAAGCTCAAGCTTGGGGATGCCCAACGCATCCCTAATTAATCTTTCAAGAAGTCTCAAGCAGCTTGGCATCCCACCTTTCTTCTTCAACAATGATCTGTTAGTTTGGTTGAACCTAAGTTTTTGCATCTGCACATGATATGTGATATCCTTGGACTATCATTTTATTATCTTTTGTTTGCTATTTGAATAAAATGCATAAGATCTGAAATTTCTAAATGGGCGAGAGTCTTTAAATAGCTACATAATTATTCAACTACTCATTGCTCTTCACTCATACCTTTTGGAGTAGTTTGTCATTTACTCTCGTGCTTCACTTATATCTTTTTGAGAGTCTTATAAATAGTATGGCAGTTTGCTTAGGTTATGAATTTAGTCCTCATATGATGGGTATTCAAGAGGGATATAATAAAAACTTTCATGAAGAGCATTTAATATATGAGAAGTTTGATTCCTTGCAATTGTTTTGAGATATAAAGATGGTGATATTAGAGTTATGCTAGTGAGTAATTGTGGATTGGTAGAAATATTGTTTTAAAGTTTGTGATTCCCATAGCATGCACGTATGGTGAACTATTATGTGATGAAGTCGGAGCATGATTTATTTTTTGATTGTCATCCTTATGAGTGGCGGTCAGGGACGAGCGATGGTCTTTTCCTACCAATCTATCCCCTAGGAGCATGCGTGTAGTACTTTGTTTTGATGGCTAATAGATTTTTGGAATAAGTATGTGAGTTCTTTATGACTAATGTTGAGTTCGTGGATTATACGCACTCTCACCCTTCCAGCATTGCTAGCCTCTCTAGTACCGCACAACTTTCGCCGGTGCATTAAACCCACCATATACCCTTCCTCAAAACAGCCACCATACCTACCTATTATGGCATTTCCATAGCCATTCCGAGATATATTGCCATGCAACTTCCACCGTTCTGATTATTACGACACATACCATCATTGGCATATTGCTTTGCATGATCATGTAGTTGGCATAGTATTTGTAGCTTGGCCACTGTTCATATTTTTTATACATGTCACTCTTGATCATATCGAGTCATATTTTGTTCTAGTATCGAGTTGTAATTCTTGAGTTGTAAGTAAATAAAAGTGTGTTGATCATCATTATTAGAGCATTGTCCCATATGAGGAAAGGATGCGGAGGCTATTATTCCCTCACAAGCTGGGATGAGACTCTAGACATAAAAAATAAGAAGTAAGAAGAGCCCAAAGAGCCCAAACAAAAAATGCGAGAAAAAGAGAGAAGGGACAATTTTACTATCCTTTTTCCAGACTTGTGCTTCAAAGTAGCACCATGTTCTTCATGATAGAGAATCTCCTATTTTACCACTTTCATATACTAGTGGGAATTTTTCATTATAGAACTTGGCTTGTATATTCCAATGATGGGTTCCTCAAATTGCCCTAGGTATTCATGAGCAAGCAAGTTGGATGCACACCCACTTAGTTTTTATTTTGAGCTTTCATACACGTATAGCTCTAGTGCATCCGTTGCATGGAAATCCCTCCTCACTTGCATCGATATCAATTGATGGGCATCACCATAGCCCATTAATTTGCCTAGTTGATGTGAGACTTTCTCCTTCATTTTGTCTTCTCCACAACGACCATATTCTATTCCACCTATAGTGTTATATCCATGGCTCACGCCCATGTATTGCGTGAAAGTTGAAAAAGCTTGAGAACATTAGAAGTATGAAACAATTGCTTCGCTTGTCATCGGGGTTGTGCATGATGAAATATTTTGTGTGATGAAGATAGAGCATAGCCAGACTATATGATTTTGTAGGGATACCTTTCTTTGGCCATGATATTTTGAGAAGACATGATTGCTTTATTAGTATGCTTGAAGTATTGTTGTTTTTATGTCAATATTAAACTTTTGTTTTGAATCTTATGGATCTGAATATTCATGCCACCATGAAGAAGATTACATTGATAAATATGCTAGGTAGCATTCACACTTCATAAATTCTTTCTTTTATCATTTACCTACCCGAGGACGAGCAGGAATTAAGCTTGGGTATGCTGATATGTCTCCAACGTATCTATAATTTATGAAGTATTAATGCCATGTTTACCACAATTTTATATGGTTTTGGTATGATTTGATTAGAACTAACCGAGACTGACGTTGTTTTTAGCAGATTTACCATGGTGTCGTTTTTACCTGCATGTGGCCCAAACATATGTATGGAGGTGTTGATGTTTGAATACACAATGGAACAACTTTGATGTGGCACCGTGCTTTGGAACCAGAAATGTAACATCCCAATTTTCAATTCGGATGTTATACATAGGTCATCATGCATATCATATTTTATTTGCATTTTGGTTGTGATCCTAGAAATCTTAAGCAACTAAAGGACCCAAGGAGAGAGCTGGAGATTTTATTTATTTTTCATATTTGATTTTTCTCAAATTTGAAAAGAGGGTCATTTTGATTTTAATAATTTTTCTCTCCGAAATATTTCCAATATTAAAATAAATGAGAGATAAAATGACTTCTCCAAATTCAGAGGGGAATATTGGAGGAAAAATATTAAAATTAATTAAATATTTTTTTGGAATTCTATTGCTATTTTATTTGAATTAGAAAAAATATGCATTTTTCAAAACTGCATTTTTAGGCCAGAAAAATGTTCACATTGTTCTAAATATATTTTTTGATGGTGAAAATTGTTTTTGGCATTTTTAGGATTTTTTTTAAATATTTTATTAGGATTTTTTGTTTTCGGCGGAATTTATTTAAAAAAAGTTTCTCGCCCGACTGGGCCAAAGGCCCAGCCGCGCAGGCCGCACCGCTTGCCGCGCCGCCTTCCTCCCCGTGCCATGCCTCGTGCCACCGGCGGACTCCGCTAGGAGTCCGAACCGGACTCCGCCGCCGCCACCACCTTCCGCAAGCCACGCACCCCCTTCCCCGAGGCTTTATAAGCCGCCCCCCGACCCCTCTCGCCACCACCGCCGCCGCCGCCTACAGCAACAGCAGCAGCCGCTCCTCGCCGCCGCCAGCCGTGCCGTCGTTACCGCGCCGTCGCCTCCCCGCCGATCCCGCCGTCGGAGCCTCGCCGCTAGATCATGTCGCCCCGCCGCCGTTCTTTTTCGAGGAACCCGTAAAAAACCGCCGCTGCCCGGTTTTTTCGGATTTTTGTTCGGATCGGTTAGATCGTTTTTCTTTTTTGCTAATTAGCGGGCGTTCGCCCGAACGCTTTTGTTAGCAAACGCGTTCGTTCGTTTGTCTTTGATAACGAATGTTCGTTCGTTTGTCTTTTCTTTTTATTTTATTTTTCGGCCAGGGACCTATCCGCGATTATTTTCATCACAGATTAGCCCTTGATCTTCGAACGCCCGTAACTTTTTAACTGTTTGTCCAAATCCAGTGAAACCAACGCCAAAATCTTCGTCTCGAAGCCCTCTTTCCAGTTAGCCAACTTTAACATGATTTTTACAATTTAAAATTTGGTTTCAAGAAGATACGAATTCGAACTTCTTTTGATCGTAGTTTGAGTTTCGTAGCTCCGATTTGATTGATTCTATTTTCAAATCGAAGCTCTTCAGTGAACTTTCAAATTGGACTTTCTTATTTGAGTTTTACCCTTGCATCTAAACTTGAGTCCTTATGTATGCTATTGTTTATTTGCGATAGAGTTTCCGGAGTGCGAAGCGTGCTACTACGAGTCTCTAGGGTTTTCAGATCGTCAGCAAGGCAAGTAACACTTTGATCATACCCCTTTATTAGCCAGTTTTTATGCATTAGTTTCAATCCTCAAACACTGCATGGTTAGGACTTGTTTAACATGTCGGTATTGGGAAGTAGATGATGAGGTAGAACCTATTGCCCTTTTTATATCAAACCCTGGGAGTTACTTCTATGTAGAGCTTATTGCTATGCTATGCTCGTAGGCGTGGTTTGGATGAGTGTATCCATGACAGATGTGAGAGTTATAATTAATGGTTAAACGTAAGGTGGCTACTTTAATACACATCTGGGTGGATTGGTTGAGGCACCCTAGAGCACCCAGTGGTTGTCTGGGCACCTGGAGCAATCCAGAGCTATCCTGGGATATCCCGGAGTACCCGTGTGATCATCCAACGGTTTGCCACCCAGGCTCAAAGGGATCATAAGATTATTCATGCTGGAAACTTCCGTGTGCATCCACAAGCCATTATGGGCTCTGGCATAGTTGAGTAAGTTGTGGGAATCCTTTCCGTGATGGGCTAGTAGATGTAGGGGATTGTAGGTGTACCGGCCTATCTATCGGTTAAGGGGGGCTCTTCGGAAAGACTATGTCTCGGTCATCCGTTTCTCAAACGTCATGCAGTACGAGAAATACAACGGAGGAGATCGAGTCTTGTGGGGAAAAGTTCGCAAATCTCTGCAGAGTGTATAGACTAATCATGGTTAGCAGTGTCCCCGGTTATGGACATCTTGAGTATCTGGTTCTTGGATTATTGATTTGATTTCATCACTCTTAATTTAATTTGCTAGGATGTTAATATTGTTTAATTGGGATTGAGTTGGAGGAACCTTCTCAATGTTTATCAATCAACTTTGTAGTTAAATAAAATTTATTCCTTTGAAGTAGGGAAAAATTGGCTTTTCGCAAAAATATTAACCTTAGAGCCTCCACCAGCCATTTATGCATTTAGTGATAGCAGTTATTCTGTTTCGTTGCTCTATAGTGTTATTTTGCGAGCATATTCCATGTGCTGACCCGTTTTGAGCTGCAATGTATTATGTTGCAGACTTTTCAGACGAAGAGTAAGGTGCGCTAGGTCGTTGTCGTGCACTCAGCTATGTCGTTGGAGTTGATGGACTCGCTTTATCTTCCAAGCCTTCCGCAGTTATCTTATTTAGATGGCCTTATGCCATATTACTGTAATAAGTTCTCTTTTGAGACTATCGATGTAAGAAGTGTGTGATTGAAACTCTGTTATAAATCCTTCAAGTACTATGTGTGTCAGCATTACTGATCCAGGGACGGCACTTATGCATGGAGATTTGACCGTTTGATGTCGGATCGCTACAAGATGGTATCAGAGCCAGGTTGACTATAGGACGCAACCACTAAGATAAGCCATAGGTCACTCCTCTCTAATCATTTCTGACTCTTCTCCACTTTCCACTCTCTAGATGGCGGACCTAAGGAACAAGTTTTCTCAACCGGATGAAGACACCCCTTTTGGACGACACTTGAAGGAGGTCACTAGGTACCTGAACATCGGAATACCAAGCTTCACCGGGACCTACACTGCCACTCTACCGGAAGAAGAGCGCTGGACCATTCGAGTACATGTTCTAGGAAGAACATTCATACTAGTGACTGAGCCCATAGAGTTTTCCTTTGATGCACCAACCTGGAGTCTAGGAAAGAGCATGGCAGCTCACATCGCCATGGGTTGCATCGGCGAAGTTTACCGCAAGGATCTTAAGGACACCATCTACCAGATATGTGGGCGCCGAGATGAGCAATGGGAGATGATCATCACCAGGAGGGACAAGTCCATTGTAGCCTACATCCAGGAGTTAAACCAACACATTTGTTGACAGGAGAACCAAATGTGCGCCAGCATGATAGACCTGAAGAAGGTGATGACTGGGAACATGGAGCTTGAAGAGGAACTCAAGTCTACACGCGATGGATATGAGGAGGAAATCCCAGTGCTACTGGAGAAGAATGAAGATCTTAAGAAAAAGCTAGGACTATTCATGGGAGACCCCGCGCCAGCAGGAGATGATGACCATCCCGAGGACTACATCATCATCGACGACACCGACTCTGACCCCGACGGTGATTATGACTATATAGATGAAGCTGGAGTGGATATCATGGAATCTTCTTCCGATCAAAATTTCTAGATGACCACCATATTATCAGTACTATTCCCCCATGAATATAGTAGTAGTTCGAGCACTTTGTAACGGTAGTTAGATCGCTTGTATGCCCTTTGTTTGAATTGAGTGGTGTGATATGAATGTGTTTGTCTCATGTGCATATCGGTAGTGTTTTCTCCTTAGACCTCGTTCTATTCTAAACTCTTCCCTCTAAACCCATCAGATGCCTCTGAGATGTGACCCTGGATTTGTCTTCCCATCGAACCTCACCCAGTTGATTCAGCAGCAGAATGCCTTGATGCAGCTACTAGTCCAGAACCAAGGCAACAACAACAACAACTACTACTACTACTACAACCCACCGCCACCACCTCTAGTTGACAACTTAGCCCGCTTCTTGAGGTTGAATCCGCCGGTCTTTTCCAGTAGCACCGAGCCGATTGTTGCTGATGACTGGCTCCGCAGGATTGGAAGGGAGTTGACCACCACAGGTGGCATAGATGCTGAGAAGGCGCGCTTTGCCACACATCAATTGCATGGACCAGCAGCCTCATGGTGGGAGAATTACACAGCCACTTTTCCCATAGCCAATGTCACTTGGGATCAGTTCCAGCAAGCATTCTGCACTGCACATGTCTCTACATGAGCAATGAATATGAAGAAGCGGGAGTTCCGCAACTTACGCCAGGGAAATCGTACTGTGGGGCAGTTCGTGGATGAGTTTAGCAAGTTAGCCCGCTATGCCCCAGATGATGTGGCCACAGATGCCGCGAAGTAGGAGAAGTTTATGGAAGGGCTGAATGATGAGCTAAGCATGTAGTTAATGGTGGCAACATTCACAAACTACCAGGAGTTGGTAGATCGAGCTCTTATGATTGAAAGCAAGCAGCAGCAGATAGAGAGCCGCAAAAGGAAGTATGGACAGGGGAAGTATAATTCTGGAGCTTAGCAGAAGCCTCGTTTTACCCCGAACTCAGGAGGATATACCCATAACCATGGAGGCCACACCCACAATGGAGGAACTTCGCATAATCATAGTGGCCCCAAGAGTGGGAATGGGAATGGAGGAAGCAACGGACAGAACCGTTCCAACCCAGCAACACCCGCCAAGAAGGATCTAAGTCACATTACTTGTTTCAAGTGCAGGAAGACTAGACACTACGCTACCGAGTGTTCTGAAGCAAAGAATGGAGATGGCAATGGAAGCTCTGGGAAGAAGCCCAACCCTTTTAATAGGGGACAGGTGAACCACGTTAACGTGGAAGAAGTTGAAGAGCATCTAGACGTAGTTTTAGGTAAGTTTTTGATTGAGTCATTTACTGCAATCGTTCTCTTTGTTACTGGTGCATCGCATTCATACATTTCGAGGGGGGTTGTGGATAAGTCTAAGCTTCCCACCAAAGTTCTTAAGACACCTATGTTAGTAAGCTCGCCAGGAGCTGAGTATATGGCAAGAAGAGGATGTTTTCAGATGCCATTGACCATAGGTAGACATGTTTTCCCCTCAGACCTAATAATATTAGGTATGGATTGGTTATGGAAGTATGGAGGAAACATCGATTGTGCTAGTAAGTCAATCTTACTCACCACCCAGACGGAAAAAGGATCAAGTATGTGTCTAGGCATGCGCCAAGGAGGACCCAAGTAAATTCTCTCTCTAGAGTTGTTCAGGAAGACGTGCCTGTTTTGAAGGACTACCCCGATGTATTCCCAGAGGAACTACCAGGCATGCCACCAGACTGAGACATAGAATTTTTGATAGAGCTGTTACCAGGCACCGGACCAATATCGAAGAGAACGTATCGGATGCCCGGAAATGATCTGGAAGAAATTAAGAACCAGATTAAGGAGCTACTGGAGAAAGGTTACATTCGACGAAGTTCGTCACCATGGGGAGCCCCAGTGCTCTTGGTTGAGAAGAAGGATGGATATTTGAGAATGGTTGTTGATTATCGTGCCTTGAATGAAGTGACGATCAAGAATAAGTACCCACTACCGATGATCAACTATTTGTTTGACCAGCTGCAGGGAGCAAAAGTATTCTCCAAGATCGATCTGCGATCAGGATACCACCAGCTGAAGATCCGAGAACAGGATATACCTAAGACAACTTTCACCACAAGGTACGTGCTATATGAGTACACGGTTATGTCATTTGGATTGACAAATGCCCCTGCCTATTTTATGAGTATGATGAACATGGTATTCATGGAATTTTTGGATAAGTTCGTTGTGGTATTCATTGACGATATATTGGTATACTCGAAGAATGAAGAGGAACACAAGGAACACTTGCTCTTAGTTCTCGAGAAGCTCAGGGAACATCAATTGTATGCCAAATTTAGAAAGTGTGAATTTTGGTTGAAAGAAGTGGGATTTCTTGGACATGTTATATCAGGAGAAGGTATAGCAGTAGACCCCACCAAAGTTCAATCTGTCACTGAGTGGTTGGCACCCACCTCAGTAGGAGAGATCCGCAGTTTTCTGGGACTCACAGGATATTACAGGAGGTTCATTGAGAATTTTTCCAAGATTGCGAAACCCATGACAGAGTTATTGAAGAAGGACACCAAGTTCAAATGGACCAAAGATTGTGAGGCCAGTTTTCAGGAGTTGAAGAAACGTTTGGTTACAGCCCCAGTGCTGATTCTTGCGGATATACCCAAGGATTTCCAACTGTATTGCGACGCTTCTCGGTTAGGACTTCGAGGTGTACTCATGCAAGACGGAAGAGTTGTTTCATATGCCTCACGTCAGCTTCGACCTCATGAGTTAAACTATGCCATGCATGATTTTGAGTTGGCAGCCGTAGTGCATGCGATCAAGACTTGGAGACACTTTCTGATTGGAAACAGATGTGATGTGAACACGGATCACAAGAGTTTGAAGTACATTTTTACGCAGAAGGAACTAAATCTCGGGAAAATGAGATGGTTGGAGCTTATAAAGGATTACGATATGAAGTTGCACTATCACCCAGGAAAGGCCAATGCCGTAGAAGACGCTTTGAGCCGAAAGAGTTATGCCAATACCCTCGTAAGCGGAGGATTACCGCAGGAGTTAGATAATGATCTCAAGGAACTTTGTTTGGAGATAGTTCCAAGAGGTTTCGTGGCAACAATGGGCGTTCAGTCTACATTATTGGGAAAGATTTGAGAAGCTCGGAAGGATGACAAGGAAATCGCAGAGATAAAGGAGAAGATGAGCAAGGGAAAAGCCAAGGGTTTTCGTGAGGATGAGCACGAGACTTTATGGTTTGAGGATCATGTATTTGTGCCCAATAATGTCGAGATCAGGAAGCTAATACTTCAGGAAGCTCATGACTCGCCATACTCGATTCACCCCGGAAACACCAAGATGTATTTGGATTTGAAGGAGCATTTCTGGTGGACGGGTATGAAGAGGGACATTGCCGAGTATGTAGTAGTATGTGATGTATGTCAAAGAGTGAAGGCAGAACATCAGAAGCCAGCAGGATTGCTACAGCCTATGCCGATACCTGAATGGAAGTGGGACAAACTTGGCATGGATTTCATCACCAGATTACCCAGGACCCTATCGGGATATGATTCAATCTGGGTAGTAGTTGATCGTTTGACAAAGGTAGCTCACTTTATCCTAGTGAAGACCACTTATACAAGCGCAAACTTGGCCAAGATATATATGGCCAAGATCGTATGTCTGCATGGAGTTCTGAGGACCATCATATCAGATAGATGGACACAATTTACCTCGAAGTTTTGGAATCAGCTGCACCAGACTTTGGGTACCAGGCTAGAGTTCTGTACAGCCTTTCATCTACAGAGAGATGGATAGGCAGAAAGAGTCAATCAGATTTTGGAGGACATGTTGAGAGCTTGTGCGCTAGATTATGGGTCTAGTTGGGATGACAATTTGCCTTACGCAGAGTTCTCGTACAACAATAGTTATCAGGCTAGCTTGAAGATGGCACCTTTTGAAGCCTTGGATGGAAGGAGATGCAGGACACCATTAATATGGGATGAAGTTGGAGACCGTCAGTTGTTTGGACCAGATTTGATCAAAGAGTCTGAAGATAAAGTTAAGTTGATTCGAGATAGACTGAAGGTAGCTCAGTTCAGGCAGAAGAGTTATGCGGACACCAAACGAAAGGAGGTAGTCTATGAGATTGGAGGTCGAGCATATCTTCGTGTGTCACCACTGCGAGGAGTTAAACGTTTTGGAGTTAAGGGAAAGTTAGCCCCGAGATTTGTAGGACCATACCGAGTGTTGGAACGTATGGGAGAAGTTGCCTACAAGTTGGAGTTACCCGAAGGACTGTCAGGAGTTCATGATGTGTTTCACGATTCCCAGTTGAAGAAGTGCCATGCTGAGATGGCCGATATTCCTCTGAGAGATACAGTGCCCCAGGAAGCAATTCGGTTGGAGAGTGATCTGACCTACGAGGAGAAACCTATAAAGATTCTCAAGTTTGCCAGCTGAGTTACGCGCAGTAAGGTTATCAAGTTTTGCAAAGTTCAATGGAGCCACCATACCGAGGATGAAGCCACCTGGGAACGAGAAGAAGACCTATGGAAAGACCACCCACACCTATTTTCTAGCCAACCCGAATCTCGAGGGCAAGATTCATCTTAAGGGGGGTAGGTTTGTAACATCCCAATTTTCAATTTGGATGTTATACATAGGTCATCATGCATATCATATTTTATTTGCATTTTGGTTGTGATCCTAGAAATCTTAAGCAACTCAAGGACCCAAGGAGACAGTTGGAGATTTCATTTATTTTTCATATTTGAACTTTCTCAAATTTTAAAAGAGGATCATTTTGATTTTAATAATTCTTCTCTCCGAAATATTTCCAATATTAAAATAAATGAGAGGAGATAAAATGACTTCTCTGAAATCAGAGGGGAATATCGAAGGAAATATATTAAAATTAATTATATATTTTATTTGGAATTCTATTGCTATTTTATTTGAATTAGAAAAAAATATGCATTTTTTAAAACAACATTTTTAGGCCAGAAAATTGTTCACATTGTTCTAAATATTTTATTTAGACGGTGAAAATTGTTTTTGGCATTTTTAGGATTTTTGTTTTCGGCGGAATTTATTTATTTTAAAAAAAGTTTCCCGCCCGACTAGGCCGAAGGCCTAGCCGAATAGGCCGGCCCGCCTGCCGCGCCGTCTTCCTCCCCGCGCCGCGCCTTGTGCCGCCGGAGGACTCCAGTTGGAGTCCTAACCGGACTCCGCCGCTGCCCCCTTCCGCTAGCCGCGCACCCCCCAGGCTATATAAGCCCCCCGGCCCCTCTCGCCACCACTACCGCCGCCGCCGTCACCGCTTGCCGCCGCCGCAGCCCCGCGCCGCTATTGCGCGCCGTCGCCTCCCCGCCGACCCCGCTGCCGGAGACCCGCAGCCCCGCCGGAGCCTCACCACCGGATCACGTCGCCCCGCCGCTGTTCTTTGCCGAGGAACCGGTAAAAAACCACCGCCGCCCGGTTTTTCGGTTTTTCAATAGGATTGGTTAGATCGAGTTTTTCGGTTTTGCTAATTAGCGGACGTTCGCCCGAACGCTTCTGTTAGCGAACGCGTTCATTCGTTTGTCTCTGATAATGAACTTTCGTTTGTTAGTCTTTTCTTTTTATTTTATTTTTCGGCCAGGGACCTATCCGCGATTATTTTTATCCCAGATTAGCTCATGATCTTCGAACGCCCGTAACTTTTTAACCGTTTGTCCAAATCCAGTTAAACCAATGCCAAAATCTTCGTCTCAAAGCCCTCTTTCCAGTTAACCAAATTTAACATGATTTTGACAATTTAAAATTTGGTTTCAAGCAGATTTGAATTCAAACTTCTTTTGATCGTAGTTTGAGTTTCGTAGCTCCAATTTGATTGATTATTTTTGCAAATCGAAGCTCTTCAGTTGAACTTTCAAATTGGACTTTATTATCTGAGTTTTACCCTTGCATCTATGCTTGAGTGCTTATGTATGCTATTGTTTGTTTGCGATAGAGTTTCCGGAGTGCGAAGCGTGCTACTATGTGTCTCTAGGGTTTTCAGATCGTCAGCAAGGCAAGTAACACTTTGATCATACCCCTTTATTACCCAATTTTTATGCATTTGTTTCAATCCTCAAACACTGCATGGTTAGGACTTGTTTAACATATGGGTATTGTGAAGTAGATGATGAGGTAGAACCTATTGCCCTTTTTATATCAAACCCTGGGAGTTACTTCTATGTAGAGCTTATTGCTATGCTATGCTCGTAGACGTGGTTTGGATGAGTGTATCCATGACAGATGTGAGAGTTATAATTAATGGTTAAACGTAAGGTGGCTACTTTAATACACATCTGGGTGGATTGGTTGAGGCACCCTAGAGCACCCAGTGGTTGTCTGGGCACCTGGAGCAATCCAGAGCTATCCTAGGATATCCCGGAGTACCCGTCTAATCATCCAACGGTTTGCCACCCAGGCTCAAAGGGATCATAAGATTATTCATGCTAGAAACTTCCGTGTGCATCCACAAGCCATTATGGGCTCTGGCATAGTTGAGTAAGTTGTGGGAAACCTTTCCATGATGGGCTAGCAGATCTAGGGGATTGTAGGTGTACCGGCCTATCTATCGGTTAAGGGGACCTCTTCGGAAAGATTATGTCTCTGTCACCCGTTTCTCAAACATCATGTAGTGCTAGAAATACAACGGAGAAGTGTGGGGAAAAGTGTGCAAACCTCTGCAGAGTGTATAAACTAATCATGCTTAGCCGTGTCCCCGGTTATGGACATCTTGAGTAACTGGTTCTTGAATTATTGATTTGATCTCATCACTCTTAATTTAATTTGTTGGGATGTTAATATTGTTTAATTGGGATTGAGTTGGAGGAACCTTCTCAGTGTTTATCAACCAACTTTGTAGTTAAATAAAAAAAAATTCCTTTGTAGTAAGGAAAAATTGGCTTTTCGCAAAAACATTAACCTTAGAGCCTCCACCAGCCATATATGCATGTAGTGATAGCAGTTATTATGTTTCATTGCTCTACAGTGTTATTTTGCCAGCATATTCCATGTGCTGACCCATTTCGGGCTGCAATATATTATGTTGCAGACTTTTCAGATGAAGAGTAAGGTGCGCTAGGTCGTTGTCGTGCACTCAGCTATGCTGTTGGAGTTGATGGACTCGCTTTATCTTCCAAGCCTTCCATTGTTATCTTATTTAGATGGCCTTAAGCAATATTACTGTAAAAAGTTCTCTTTTGAGACTATCGATGTAATAAGTGTGTGATTGAAACTCTATAATAAATCCTTCCAGTACTGTGTGTCAACATTACCGATACAGGGATGACACTTATGCACTGAGATTTGACCGTTTGAGGTCGGATCGCTAGAAGAAATCCCCACACGGAGCAAGGGTTAGTTGACAATGCATATGTATGTGTCACACCCTAGTTTAGTTCAAGCATTAGAGTGTGCATCATGTTGAATTTCCTCCTAAATTTGAAATGGGGAAGACAGAACCCCCAACACCCCCCTGGAAACAACTAGGGTTTACTAAAATTATTTTCAATGAACCTGAAATGCCCTTCTAAAAAGTTCACTCCCTTTGTCTTGGGTTAGAACCTCTGGAAAAATTGGTGCACAATTTTCTAGGTCAACAGAAGGTCATTGAATTAAATAATAAGTATTTGAGTTTGGGCATTTAAATGCTCAAATAATTCTGGAAATAAATGTTTGCTGTTGGAAATTTTCTAAACAGAGCCCACAATTATTTTCAGGATTTTTGGAAACATTTTAGTATTTTTAATAAAGCCCAACAATTGCAGTTAAATAGAAAAAGAAAAACAAATCAAAAAAGAGAGAGAGGGAAACCACCTGGGCCTTACCTGTGCTGGCCCAACCCACCTGGCTCGGCCCAGCCGACTAGCCAGCGCCAGTCACCCCCTACCTCGCGCCAGAAGGCAGGGGCGCGTGCTCGCCGCACGCTGGCCACGCGCTGGCCACCTCCTGCTTCTACCGACGCCCTGGAGACGTCCAGGGATGCCACGCCGACCCCCACGTCCCCGTCTCATCCTCCCTCACTCTCCCCCTCGTCTCCCTCACTCTCTCCTGCGATGGCCGAGCGCGTTCCTCGCCGCCGTTCGCCATAGACATCACCAGAGCCACCCCCTCGCCCCTCCGACATGCCCAATAGCTCCGCCTCGTCGCCATGGACCTCTCCGCTGACCCACGTGACTCCAAACGACACCGAATGCTGTCTTCGCCCTCGTCTTCAACCTCGGGCACCCGAGCCGTCTCCGGTCGATTCGCCGCCGCCAGGGCCTCCCCGAGCTCGCTGACCCCCTCTCCGACCCCGCCGTGAGCTCCTCTTCCTCTCCCCCTAGCTCCCATGCTCGTTTGGCCTCTGTAGTCGCCACTTCCACCGCACCCGAACGCTCCCCGCCGCCGGCCATGGCGCCGTCGTGGCCAGAGCCACAGTGGCTCAAAGCCAAGCTCACCGTTATGCTCAGCGCAGCACCAGGAGCCCGTAGCCACCACCAGCTCTTTCTCCCATGCATCGTAGCGTCGTTTCCGGCGTCCCCATGTCCAACCACTTGCACCACTGGATGCGGTAGCTCCCCAGCTACGCGTAGCACGTCTCCACCGGCGATTTGGTCACCGGAGGACCAAATCCGAAGCTCTCCGCCGTCTCAGCCTCGCCGGCGGCTCAACACCGGCGGGATTAGCCCCGCTGACCAGGGGTTTGGCCCCAGGTTGACTTCCCTGAGTCAATGACAAGTGGGCCCCCCCTACTAACTAAATCAAATTAGTTTAACTAAAAATAATTAGTTTAATTAACTATTGACACGCGGGACCCACTAGTCAGGTTGACCTGGATGTCCCCGTTGACCACTGATGTCACCCTGACATAATGCTGACGCAGCAATTAAATTACTGGAATTATTCTTATACAGGAAATTCCAGAAAATAGTTCAAACTTCAAAAATTCATAGAAAATCAACCATAGCTCCAAATGCAAAGATTTATATATGAAAAATGATCAGAAAAATTCAATCTATCCATCTGTAATGGTTTCATGCATGACAAAACAAGTTTACCTTTCTATTTAAGCAGAATAAGGCAATGCACTAATGAGGCCATGTTTAATGAGCTAATATTTGAATCTTTGATTCAAATGAGTTCATCCCCTTCTGTTTTATCTTGCATTAGGCCAAGACACATTCATATTGCCATGTCATAGCATGCATCATATTGTTGCATATCGTCATGTGTTGATTGTGTTCCGATGTGTTCTTCGTGGTAGGTTCTGCCTCCGAGGATATTCACGAGTATCCAACTGAAGGGCAGTATCCCACTATCACTCCATCAGGCAAGCAACCCATTGATCATTCCGATACAAACCCATGTTCTCGCTTCTGCTCTTGTTTACTGCATTAAGACAACACGTTTCAAACTGCTGTGTGCTACGGTAGTTGAACCCTTATCCTCTGCATGACCTGTCATTACCACAGTAACTAGATGAAACCCACTAGCATGTGTAGGAGTTGATTGAGCCATGTATGTGATTCCTACCTTGCTATGCCTGCTATGCTTAGAGTTGTGTCAGGTCTGGTTCATCTGGGTGATGGGCTAGAGTGAAATGCTTATGTCGGTAACGTGAGGGATGTGTTGAATATGTTTTGGTAAAGGTATCGATGAGAGGCCATGTAGGAGTACATGGTGGGTTGTTTCATTGGGACCGTCCATAAGAACTGAGATCTGTATGTGTGATTTAAGATGCAGT